>NC_052088.1:14094274-14416774 GCF_015852505.1 Tachyglossus aculeatus
GTATATATTTGTACAGATTTATTACTATTTATTTTACTTGTACACATTTACTATTCTATTTATTTTGTTAACGATGTGCATATAGCTTTAATTCTATTTGTTCTGACAATTTTGACACCCGTCTACATGTTTTGTTTTGTTGTCTGTCTCCCCCTTCTAGACTGTGAGCCCGTTGTTGGGTAGGGACCATCTCTATATGTTGCCGACTTGTACTTCCCAAGCGCTTAGTACAGTGCTCTGCACACAGTAAGTGCTCAATAAATGCAATTGAATGAATGAAGCTAGGTACTGTACTAAACACTGGGGTAGATACAAGTATATTGAGTTGGACATAGTCCCTCATGGAGCTCACAGTCTTAATCCCCAGTTTACAGATGAGGGAACTGAGGCACAGGGAAGTGAAGTGACTTGTCCAAGGCCACACAGCAAAGTGACAGAGCCGGGATTCGAACCCGTAACTTTTTACTCCTAGGCCCATGCTTTATCCACTGGGCCATGCTGTTGCTTCACAAGTCCAAGAAGTCCCAGCTGACCCCCAAGCATCAGCTGACAGTTGAGTGTGTTCCCAGGAAAATCAGAATCCATCAATCAACCAATGATATTTATTGAGCAATTGCTATGTCCAGAGCACTGTACTAAAATCTTGGAGGAGTACAGTACAACAGAATTAGCAGATACGTCCCCTGACCATAATGAGCTTACAGTTTAGAAGAATTGAGGCCTGGACTTCTAGAGCTTACCCTGCTGGTACCAAGGCAACCTGTGCTAATCATTCTACAAAATACTAATTACCAACTCCCCTCCTACCCCAACCAAGTTGGGGTGAATAAAAAGGCCACTAAATAACCAGCAGTATCCGGTTTTCTCATTTCTGCTCGCCTGTGGTTGATGCTGCCTTTATAGTGTTCCTTGTTTGGGTGTTACATTAATGTCACCTTCACTAAACTTGCAGAATGTACTTTGTGTGCCACCCCCGCCTGCCCCCTGCCAACTCCTGTTTTTTTAAAGGGTTTCACAAGAATTCAGAGAACCATTTATCATCAAGAAACACTGATTGGGTCAGCTATGCCTCTCTTGGACTTCTTGCAGTCAGCCAAAGATCTGGCAGGCAACCTAAGCAATTGCCAAACATGCCAGCAGAAGTGAGAAATCCTCATTCAGACATTCTGAGTCCGGTTTCCAATGCATGTCTGACACGGTTCAAAGCCTCCAGGCTCCCCACCATGACTCCCTCTCTTACATCCCTACTCTCTTCTCCCACTCTTCCCCAATCTATGGCTGACCTGAGCTCCTTTCCTGCCAGCTGTCTTCCTCACTCATAATTCATCCTGCTTGGAAGTCTCCCTGCCCTCCCCGTTTCAAATCCATCAGACCACAGCTCTCCTCATTCTCAAAACTATCTTGGAATCCCACCACCAGGGCTTATAGCCTCCCAATAGCCACCATCAGCACTTTTGCACATAAAGCCATCCTCATTAGAAATGGTATTCATTAAGTCCATACTATATGGGACGCTCCATCTACTTACAAGTTAGCTGTGTGGGGAGTGAGGGGGCTGTCCCCTGGGGCTCACCATCTAAATGGGGGTAAACAGACCCATCGAACAATTATAATAATAATAATAATGGCATTTATTAAGCGCTTACTATGTGCAAAGCACTGTTCTAAGCGCTGAGGAGGTTACAAGGTGATCAGGTTGTCCCACAGGGGACTCACAGTCTTCATCCCCATTTTACAGATGAGGGAACTGAGGCCCAGAGAAGTTAAGTGACTTGCCCAAAGTCACACAGCTGACAATTGGCGGAGCCAGGATTTGAACCCATGATCTGTGACTCCAAAGCCCAGGCTCTTTCCACTGAGCCACGCTGCTTCTCTACAGGAATTACAATGAAATACAGTTTATTTATATGTAAACTCCCAAATGAAGAATCCAGGGTAACATCTGTCCTGTATTCCCCCAGTTTGACAGTGAGGCAGGTAGGATGCTAGAGTGGCTTTCACCTGAGCAGGCCTCACCAAAAAAAAATGCAGATCTGTTCTGAGGGGATTTCTAACCAGTGTCTGCCGTAGCCTAAACTGTGTGCACCCCCCGAAATGGATTTGAGTCTAAAGTACATTAAACACCCAGCAAACAGATAAATTAGAGGGAGTGAAGAGGGAGCAGCCTAGGTGATTAAGAGGCTGAGTGAGAGAGATTTATGAGAGAAGATTAAAGCAGTCCGAAGTAGGATTTGGCTGCAGGATGTCTGAGGTGGGGGGAAGGATAATAAGTCTATAAATATTTGTATCATGAACATTTTTCTCACAGTGAAAACTAATGGATGTTGGGATAATCTCCCAGAGGATGAGGTAAAATGCCTCCCTTTAAGATGTTTAAAATAGACCAGTGGTCGGTTTACTGCAGGAAGCAAAACAGCAGCGGTAGTAAAGTTAGACTGGGTGACCTTCTCATTCCTTTTCATCTCTCATTTCTATTGTTATTTTTCTCTCCTGTTGCTACATGCCCTGGAAAAATCAGGAGGTTCTTGTGGAGCTAATGAGATGCTTGTTATAGTATTTAATTCTATTATAATTCTGTTTATTCTAATGGTATTGACACCTGTCTACTTGTTTTGTTTTGTTGCCTGCCTTCCCCTTCTAGACTGTGAGCCCGTTGTTGGGTAGGGACTGTCTCTATCTGTTGCCAAATTGTACTTTCCAAGCACTTAGTACAGTGCTCTGCACACAGTAAGCGCTCCATAAATACAATTGAATGAATGAAAGGATGACTTGAGAAGAAGTTGGAAGATTCTGTTTTGTCTACAATGACAGGGTGTAACTTTTTGCCCTCGGGAGTTTGGTTGTTAATTGTGGTATTTATAAGGGGCTTGCTCTGTGCCCAGCCCTGTGCAAAACACTGAGTAGGTGCAAAATAATCCTCTAGATTGTAAACTTGATATGGACAGGGAACGTGTCCCTGGAGTCCAGCTCTCCTGATTCCCAGGCCCGTGCCCTTTCCACTAGGCCAAGCTCAAAATAATGTTCTTCAAGACGGTGGAAGCGGTGCTAAACCTCTGCCCCGGTGCCCACGGGAGGAAGGAGCTTATATATGGCAGCTACGGGCAAAGAGAGGAGGAGTTTTGAACCCCCACCCAGAGGAACTGAAGAGTAGCTACTGTGGCTCCAGCCACTTACAATGAAGTTATTGGTGACAGCACAGACCCAAGAGCTGCCGTCACCCCCGGTTCCTTCTGGATCTGTACCATCAGCCATGCAGCAACAATTTCAGCTCCATTTCCACCTCCTCCGCCAATTTCCCAGGCTTTGTTCCCCTCCACTCTGCAGTTTCCCCACCTGCCTCTAAAGAGGCCATAATGATACCATACCCTGACGGAGGAGGGATGGTAAAAAGAATTAATTATCCAATGTCTTTAAACGACTTTGAACACCTAGAAAGAGAAGTCTATAAAAGAAAGGCTGTTCTTCTTGGTGTGAACTCAGAGACCTCTGGTTAATGAAAAAACACATCATCTAGGGGTGGATCCCAGTATGTGAAAATCAGTGATCTTGTGTGGCTTGTTGTCTCAAGCCTATTCAGTGTTCCTCCTTTACAGTCAGAGGCTTCATTTCCCAAATCAGAATCAGAGTCAACAGAGGAATTAGGCTCCACCTTTAGTGCTGGAAGATGTCCAGAAAGACATCCCCCTATGAGTAAGCTGCCCCCTGGTAGATTTGGAAGCTCCTGGAGGGCAGGAACTGTGACTTTTTTTCTCTGTTGTATGTTCCCAAGAGCCTGGAACAGTGCTCTGCTCCGTAAATGCTGCTGATAATGATTCAGTATCCACCTTGGCAAAGAGACAGCAATAAAAGTGAAGTGGTAACTGTGGAGTAACAAAGGAGTGTGATTCTAGCTGAACTTAACATTTGTAAACTTGAACTTCTGCCAGAGGGCCTGAGGGAAAAATGACCAAATCTTGGATTTTGGCTTGTTAAGGCGCGCGCACACGCGTGCATGTAAGGGGTGTGTGTGTGTGTGTGTGTATGCACACGCATGGAAGTGTTGAGCAATTCTGCCGTTCGCTAAAAAATACAGTCGTTCAGCACACTGTAAAGGAGGACAACTGCTCCGAGTGGCGCCTTGACTTCCAGCCCCAGAACTCGGGTCAGTGTGTGCTTGTTCAGAGGCAAACTCCAGTGAAGTTTGGAGAGAGGCTAAGACCCCACCATTGAATTTGAGATGGGGAAGGCACATTTTTCTATCCATTCTGTGGCCATTCTGTTACATAAAATCAAATGGTTCAGAACAAAAACGGTGCCTAAAAGTGCAGTTCCCTTCAACGTCAGCCATTATTGCTGCAGTCGCTTCCAAACTGGGTCAAGGTTTCTTTTTTTTTTTTTAATGGCATTTATTAAAGCACTTACTATGTGCAAAGCACTGTTCTAAGCGCTGGAGAGGTTACAAGGTGATCAGGTTGTCCCACGGGGGGCTCACAGTCTTCATCCCCATTTTCCAGATGAGGGAACTGAGGCCCAGAGAAGTGAAGTGACTTGCCCAAAGTCACACAGCTGACAATTGGCAGAGCAGGGATTTGAACCCATGGCCTCTGACTCCAAAGCCCAGGCTCTGTCCACTGAGCCACGCTGCTTCTTGCACAAAGCAGGTGACCTGGTGGTGAGAACATCAAAGTGGGAATCAGGAAACTTGGGTTCTAGTTCCAGCTCTGCCACTCGCCTGCGGAGTGACTTCGAACAAGTCACTTAACCTCTCTGGGCCTCTGTTTTCTCCTCTCTAAAATGAGAGATAAAATTCCCGCTCTATCTCAAAAATGTGAGCACCATGTTGAACAGGGGCTGTGCCTGATCAGATTATTTTATATTCACCTTGGTGTTTAAACAGCACAATACTTGGGAAGTGGATAGCCACAATAAATATTTTAATTAACAAAAGCCCAGGTGAGGATTTTTTCCACAAGTGTCTTTATTGTCTAGGAAGCTATATACCCAGTCCTTTTCTTAATGCTGTTGGGTTGATGATTTAGTTAGCAATATGAAATACTGCAAAAAGGCAACCTTCATTCTCCATGACCCAGGTATTTCAGTGAAGTAGGTGGCCTAGTTTAGAAGTTTAGATTTCATAAACCAAAGGGTCATGCTAGTGGAACTTTCAGCTCATCTCCTGGGAAGGGGCATTCTTTATCATGAATGTGAATGCCTTTTGCTTCGGGATTCTGCATTTTTCTTTCTCTTTTTTGAATGTGGACCCCTGGGGACCTGCAGGATTTTCTATCTCTATCCATAGCAGGGCCTCTGACAATGAGGGCTTCAAAATTGGGAAATTGAAAAGAATTGTTCAGGGGCTTGGGGGCCTAAAGATGAGTTGGGTCAGACTCCAGTCTCTTCTCCTTTTCCCTCCCTTCCAAAGTGCAGCAGAGCTGGTTCCACTCTTCTGGCAACCCAGCATGAATGTGGGCTGTCCCAGGTAACCTCTTGACTGTAAGCTCATTGTGGGCAGGGGAAATGTCTGTTTATTGTTATATTGTACTCTCCCAAGTGCTTAATACAGTGATCTGCCCACAGTAAATGCTCAATAAATATGAATGAATGAATGAATGAGCAGTGACTACCATCTATCTGGATCCTACCCCCACAGAAGCCATGCCGTGCTCCCAGTAACTACTCGTTGTTGCCAACTTGTACTTCCCAAGCGCTTAGTACAGTGTGCTGCACACAGTAAGTGCTCAATAAATACAATTGAATCAATCAATCAATCGTATTTATTGAGCGCTTACTGTGTGCAGAGCACTGTACTAAGCGCTTGGGAAGTACAAGTTGGCAACATATAGAGACAGTCCCTACCCAACAGTGGGCTCACAGTCTAGAAGGGGGAGACAGAGAACAAAACCAAACATATTAACAAAATAAAATAGAATAGATATGTACAAGTAAAATAGAGTATTAAATATGTACAAACATATATACATATATACAGGTGCTGTGGGGAGGGGAAGGAGGTAAGACGGGGGATAGAGAGGGGTTGAGGGGGAGAGTAAGGAGGGGGCTCAGTCTGAATGAATGAATGAATGTGTTTATTGTCATATTGTACTCTCCCAACTGCTTAATACAGTGCTCTGCACAAAAGTAAGTGCTCAGTAAATACAATTGAATGAATGAGTGGCTGAATGGCCACCACCTTTTCTGATCCCACCTCTCAGATCTCCTCTGATCACACCTCCAATGGAGAAGGAAGAGGCCTGGAGCTCTAGCCCCAACTTTGGGAGGTGGGAAATATGAGACAATGGATGATCCATCATATCTGGCAAGGAGCTGTGCTTGTTTGGCACTTTCGTGAATGATTTCTGTTGAATTCAGGTAAATCCCAAATTATCGTGCACCGCTTGTAAATGGTTGAGACTATGAATCACAGTGACACTTCAGAGCGCCTTGCTAATCCTCAGGTGCTGCTAATTATTCAGTCAGAAACCAATGGAGGGGTGAAAGAAACTAGTCGCTTTCAGCTGATGCACATCCCAAATAGCAGCAGCCTCTGGCAGGAGGATCCCAAGAGATTTATCTTGTTTACCACCTTTGTAAAAAGTGGTTTGCCCCTTGGGACCCAGTACAGAGTGCAAATGTGATTGCTGCCTGTAGAAGGCAAGTTTCACTTTTAGTTTGCTGAAAGCTAAAGTGAATACATTTGCTCATCCCCACCAGGATGGGTACCTTTAATCCACTCTCCTGATTCTGGCACCAGTCCTCTCGGTAAAGCAGCATGGCCTAGTGGAAAGTTCATGGGCCTCGGAGCCACAGGACAGAGTTCTAGTCCAGACTCTGCCATTTGTCTGCTGTGTGACCTTGGGCAAGTCACTTAACTTATCTGTGCCTCAGTTTCCTCATTTGTAAAGTGGAGATTAAATACTACTCCCTTCCACCTAGACTGTGAGCCCCAATGTGGGACAGGGACTGTGTCCAACCTGATAACCTTCTGTCTACCCCAGTGCTTAGAGCAGTCCTTGGCATGTATTAAGCGCTTAACAAATGCCGTACCAAACAAAGCATTGCTCACCAACATGTTGAGCTCAGCTGAGATGAGAGGGTGAGAAGAAAATGGGCCCGGGAGTCAGAAGGATCTGGGTTCTAGTCCTGGCTCTGCCACCTTCATTCATCCATTCAATCGTATTTATTGAGCGCTTACTGTGTGCAGAGCACTGTACTAAGTGCTTGGGAAGTACAAGTTGGCAACATATAGAGACGGTCCCTACCCAACAACAGGCTCACAGTCGACTGCTGTATAACCTTAGGCACGTCACTTAACTTCTCTGTGCCTCAGTTACCTCATCAGTAAAATGGGGATAAGAGTGGGAGCCCCATGTGGGACAGGGACTGTGTCCAGCGCTCAATAAATATGATTGAATGAATGAACCTGATTAACTTGTATCTACCCCAGTGCTTAGAACTGTTCTTGGAAGATAGTAAGTGCTTAACAAGCATCATTATTATTATTACTATTTATTATTACTATTATTAAGAAGAAGACATTCCTGACTACAGGAATGGGTTTGAAGCTGCCTAGGGTGGTCCTCCCTTCAGTTTTACCCTAGACAGTCCAGTTGCCAACTGATCTTCCTCCTGTCTGATGTAGAAACAGCCCCAGGCGCCTTTATTCCTGGTGTTTTATTTTCAACACCACCCCCTTCCTGCCCCTGAGACCCATGGCTCAGAAGCAGCACCTGTGTACACGAGGACCTGGGAGAGAAACAAAATGACTCTGAAGCAAGGGATTTGGAGAGGAAATCCCTTGGGGTTTTACAGAGTTCCACCAACATGTCCACGTTGCTGTATTATGCTTTATACCTGGTGCAGTGCAAATAACATCACAGGCATTTGGGTGTCTTGTGACTACAAGTGCAGCCCTGGAGCAAGGAATGTGTTTACCAAATCTGTTATAGTGTACTCTCCCAAGGACTTAGTACGGTGCTCTGCATACCATAAGCACTCAATAAATATGATTGACTAACTGGTTGAGCCAGTGGACATTCCTGCCTGTTGACCATTGGACATTGAATGATGCCTAACATCGGCCCGAGCATGTATCTGGAAGGGGCAGGGCTGGGTGGCTTTGCTTAGCCTCCTCCCAGAACTGTGAACTCTTCTCAAATCAATGAATCAATCCATCACTGGTATTTATTGAGAAATTACTGTGTGCAGAGCACTTTGCTAAAGGCTCAAGAGAGTACAATGCAGTGGAGTTCGTAAGCATAATCCCATCCCACAGGGAGTTTACGGTTTTGAATAATTTTGAATATATTGCACGGCTTTTGCTTACAATTCTACGCCCTGCAAAAGTTCTAACCTAACAGGCTGTGAAACTAGGGGTGAGTCACTAAAGGCCTCTGGGCCCCAGTTTTGGAATCTGTAAAGTGAGGACAGAAATGGTAGTATATAAGACTATTTATTTGAGAAACAGTGTGGCCTAGGGGAAAGAGCATGGGCCTAAATACGATTGATTGAATGAATGAATGGGAGTCAGAGGACCTGGGTTCTAATTTCGGCTCCACCACCTGTCGCACGACTTTGGACAAGCCACCTCACTTCTCTGTGTTTGTTACCTTATCTGTAAAATTGGGATTAAATCCTACTCCCTCCTACCTATGTTTTGAGCCCCATGTGGGACGTGGACTGGGTTCAACCTGATTAGCTTGTATCTACCCCAGTGCTTAGTACAGTGCTTGGCACTTAACAAATACTATAAAAACTTCTCTACCTTCTTAGTGAGCCTCACATGGGTAGTGACTCTGTTTGAACTGATTGTCTTGTATCTACCTGAACTCTTAGCACAGTGCTTGGCACATTGTAAGTGCCTACTAAATGCCATGACCATGTCATCCTTACTGATAGAAGCTGCAACTCTACAAAAATAGCCCCCTCTCCTCTTTTTGACAGGGTTCAACTCTACAAAAATCACCCCCCTCCTCTTTTTGAGTGGGTTACTTTACCATGGAGGGAGGACCATCCAGCCCACAACTCTGCCTCTGTGTGTGAGATTATAGCTCCATCCCAGTTAGCACTCTTAATTGTTCCCATGAAAATAGAGCGCTAAGTGAAAGTATGCTAAATGAAGTGTGCTTTCCCATAGGACATAATGTAAAATACATTAATGTGTTCCCAGGATCCCAAGATCATATATCAAAAAAGTGATAAAAAACACAGCAAATATAGTACATGATTATAAAGCAAATTAAATATGTGCCAATAAGGACAGCTCTTGAATTAGGTTTTTTACATGTACATATGTAAATACTTAATTTTCAAAGTGTTATTTTTCACATCCTATTTAACAGAAGACTTTGTACTAACAGATTAGATATGTTTCTATGCCAAATAGTTCTACCATTATCTAATGCTAAATTGAAATGGGCTCTAATCACTCTAATCAAGTCAAAGGTTGAGGAGGAAATGGACAGTTTATGCCAAGTTAAACTGCAGTGTTATCCCCAAGTGAATATGCATGAGGAATGGGAGAAATTCTGTCATGAAAATGCAATAGCATGATCACGAAAGAGCGCTAAATGAAGACTGTTTAAAAGGGTTGGCTGCAAACTCCATTTTCTTTGAAATCTTGAAGTGATTTTGGGGGGGACTAGACAGCAGATAGTTGACTGTTCTGCACTCATCTGTTTTCCTCCCCGTTGTAATGAGTACCACCTGCTCCATGCTGGTAGCCTGGACTGTGACCCAGAATCTGGTAGTGGTAGTACTAGTGGTGGAGGTGATATTGTTATGTACTTTCCATTTGCCGAGCAGTGTGCTGGGTTAGGAAAGAACTCACAGGTGAGAATTAGACATGGTCCTTGACCCTCAATATCATGGGAGGAAGAGGACTGGTGACAGATGCATTAGGAAAGATGACACACCAAAACACTAAAACAACCATAAAGAACAGGGACAAGTACACAAAAGAGAAACAAAAACAGTAGAATTTTTGGCTAGAGGCTCAGAATTTCAGGCTCCTCGAGTCTCAGAGGGCAATCACAGTGACTGCTACAGTAGCAGTCATTACAGCCTTCCCAAGGGTCTAAGTCTTGTAGAGGCTGCTCATTGCAGCTGCTTCTGTCCTTACCCGTGGGATGGGAATAGCATAGTTTAGTAGAAAGAGCGTGGGTCTGGGCGTCAGAGAACCTGGTTTCTAATCCCAGCTCTGCCAAATGTTTGCTGTGTGACCTTGGACAAGTCACTTAACTTCTCTGTGCCTCAGGTCTCCTGTTCTCCCTCCTACTTAGACCGTGAGCCCCATGCAGGACAGGAACTGTGTCCAACCTAATTTACTTGTGTCTACCCTAGCACTTAGAACAGTGTTTGACATATAGTAAGCATGGGCTTGGGAATCTGAAGATGTGGGTTCTAATCCCAGTTCCGCCACTCGTCTGCTGTGTGACCTTGGGCAAGTCGCAACTTCTCTGTGCCTCAGTTCTCCTGTTCTCCCTCCTACTTAGACAGTGAGCCCCAAGCGGGACAGGGAATGTGTCCAACCTGATTACCTTGCATCTACCTCAGTGCTTAGAACGGTGCTTGGCACATTCGTTCATTCATTCAATCGTATTTATTGAGTGCTTACCGTATGCAGAGCACTTTACTAAGCGCTTGGGAAGTACAGGTTGGCAACATATAGAGATGGCCCCTACCCAACAACGGGCTCACAGTCTAGAATAGTAGGGCACTTAACAAATACCATAATTATTATTATTTAACAAACACCAAAAAAAGTAGGTTGAGATTGAGACTCCAGGATGATGCAGTATGGCCTAGTAGAAAGACACAGGTGTAGGAGTCAGAAGGACCTGGGCTCTAATCTTTACTGCCACTTCCTTGCTGTGTGACCTTGGGCAAGTTATGTAACTCCTTTGTGCTCCAGTTTCCTCATCTCTTAAAATGGGGATTCAGTACCCGTTCTCCCTCCTACTTATACTGTGAGCCCCATGTGGGACAGGGACTGTGTCTGTCCTGATACCTTGTATCTACCCCAGTGCTTAGTTCAGTGTGTGGCACATAGTAAGAGCTTAACAAATATCCTTATTATCATTATTATTTTTATGGTTATTATTATTATCATAGTATGGGGGTGAGGGAAGCCTCCAAGTGGTTGGTGATCCTGATCTGCCGTATGATATTAATTCTTTTGTATTGTTTGTTCATTCAGTCGTATTTATGGAGCACTTACTGTGTGCAGAGCACTGTAATAAGCGCTTGAGCACTGTACTAAGCGTTTGTCTCACCCAAGTGCTTAGAACAGTGCTCTGCACACAGTAAGCATTCAATAAATACCATTGATTGATTGATGTGGCTTTCCGGTGATGGTGATGAAACTGGTTCAGGGGTCAGCTGTGATGACTGTGTTGCCCATCGCTATTTGAGAGATCAAAGACTGTCACTGCTCTGTTGACTTTGTTTGGTTTGACGGTCAATGACGTACGCAGTAAGAGACCTTCACGGAAGAATGGTTTTTAAACCAGCTCTTCCCTCAATCGCTCAATCATATTTATTGAGCAGTTAATGGTATTTAGTCAGTGCCTGGGGGAATGTGACAGAAGCAAAACACTTGTTCCTTTTCCTCAAGGACCTTACAGTGTAATGCGAGAGGGAGACAAAAGTTATTTACAAACAACTAAGAGAAATATCCATCTTCAAGTAGTAGAAGTAATGGTATTGAGTGTCTGCTGGGTGTAATGTACAGTTCTAAGTGCTTGAGAAAGTGCAATAGAAGCATAAAACATGCTCCCTGACCACAAGGAGCTCCCACTCTTACTACAGAAAGAGAAGTAAAAGTATATACCGTCAGAAGAAAAAATAATTGTCTGTACAATTGAACACACACACACACAAACACACACACACAAACACACACACACACACACACACACACACACACACACACTCTCTCCCCCCGTGCTGAGGAAGCATATAAACAGTTAACTGCTGGAAACAGCTGTTGGGTTGATGTGACTCAGGGTATTGGGAATTAATCAAGGAAGGCTTCTTGGAGGAGGTAGGGTTTTAGGACGGCTTTGAACCCAGAGCACTTGTGGAAGGATCTAGGAAGCAGTCATACAAGGACACACTGAAGAAGATTTTACAATAGAAATGACTTGATGCATCTGTTTTCTTAATTTAGCGTGTCTGACACTGGGTTAATAACTCTTTTGTCTCTTTCCTATTTGATTTTTCTGAGATGCCATGCTCCTGAGTCTGATCCTTTTGCATGATGGGAAAGTTGATTTCGGTCATCCGTTGTCTTCCCATAATGGGATAATGCTTCCGTCTCCACATGCCAGATTATGTCTGCTTTCATACCTGTGTGTGAGCCATTGGATTTTTTCCACCTTTGTCTGCTCCCGAATTGAGGGGGTCTGAGTTGATCTGAAGTTCCCAATTAGCAATGAGGCCATAGGGATTGCAGTGACCGGGGCTGGGGCAAGTGTGGCCCCAGTCAGGGTGGTTGTTGTGCCACCTGGGGCCTCCGTGGTTGGTGGTGGCTGTGGTCCTGTGCATCTCTGGCTAACCTGGGCTTCGTCCCAGTCATGGTGACCTCACTTCCAGCATTTGTAAGGTCATGGCACAGGACTGTCACCAAGCCACGCTCCACCACCACATGCTCATTTCATATCCGTCACTCTTTCAGATGCAGAAAACAGCCCTTTGCTCCCCACATCGGGTCCGAACTTGGGTTTCCTTAGGGGAAGACGGTCACTATAACAAAGAAAAAAAAATAGAAAAAAAAAGAGGGAAGCTTCAACACAGCTGAAATATGAATTTCTCAATAACTCTTCTCTGGGACCACTTTCTCAGGAGCTCTGGTTCTGCAGCATTTTGGTCCAATCAATCAATCAATCATATTTATTGAGCACTTACTATGTGCAGAGCACTGTACTAAGCGCTTGGGAAGTACAAATTGGCAACATATAGAGACAGTCCCTACCCAACATTGGGCTCACAGTCTAAAAGGGGGAGACAGAGAAAAAAAAAACCAAACATACTAACAAAATAAAATAAATAGAATAGATATGTACAAGTAAAATAAATAAATAAATAAGTAGAGTAATAAATATGTACAAACATATATACATATATACAGGTGCTGTGGGGAAGGGAAGGAGGTAAGATGGGTGGGACGGAGAGGGGGACGAGGGGGAGAGGAAGGAAGGGGCTCAGTCTGGGAAGGCCTCCTGGAGGAGGTGAGCTCTCAGCAGGGCCTTGAAGGGAGGAAGAGAGCTAGCTTGGCGGATGGGCAGAGGGAGGGCATTCCAGGCCCGGGGGGTGACGTGGGCCGGGGGTCGACGGCGGGACAGGCGAGAACGAGGTACGGTGAGGAGATTAGCGGCGGAGGAGCGGAGGGTGCGGGCTGGGCTGTAGAAGGAGAGAAGGGAGATAGAAGGAGAGAAGGGAGGTAGAAGGAGAGAAGGGAGATAGAAGGAGAGAAGGGAGAAGAGTCCAGTGAAAAGCAGCTCTGGCTAAAGTATCCTTTTTTGTTTGTTTGATTTTCTTTTTTTTTCTGAGAGAAAGGATACCTCTTGAAATATAATACCTTGATTTTGTGTAACTCCTTCCAAAAAGTTCAAAGCACTGTCGCACATACTTAATTTGTCCTCACAAACAATTCTCTGAGGTAGAGGGAGAGGTTAGCATTACTATCGTCATTTTCAGCTGGATAACTGTGGGACTGGATGCATGACAATGCATCTGTTTTTTTAATTTAGTATGTCTGACACTGGGTTAATAACTCTTTTGTCTCTTTCCTATTTGATTTTTCTGAGATGCCATGCTCCTGAGTCTGATCCTTTTGCATAATGGGAAAGTTGATTTCGGTCATCCAGTGTCCTCCCATAATGGGATAATGCTTCCGTCTCCACGTGCCAGATTATGTCTGCTTTCATACCTGTGTGTGAGCCATTGGATTTTTTCCACCTTTGTCTGCTCCCGAATTGAGAGGTCTGAGTTGATCTGAGGCAAATGACAGGGAGTTTTGTTTTGTTTTGTTTTTTGGATTTTCTTTTTCTAATTAGGACCTGTTATAGGGGTCAGATCCATTTCACTTCTCCTTGTGAGGCTCGAATATAGGATGGCAAGAAGAAGCAGACAGTTCTGTGACCTCAGAGCTTTGTAGCAGTGCAACTCTTGACGGAGAAATCAAGGTTTTGTGCCGAGGAAGCACCGATCTGAGCTACAGGCAGCCCTAGCAGAGCTTTTAATAGACAAGGGAGCTCAAACGTTTGAACGCCTTGAAGAGGTCTAATGCCAAGGGAGAAAGAAATCAATTTGCTTGCTTTATTGTTGCATTCAGTTCAAAGCAAGTAATAATCGTTTCCATTTTCCTTGGGTGGGGGCAGGGGGGCTGATAAGATTCTAGTGTAAACCCCAGGCCTCTCCTCACTGCCTCCCCGTTTTCTCCCTCTCAAGCTTATCAGCAGCTTTCATCAGGCACCGTCTTTGGGTCCTCTCTCTCTCTTTCTCTCTCTCTGACCCCTGCAGTGAGTGGCCTTTTCAAAGGGTCAAGCATTCCCTTTCCCTTTGTGCCTCACTGCTTTTTCTGCAAAGATAAGATAAACTGATTCCTCTTCCCTTGCCTAACGGTTTCTCCTGAAATCTGCTTTGAACTCTTTGTTTAATAGATGGGTTTATTGGTTTCATAGTTTCGGCCTCCCTAGATGTTTAGACTATTTTGGTATTAAGTCGTACCAGGAAGCGGCAGGTCAATCATTTATTTCTTCCTTGTGTGGAAAGGTGCTTTTTTTCCTTGATAAGAAGCAGCACTTGCAAGTTGAGTGTGGGTAGGTGGAAGAGTGTCTTTGGACATGCGTGGATATTATTAGCTGATAAAAAGCGATCCAGAGTAGATTTTTGTGTTTATAAAGTGATTCCAGGTGCTTTGGTGGTGATACCAAACTGGTGCTTTCTAAGTGACTGGTCTTGGACTTCTCCCAAATGGACATCAAAATTACCTCATGATAGCACTGGGTGATGAGAGTCCCCTGGAGCCGAGATGCATAATTTCCAAATTGGGAATTGACCTTGACTCTCAGGGTAGTGAATATGTTGCAATTTCTCCACAATAGAAGGGGAGACTCTACTAACAGAGCCTATACACTAACTCACCGAACACCTTCCTTTGCGTGAGTATGGGGGAGAGATGTAGCTAGCAGGGAGAGGGGAGACGAGAAGCAGTGTGGCCTAGTGGAGAGAGCCGAGGGCTAGGAGTCACAGGACCTAGGTTCTAATCCTCCTCTGCCACTTGCCTGCTATGTGACGTTAGATCCGGCTGTGGTCCTCACTTTCCTCATCTGTAAAATAATGATTAAATCCCTGTTCTTCCTCCCTCCCCTTAGACTGTGAGTCCCAGGTGGGACAGAGACAAGACTGAATCTGACCTGATCAGCTTGTCTCTACCCCAGCTCTTAGAAAAGTCCTTGGCATAAACTAAGTGTTCAACAAATAACATTTAAAAAAATAAAGAGGTGAGAGGAACAAGTTCAAAGACTCCTCTCTCTACCCAGCTGAGAACCATGCTCAGGTGAGGCTGTGCAGGACAGAGTGTAGGATGGTGGCCCCCTCAAGACTGTAAACTTCTTGTAGGCAGGAAATGTGTCAAACAACACAGTTGGATTGTACTCCCCCAAACAGTACAATGCTTTGCATCATCAGCGGTATTGTCATCATCAATCGTATTTATTGTCCATGTTTCTCTCTCTCTCTTGCCCTTTCTTGTTTATTTTCTGTTTGGATCTTTCTCTGGGGTCACTGCCCCACCCTTCTTCATACAGTTTACCAGGTGCTTCTGGCCACCTGGGACGGGTTTCCTGGTGCTCTCTTACTAGCTAGAGAAACCTGGAAGAAAATGGAAGAGGTAATTTAATCCATCCATTTGTCTCTAGACAGGGGATAGTTTCACTTATCTTAGAAAAACCACTTTTTCCTCATTCAAAACCTCCTTTGTTGATCAGGCAACCTTTTTCTTAGAGAAATCTTCATCAACTTGGTTTTGTTCAAGTTAAGGCTTAAATAGATTTTGCTTTCTGCTTTGGTACAGTGCACTGCAGCAAAGGGAGCTCAATAAAATACTACTACTTCTTCCAGAGGAAATGGAGAATCACTGATTAGCTCCCCCCATAATACTACTTTAGGTTTTTAAAATATGTGAAGGGTTCTCTTCATCTTGTCTTCTTCAATCAATCAATGATATTTATTGAGCACTTACTGTATGCAAGCAGTGTACTAAGTGCTTGGGAAAATACAACGGAGTTGGTAGATATGTTCCCTGTCCACAAGGTGCTTACAGTCTAGATGGGGAGAGACACTGAAATAAATTATGGATATGTGCAAAAGGATTGTCAGACAGAAGGTGGGCTGAATATCAGGTGCCTAAAGTATACTTAGACAGTGAACCCTGTGTTGGACATGGGTTGTGCCCAACCTGATGATCTTGTACCTATCCCAGCACTTAGTTCAGAGAGGGAAGAAGGGAGGGGACAGATATTTTAATAGAGTCAATCAATCATATTTATTGGGCATTTACTGTGTGCTGTGTGCAGAACTAAGCACTTGGTAGAGTACAACACAACAATGTATAACAGACATATTCCCTGCCCCTAACAAGTTTACGGTCTAGAGGGTGCGAAGGGTTGGTGTCAGACGTGCAGGGGGAGAGGGTAGATTTTGAGAGGAGGTAGGAGATAGGAAAGATAGGAGAGTCAAAGAAGGGTCAGGAGGAGGGAGGGCCTGGGGAGTAGCAGGGGAGATTTTAGGGAGATCACTCCTGATGGTTTCAGTTTTATCAATTAAAGTACATGGCCACATCATTAGGGGTAAGAAGTGTCAGGGAGGGGAAGCCTGGGGGTTTGAGGAGAGAGTTTAACTCCTGAAACAGCTGATGGGGGCAGTGGGTATGGGAGTCAATAAGGATGGAGGGATAATGTTGTTGGGTGGAGGAGGGGGCAGAGTTAAAGCAGGTGATGATGAAAATTAGATGGACAAGGTCAGCCTGATATTTGGATTTCTGCCAGCACAGGAGTGGAGGAAGTGTACAGTGGAGTAATCCAGGGCTGTTGGTTTGCGGTATGAGATCAGAGGAAGATCTGGGGAGCAAAGGAGTGGAGTTCAGTGGAAAAGGCTATACTGAGAGCATCAATTTATGCATCAAGAGAAGGTAGTTTAGTTATGGAGACCAAAGGGAACATGGCTTTAGAAAATTGGAGGGGGGTCAAAAGATCAGAGGTCTCTCCAGGGGAATAGGACTGATTTGCAGGGCGGGTGTGTAGGAGTGAAGGCAGATTAGGAGGTTGTAGTCAGAATTTCAGTTTGTGAGGGTAGAGAATGTACAATAACTAGAGATGATGAGAGTGAGGGTGTGTCCAAGTTGGGGAGTGGATAAGGTGGGGTGGAGCAGGAGGTCTTTGGAGTTGAGGAATGAGAGGAGGTGGACAGTGGAAGGGTCATTGGGAACATCCATATGGATTTTGAAGTCCCCAAGGATCAGTGGAGGAGCTACTATAGCTCTTAGAAATGTAAAATTGTAAGCAGTACAATTGAGTACTGGGCCAGGCCAGTGGTGGAATCAAATGGATCAGTGGCAGGGAAAGCCTGAAAATCAGTGAGTAGAAAAAAAAACCCAACACATATTGAGTTAAATGACCTTGGCTCTTGCCCTGTTGACTTTCTGGGTGATTTAGCAGCACCTGATCAGCTGGTAAGAACACACAATTCTGCCAGAAAATGAGTTTCATGCAGACGCAAGCCATTCACAAATAAAGGAGGGGGACGAATACACAAATCCAAGCATGGGCAAAGTACAGTTGGAAAGCTCAAACAGCCCAAGAGTAGTAAATACCAACGTGGAACCCAGCTGGTGACTTTGAAGGGAGGCCAGGTGCAAAGGAAATATCTTCTGTTTTTGCTCCGCCTACAAATATAGCTGGGTCAGTTATTTTCGGGACCACTGGATTTTAGTATCACCCACCGTATGTTCTGCCTTCCTGATATCCTTGTACTTCCTTGTATCTGTGTCTAGCAACTTCTTGGATTCTGTCCCTGAAGCTGAAAACCGGTTGGGTTCTCACTAGAAAATTTAGAGTGGGTAAGAAGAGGGGACACAAAAAGAAAGTCAGACACCATTCCATTTGTCATTTGTGGCGAGCATAATGGGAAAAAAATCCTCCTGAAGTTACATGGCCTTCTGGCCTTATGAGACATTGGACTTTTACTCTGGGCCCAAGTTTCTCGTCTTTAAAAGAAATTATGCAGTGACGGCTACCCGGGTCTAGCTAGTTGGCTCAAGTTTCGCCTACAGTATCCTGACCCTGGACGCCTGGGTCTCCGCAAGATATATGTCTATCGAATTGGGTTATTTGAGTAGTTACTGCACAGCTCGCTAAGAAGGTAACTCGGTAGATCCAGGCCTTGGGTTTGACTTTTAGGCTTTTCCAAGGGCAAGAGATCTTGAAACCCAGAGCAGAACTGTGTGGAAAAATATGACGACTTCTGGGGATTTATAGAGTGTCTTCCCTCCTAAAGGCTCAAAGTTCTTTTAAGAAATGGGATCGGTCGCGTACCTGAAAAGAGTCAGACTTTGCCGTTACTCTGTATCAACTTTTTACAAGTCAGCATTGTTCAGTGGGTAATACGACCCACATGGTTTTCAGAAAATGCTAGAGCTGGAAGGTCATTTCGTCCAGCCCCCTGCCTTCAGGCAGGTGAATGACTAAGCCATCCGGTGCAGTACAGGTCTTTCCTTTGCTCAAAGTTCTCCAGGGAAGGAAGTGCTACAATACTTTCCCCTCCCCCAGTAGCCCCTTTCACTACAACATCATTGTAGTTATCACTACAACATCATTCTGTTCCATCAAGAGTTGAACACATCTCCCCACTGAACTCAGTCTGGTGTTTTGGAAAACACAACAAAGCAGAACTGAGCAGGCCGACTTAGTCAAGGCTCCATCCTGCAGCTTGTTTCAGGTGCATGTTTCCCTCCCTCTGAAATGTCAGGAATATGCTCCTCTCAGCCACCCACCTGGACTCCTAACTCCTCTCACCTCCTGCCCAGGTTTAAACTGCCTCAGAGGTTTTTATAGTCAGTTAATGAGCAGGTTTGCTGTTTAGGTGTGTTTGCATTGAGCTATAATTAACCACTGTTATGCAAACACAAACTATGGAGGGCCTGAAATTTCCTCCAGGGAACAAGACCAGGGATGGGGAGAGTAGAGTGCACTGGGAGCCATTTAATCAGATATGAGGGTGAAGATGCTGAACTTTCAACACCTATTGTAAGCAGGCTTGTAAATTTTTAATACCGGATCTGGAATTGAATGTGTTAGTGTCTCAAACCAGAAGGCTTTGGGGGATTTGCTTTTTTAGGGTCACTCATGGCATGCATCCACTGGTTTTTTCCCCCCTTTTGAGCTGAACTGGTTATTTCATGTGGCTCTCCTTTTTTGAGCCACACTATGGTTTTTTTCACTAAGACTGTTCCCTTTTCAAAAAAAAATGCCTGTCGTGGTGGAACATAATGTGTTTTCATATATAGAGAGAGAGTGAGCTGTCTAAATGGCTTTTTCAATTTCTCTCTGGAGATCAGAGTTTCAAGAAATATGTTTCATGTGGCTCTTATAATGTTTTTTTTCTCTGTTGCTTCCTGCCCGGGAGATGTCCTAGGCCCAGATCTGGAAATGAAAGAACATGTCCAAAGAGATTAAGTATGAATTTGAGGGGAATGGCCTTTTTCCCAGGGCCCCGAGTATGCTTTCATCTGTAGTCCTTGTTCTGGAGGCAGACAGACAGAGAGAGAAGAAAAGCTGCTTATTGCCCATCCACTCAGCCTCCCCCTCACTCCCCTGAGCTCCACACCATGCAGGTGGGAGGGGCTCCTGGGAGCTTAGGGTTATTGGTAACATAACTGCTTTTATCCCTCTCAATAATTTATGGCTAAGCACTAGAAATTACCTTGGGAAGTAGTCCTATAAATTCTCCTCCCAACACCCTCCTCCCCATTTGGAAACTCAATACTAGTGGGTCCTGGAAACGGAAGGAAACAAAGAAAAACACCCCACAACTTTCAGGGGTGAAATTCGAGACCCAATTCTTATCTTATTGGCAACTCCACGGGTCTTATATGAACCACTTTAATTGTTCAACACGGTTGACTGGTCGCCAACTGGGAAAACATGGTTCCCTCTCAGGGCCGTTCCAAGCCGAGTCATGTGTTGGTCTCTTCACCATTTGTAACCTTGAAGGAACTTTGAAATCTGAGCTCCACAGCCACCGGGCACTCCAGTTTGGCCCTAAGAAATCTGTCTTGACCTTTGGCCTGTTGAGATGGTTTGGTTTAGGTTTCCTTTTTCATTATTATTGTAGCTTTTTTATTGGTTTACGTGTTCTTGATATTTTTCATGTAATAGTAACAGCTGTAGCAGTAATGGGATTTATTGAGAGGCTACTGAGCACAAGGCCGAAGGCCTTGGGGAAGTGCAACAGAAGCACAAAGAGCTTACACTCCAGTGTGGGAGACAAACATCGAAATGTTTACAAACAGTGGTTGACTTCTTTCTCCTCCATCTTCCCAACCTCTGCACCACTTTGAAGGCGCCGTTCATTGTCACTCTGAGCTACGACCCCTTCCTCCTTCTGGGGGTAGAAATCTCAGAGGGCTTGGGAGGAGAGAGTCCAGTTGGGCACATAACCCCCACTCCATTGCAGTCTATACTTCACGCTGCTGCCCGGATCATCTTTGTGCAGAAATGCTATGGACATGTTACTCCCCTCCTCAAAACTTTCCAGTGGCTGCCAGACAGCCATGAAGCAAAAACTCCTCACTCTCGGCTTCAAGGCTCTCCATCACCTCACCCCCTCCTACCTCACCTCCCTTCTCTCCTTCTACAGGCCAGCCTGTACCCTCCACTCCTCTACCGCCGCTAACCTCCCCACTGTACCTCGTTCTTGCCCGTCCTGCCATCGACCCCCGGCCCACGTCATCCCCCGGGCCTGGAATGCCCTCCCTCTGCCCATCCGCCAAGCTAGCTCTCTTCCTCCCTTCAAAGCCCTACTGAGAGCTCACCTCCTCCAAGAGTCCTTCCCAGACTGAGCCCCCTTTTTCCTCTCCTCCTCCCCATCCCCCCTCCCCACCTCCTTCCCCTCCCTACGGCACCTATATATATGTTTGTACAGATTTATTACTCTATCTTACTTGTACATATTTACTATTCTATTTATTTTGTTAATGTGGTGCATCTAGCTTTATTTCTATTTGTTCTTGACACCTGTGACTTGACACCTGTCCACATGTTTTGTTTTGTTGTCTGTCTCCCCCTTCTAGACTGTGAGCCCGTTGTTGGGTAGGGACTGTCTCTATATGTTGCCAACTTGTACTTCCCAAGAGCTTAGTACAGTGCTCTGCACACAGTAAGCACTCAATAAATGCGATTGAATGAATAAATGAATTACCCTACTTGGTTTAGCAACTCTAAGCTAAGTGGAGGTTTCCTGGCTAACCCACCCCACAGGGAAACCCCTTTCACTAAGTGTCTGATGTTGCGAGCAGGACAGTTGTGTGCAGGGGGCCACCGGAAGGGAGGTGGAAAAGGAATGATGTATCAGGAGTCTCCTGTCTCTTGATGTCGCAGCATTAATTCCCCAAGTACTCTCCATTGACAGGCCTTTTGCCTAGCCTGACTCGAAGAGGAACAGAACTGCACGTTACACAAACACAACTCATTCCCTCACACATAAGCATGTGCACGCACACACACACTCACACACGATCGCACTCTCTTTCTGTCTCCTTTTCACCCGTGAGCTACAATAGTGGAAGTTAAACCCTCTGACCCAGCTGGGCCCTACTGGGCCCACCCATGCCAAGTCATGACTTTTAAATCACTTTCTAACCCTTTTCTCATAGACCATACAAAATATGAGGTGGTTGAACCCGTAATTAAACACAATTATCACTTCGGGAACATTACTAATGGAACTTTTGCAACCCCAATCGCTGTCTCTGTAAATAAACCAGTTGACAGGAAGTAAGGCATTTCCAGGGTAGAAGGAATTGCTGTCTGGTGATGCTGAAGAATAATTTCCACCTTAGAACTCTGCTTTGACTTTCCTTGGGTTCATTCAGAATCAAAGTCCCTGCCTTAGGTTCTTGCTTTCCCCTGAGAGAGTGAGGCGAGGAAGGAGCAGGGATTTTAGAGAGGGAGGGAGAAGGCTTCCAAGACCTAGCAGGTCAGAAAGCCACCATTTTTTTAGGGTATTTGTTAAGTGCTTACTATGTCCCAGGTAATCATCATCAATCGTATTTATTGAGCGCTTACTATGTGCAGAGCACTGTACTGAGCACTTGGGAAATACAAATTGGCAACATATAGAGACAGTCCCTACCCAACAGTGGGCTCACGTTCTAAAAGGGGGAGACAGAGAACAAAACCCAACATACTAACATAATAAAATAAATAGAATAGATCTGTACAAGTAAAATAAATAGAGTAATAAATATGTACTAATATGTACATGTACTAATATGTACTATGTACTAATGTACTAAGCGCTGGAGTGGATAAAAGATAATAAAGTTGGATACTGTCCCTGTCCCACATAGGGCTCACAGTCTTACTCCCCGTTTTGCAGATGAAGCAAGTGAGGCATAGAGAAGTCAAGTGACTTGCCCAGGGTCACTCAGGAGAGAAGTGGAAGAGCTGGGATTAGAACACCGCTTCTCTGTCTCCTAGCTCTTTCCACTGGGCCAAGAGCTGCTCCTCATTTGGGATCTTTGGAGCCCTGACTGGAAACTTTCCAGTTTTGTAAGAGACCGGGGTGGCCCAGCTCAAACCTCTAAGGCATTATTCACCCAGCCCTGCCTCACCCAGGATGCTCTCTGCCAATGGGCTCATATCACTCAGCACGTGGAGTGACTGCTTGCTCAGATGACATCGTGAACAAGTGTTTTGTTCCCAGACCTTTGGTGCTCATGATGATAAGGAGAAAATTGAGCCACGACTCCATCTACTATTACCTGGTGCAAGTAGCCTGTGTAAGTAACCACATTCAGTTTGGGGCATCCGACACATTGTGTTCACTGGGGCTTGAGATCCCCCAGCTGCCCCCTGCCAGCCTGCCTGAGCTCAGCAATCTTTTTATTATTTATTTGTGGGATTCAGTTTCCCAAAGGGCACCAGCCATCTCCCCTGTAGTTTTAGTAAATGGGCCATTTGAAACAGAGAGGGGAGCCCAGGTGGGGTCGGGATATCCAAGTCAGTGCTCTACATGCAGTAAGTGCTCAGTAAATACGATTGAATGAATGAAGTCATCCTGGGTGTATTGAGTACTTACTGTGAGCAGAGCACTGTACTAAGCACTTGGGAGAGAACAGTATAACAGAGTTGGTAGACACGCTCCCTGCCCACAATGAGCTTACAGTCTAGAGGGATTCCACGGACTTGGGTGGTCCTCACTCCAGGGATGTTCCCAGAGAACCCTCGGCATTCACCTGGGGAACTCTGTGAGAGGGCAGCCCTGTACAAGGTAACTGGCAGAAGTTGATTTTGAAAAATCACATAAATAAATTCCCATTGGTCCACCCTCTCTGAGGCATTCAGACAGCAAGGTGAATGCCACCTGCAGCACAGAAGCCCACAGGAGGGAGGGAGGGGTGAGGTGAGGTCAGCAAGAACAGTCCATTTAAGTTCAAAGTGTAAAACAACTTGCCCCAAGCCAAATGGAGAATCAGTGGCAACTGTCAAGGTCCCTTGGCTTCTGCTCTGTTCCTTGCTCTCCCTCTGTGTACACTTGCCAGAGGTTTGAAAGACCAGGATACCCCTGAGCAGAAGGCCCCTAATGAGAAATCACCAGCCAGGGTCAATCTGAGCCCAGGGTTAGTAGCATTTTGATAGTATGAATAATAATAATTGTAATAATAATAGTTCTGGAATTTGTTAGGCCCTTACTATGTGTTTAACACACAGTGATTGTGTAAAGCCCTCACTTCCCAGGAAACAGTATGGTCTAGCAGAAAGAGCAAGGGCCTGGGAGTTAGAAGACCTGGGCTATAAACCCGGCTCTGTCACTTACCGGGTTTGTGACCTTGTACAAGTCACATAATTTCTCTGTACTTCAATTCCCTCATTGGCAAATTGAGGTTTCAATTACCGTGCTACCTCCAATCCCTCCTACTTAGACTGTGAGCCCCATGTGGGACCTGATTATCTTATATCTACCCCAGCGCTTAGTGCAGTGTTTGGTATATATTCAGCTCTTGGCAAATACTATTATTATTATTATTTGCCAAGCACTAGGGTAGATACAAGATAATCAGTTCAGGCACAGGTTCCTATTCCCACGGAGGGATTCACGCAGCCTTGGGAATACTGAGAGACCGTGACTGCATTACAGTGTCTTGAATAGACATAACAGAGCCTGGTATCAAGCCCTTTGGAAAGTACAACAGAAGCAAATCATATGTTCCCTGCCCACAAGAAGCTTACAATCCAGTGGATTGCATTACTCCACTACCAATCAATCAATCAATCAATCGTATTTATTGAGTGCTTACTGTGTGCAGAGCACTGTACTAAGTGCTTGGGAAGTACAAGTTGGCAACATATAGAGACAGTCCCTACCCAACAGTGGGCTCACAGTCTAAAAGGGGGAGACAGAGAACAAAACCAAACATACTAACAAAATAAAATAAATAGAATAGATATGTACAAGTAAAATAGAGTAATAAATATGTACAAACATATATACATATATACAGGTGCTGCGGGGAAGGGAAGGAGGTAAAATGGGGGGGATGGAGAGGGGGACGAGGGGGAGAGGAAGGAAGGGGCTCAGTCTGGGAAGGCCTCCTGGAGGAGGTGAGCTCTAAGTAGGGCCTTGAAGGGAGGAAGAGAGCTAGCTTGGCGGATGGGCAGAGGGAGGGTATTCCAGGCCCGGGGGATGACGTGGGCCGGGGGTTGATGGCGGGACAGGCAAGAACGAGGTACGGTGAGGAGATTAGCGGCAGAGGAGCAGAGGGTGTGGGCTGGGCTGGAGAAGGAGAGAAGGGAGGTGAGGTAGGAGGGGGCGAGGTGATGGACAGCCTTGAAGCCCAGGGTGAGGAGTCTTGGCATCCTGCCCCACTGGAAAAGGGAGAAAGGAGGAGAAGAAGTAAGGTCAGACATTATCATTTTGTAGATGGGGACTCCAACTGAGAAGTGTTAAAGTAATTCCCAGGCAGAGTGAGGAAAACAAACCCAGGTGTCCAGCCTTCCAGTTCTGCCCCTTTTCCCCCAGTGGGACCAGCAGCAGGGCAGCTTGGGGCCCTGATTGCCTGGCCATTGCTGGCTGAGGAGAAGGAGAGAGCAGAGTGGGCCTGGGACATCAACGGTGGCTGCTGGGGGAAAAAAAGCCCATCCAGCCTGATGGCCAAAACATGCCACCCTCTGGCCTACCCCCTGAGAGAAACCAATTGTTAGTCTAAACTGGCTAGCTGCAAACCAAAGGGGATCCAGAGGCCTAGAGGGAAGTGTCTCAAAGTAACAAGAGCATGTTCTACCAACTCTGCTATATTGTATTCTCCCAAGGACTTAATTCAGTGCTCTGCACATTGTAAGCACTCCAAAAAATACCACTGGTGGATTGATAGATTATGCAGGGTGATAAACTGGGTGACATTCTGATAGCATTTCTCTGGTCAGCAAGAGGGTCTGAATAGCCAGAACCCCTTCAGAGCCATTAGGAAATGACGTGCAGGGTTCTTCAACATAATCCCCCTCCCCTCCTCACTAGTTCAATTCTGAACTCGCAGAAGCTGAATGAAAATCTCAGTTTAGTTCCATGATCAAATGGACTACCACTGCCAACAGACCCTAAGAGATGCAGTGAATTCAATAAGCAGAAGAAATGCTTTAGTCTCATTTCATTCATTCATTCATTGTCGTATTTATTGAACACTTACTGTGTGTAGAGCACTGTACTAAAGCACTTGGGAAGTACTTGTTGGCAACATATAGAGACGGTCCCTACCCAACAACAGGCTCACAGTCTGGAAGGGGGAAACAGACAACAAAACAAAACATGTGGACAGGTGTCAAGTCATCAGAACAAAGAGAATTAAAGCTAGATGCACATCATTAACAAAATAAATAGAATAGTAAATATGTACAAGTAAAATAGAGTAATAAATCTGTACAAACATATATACAGGTGCTGTGGGGAAGAGAAGGAGGTAGGGCGGGGGGATGGGGAGGAGGAGAGGAAAAAGGGGGCTCAGTCTGGGAAGGCCTCTTGGAGGAGGTGAGCTCTCAGTAGGACTTGGAAGGGAGGAAGAGAGCTAGCTTGGCTGATGTGTGGAGGGTGGGCATTCCAGGCCAGGGGGAGGACGTGGGCTGGGGGTCGATGGCGGGACAGGCGAGAACAAGGTACAGTGAGGAGGTTAGCGGCAGAGGAGCGGAGGGTGCGGGCTGGGCTGGAGAAGGAGAGAAGGGAGGTGAGGTAGGAGGGGGCGAGGTGATGGACAGCCTTGAAGCCGAGAGTGAAAAATATGGAACGCTTGACGAATTTGCATGAATTTCTGCTTGAAGCTATCCTTTAGGGACATTATCTCTGCTGATATCTCCACCCTCCATCATTTTACAGACCAGCGGACTGGGACCGTATGTCCTGTGTTTTAAACAATTCCTACGCATCACCACCACACCATCACCCACTGATAGTATTGGTTTACTACCTCCTGCTCATGGAAATGAACTAGACACTATACACTACATTGTAAGCTCCTGGTGGGCAGGGATTATGTCTACCAACTCTATTATACTCTCCCAGTTCTTAGTACAGAGCTCTGTGCACACTAGGTGCTCAATAAATACTACTGATTGCTTGATTTACAAATTAAATCAGACTGACCCATTCCTTGCCCTCTAGATGTTCTTGGCAAGGCGAATCTCTGGTAGCTATTATTTTCTTCTATGACTCTGGGTATCCAAATAAAAAAGTGCCATATTTGTTGTGGAGGCTGTCGTAGGTTTGAAATGAATTTAGAAACCGCGGCTTTTTGCTTTCAAAAGCTTGAGTAAAGAAGGGAAGTATTATTGGCCAATGCCAAGAATTTTTTTTAAGAAGTGTGGCTGGTTTGTTTTGCTTCCAATTTCCTTGAGTATTTTGGCTGTATATTCTGCAGGTGGAATTTAGCTTCAAGTTCTTATGATGATCCTGGGCCCACTGAGATGCTCAGGGATTTACCTCAATCAAATAGTCAAACATCAAGTCGACCTTCATTATGAAATATGGAAATAGCCTTGTGAGGGACTAGGCATGTTTTTAAACACAAATTTTCTCATTTTTCACTCTAGTTGTAGAAAATGTAAACGGTTTTCTGATGATTGTCCCCGGTACATCTAAAGGGAGACATGCAGACCTAAGAACCTTCCTTTTTTCATGGGTAGAGAACGTATCTGCTAATTCTGTTGTATTGTGCTCTCCTAGGTGTTCAATACAGTGCTCTGCACATAGAAAAGCAGTGTGGCTTAGTGGAAAGAGCATGGGCTAAGGAGTCAGAGGTCATGGGCTCTAATCCCTGCTCTGCCACTTATCAGCTGTGTGACTCTGGGCAAGTCACTTAACTTCTCTGTTCCTCAGTTACCTCATCTGTAAAATTAGGATTAAGATTGTGAGCCCCATGTGGGACAACCTGATTACCTTGTATCTACCCCAGCGCTTGGAACAGTGCTTGGCACATAGTAAGCACTTAACAAATACAAAAAAAGTAGGCGTTCAATAAATACCATTGATCAATTGATTGATTATCAAAAGGAAGGCAGGTTATTCCTAGCACCACTCTCCTCACTTTAAAACAAGCCAGTTGCTCCAAACCTCCTGGAACTAAAAGGATACAACTGCCTTTGAACTTACAACATTTGGTTAATGAAAACAGTTTTAAGTCAGAACCAGTTTTATCCTAGGAACAATTTTTTTTTTACCCCAGATAGCTGGAATTGGGTACTCAAATGTAGATGGGAATATAGTTCTACCATTGTATTTTTATGGCATGTGAGAAGTCCTGGGTAGTTTGGATACTTTTTTTTTTAATGCTATTCTGCTGTACTTAGTGCTGAGGTAGATACAAGCTAATCAGGTTGGACCCAGTCCCTGTTCGATCCACTAGGCCAAGCTGCTTCAGCCGGATTATTCCGGGCCCTCTGTTCTATTAGATTCCATTTTGAATGCATTTCAAAGTAGATCTGCCATTCAGTGCTTCCATAAATCCCCCAGGTTTTCACCAAACCACCAATAAATCTTTAAAGTCCATCTGTAATCAGTTTCATCTTATCCTACCCAATTAATGTTTCTCTTACTTCCTTACCATTACACACGCTGCTTGTAATGCCAACAAGGAGCGAGTCAGAACAATGAATGAATATCACTTATTAATTTGTCTCAGCCTAGAAATCTGTAAAAATAGCCTAATCTTATTTGTTCCATTTGCTTTTTTTATGGTGTTGGTTAAGCACTTACTGTGGTTCAGCAATCTACTAAGCACTTGGGTAGGTACAAGATAATAAGGCTGGACACAGCCCCTGCCCCGCATGGGGCTCACGGTCTTATTTCCCATTTTACAAATGAGGTAACTGAGGCTCAGAGAAATGAAGTGACTTGCCCAAAGTCATACAGCAGTGAAGTGGTGGAATCAAAATCAGAACCCAGGTTCTTCTGACTTCAGGGCCCATGCTTTTATCTTTTAGAAGTGAAATGGAAATGTCAACCCTCCTTGGTGACCCCGCCTAGCCATCAAATAAAACTCTCTGCCTCCCTGCCCTTCCGCCACCCAAGTCTTTCCCCTGATCCTGCTTTAAACTCTTCCCCGCATCTCCCTTCCTCCACTGTGGCTTTTTAAATTGTTTCCACATTTCTCTACAGCTCCTGTACCTAAACCCCCTCCAGAACCCATGCTCCAGCATTCATGCCATCGGGGAGGTTATTGTTGTAAAATCAAACAACAGGTAGGAAAGATGAAACAATCTGTAATTTGGAACTGTCACATTTAAGAGTGTGGCTTAGTGGAAGGAGCATAAGTCTGGGAGTCAGACGAACTGGGTTCTAATCCCAGCTGTGCCACTTATCTGCTGTGTGACCTTGAGCAAGTCACTTCACTTCTCCGGACCTCAGTTCCCTCATCTGTAAAACGGGGATTAAGTCTGTAAGCCCCACTTGGGACATGGACCATGTTCGGCCTGATTAACGTGTATCTATCCCAGTACTTGGTACAGTGCCTAGCACATAGTGAGCACTTAACAAATACCATTAAAGTAAAACAAAACAAAACCTTGCCAAATTCCAAAGTTGGGGTCAAATATATATATTTCCCATAAATATATCCTACTGCAGCTCTCGGATGAATAAGAGCACCATTATAGCAGATTGTTTTTTCAGTTTCTTACCCTTTAGCCTTTACTTTGGGAAAGTAAGCTTCAAACTAGCCTTCTTTTCCTGTTTATCAGTATTGTTGTGTATCTTTCCACTGTCATGGATCTCCTCCCACCATTCTCTGTGCTATCATTACAGCTTTGATCCCATATGGGGCTGGATTTTCCATATTTTGACATTACACGCACAGATAGTTGGGCCAGACAGAGTTGTTATGAATTTGGGGGGGACCTGTGCGTACTTACAAGTTCCTTGCCCTGCACGATTCCTCATGCTGAGCCTAAACGCCTTTCAAAATTAGGCAGAAATCAAGGATGTTCTTCACAGCATAAGAGGTTAAACATACGAGGAGAAGCGTTCATATTTCATTCAACATGTAAGGAGAAGCAGTTTGAAGTCAAATGGTAAATATTGACTCACCTGAACATATACTTAGATGAAACCAGTCAAAGCCCCATTATTATTAAACTCTAACTCTGTAAGCCAATGGGATTCCAAATGAATCACACTGAAACACACCACTCCCCATACAAAACAGGCAGGACAAAACAACCCAAGACATAGAACAGAACAAACCACACATAATGCACACTGTAACCGCAGTCATATAGAACCATAAAGACAACTTCAGTGAGAGTGGTCCGGCTGAGCATTAGCCTGGAGAGACATGACTTCCAGTAAATGGACTCAATGTTTTTCCATTAAAAATGTATCAAGTAACAATCTCCATCCCCTCTCTGGATCACACCTGGAGAGTTTCCAGTACTCTACTAGTCTCAGCTACAGGAGGGAGAGTCAAGCAGAGGCATACCCATTCCATTCCTAGCTTGGGCAGTGGCTAGCAAGAGGAAGGCAATCTGCTTAATGTCAAAACTCATCTATGCTGGGCAGCAGCAGCATCATGGGAGAGTCTAGGGTGGAGACTCAAGTTTACAGTGCGGAAGAAGGCAATGGTGAACCACTTACATATTTTTACCAAGAAAACTTTATCATCATCATCATCAATCGTATTTATTGAGCGCTTACTATGTGCAGAGCACTGTACTAAGTGCTTAGGAAGTGCAAATTGGCAACATACAGAGACAGTCCCTACCCAACAGTGGGCTCACAGTCTAAAAGGGGAGACAGAGAACAAAACCAAGCATACTAACAAAATAAAATAAATAGAATAGATATGTACAAGTAAAATAAATAAATAAATAGAGTAATAAATATGTACAAACATATACACATATATACAGGTGTTGTGGGGAAGGGAAGGAGGTAAGATGAGGGGGATGGAGAGGGGGACGAGGGGGAGAGGAAGGAAGGGGCTACACAGCAGACGGGCAGCGGGGTGGGATTAGAACCCAGGTCCTTCTGGCTATCAGAATGATTGCAGATGGAGGTGGGGCATTCTGGAAGAGATTTGTCTGTGGAGTTGCTATGGGTCAGAAATGACTCAACAGCATAAGAAAGGACAATAATCTCCAACAGGGCCCTTTCTAAACTGCTGGTCTTTTTCAGTGAGCCTGGTGCCGTATAATCTTGGCCACCTCTTCGCATCACTTCTGTCGTTCAGACGTATTTCTCCCTTCTCTCAGAGATTTCAAACCGTGTTTTTCTCACCCAAGTCTATTTGGTGGCCATGGTTTGTTCTCATCTTTATGGCCTTCACCCCAGCTGGCAGGGACCCAACATATTTTCTGAAGAGATTTTTCCTATGGAAAGTCTCTAGGAAATTCTGGTTTTAGCCCGAGTAATAAATAATAATAATAATGATGACATTTATTAAGCACTTACACTTTGCACTTATGTGCAAAGCACTGTTCTAAGCACTGGGGAGATACAAGGTGATCAGGTTGTCCCATGGGGGGCTCACAGTCTTCATCCCCATTTTACAGTTGAGGTAACTGAGGCACAGAGAAGTGAAGTGACTTGCCCAAAGTCACACAGCTGACAGTTGGCGGAGTCGGGATATGAACCCATGACTTCTGACTCCAAAGCCCCTGCTCTTTCCACTGAGCCACGCTGCTCTCATTGTATGCATGGTTAGTAGCGTTAGCGTTAGCACAGCCCCTAAAATTAGTGGGCTTTGTGCTTTGCAACCATTTGGAACCACATACCACTAGTCTAACAAAGCCCTTCCCAAAGGCCTCCTCCTCCAGGAGGCATTCCCTGATTCACTCAAACGGAATTTATTGAGTGCCTACTTTGGGCAGAGCGCTGAGGTAAGCGCCTGGGAGGATACAATAGAAGACAGACATGGCCTAGTGGATAGAACACGGATCTGTGAGTCAGAAGGTCATGAGTTCTAATCCAGCTCCACCATTTGTCAGCTGTGTGACCATAGGCAAGTCATTTCACTTCTCTATGCCTCAGTTACCTCATCTGTAAAATGGGGATTAATTCTGTGAGCCCCATGTGGGACATAGACTGTGTCCAACCTGATTAGCTTGCATCTACCCCAGCGCTTAGAACAGTGCCTGGCACATAGTGCTTAACAAATACCATCATCATCATACATTCCCTGCCCTTAATCAATGGTGATTATTGAGGGTTTACTGGGTGCACAGCATTGTACTGAGGGCTTTGGAGAGTACAGTAGAGTTGATTGACATGACCCCTGTCCTCAAGGAGCTTACAGTGTAGTGAACTTATCTTACAAGCTAATAAATTTCCCAAGGCATTCACTCAGATTATAGATTGATCGGAAAGTACAGATCGGAAGAAATAATGGAGCATCAGGATACCTAACTGTGAGCTAAGGAGGGTTGTGAGAAGTTAAGTTCATAGTTGGTACAGAAGTGGACAGTTGTGGTGATTAGAAATTAATCAGAGAAGGTCTCCTGTAGGACATGTGATTTCAGAGTGGCTTTGAAGATAGGGAGAGCAATGGTCTGTCGGATGTGAAGTGGGAAGGGGCTTCCTGGCTGGGGGTAAGACATGAGGAAGAGATGAGAATGAAGCAAAGTGAGCTGGTTGGCTTGTACAACCTGGAGTGTAGTGGGAGAAGAAAGTGACTAAATAGGAGGGAGAGAGCCGATTGAGTGGCATAGACCCAATGGTCAGGAGTTTCTGCTTGATGTGGAGCGGACTGGACATTCAATGGAGTGTTTTAGGAGTGGAAGACCAGTCCATAACGTTTTAGAAAAATGATCTGGGCAGGGGAGTGAAGAGTGGGCTGGATGAGCGATTATGCAACAATCAAGCCGGGATACGGCAAGGGCCTGGACCAGTGTCAAGGAGGTATGGACAAAGAAGAAGGAGTGCATTCAGGTTGATTTCCTCTTCTGCCTAGTTATGGCTCGCTCTGCCATCTCAACCCACCTCTGTACTTGGTTATATGCTTACTTCTTAGTGTTGATTTGTGCATCTCCATGTCTTTATTATTTATATATTGGCCTTCCTGCTCTCTATTATGTCTCCTCTCTGTCTCTCCCTGACCCTAGATTGGCAGCTCAAGGACTGAATTATTCGGGGGTTTAGGGGCTGCAGCCCAGGGTGTCAGGCTAAGAGGATCCTCCGAAACAGACTCCACCCTTGGTGGAGTCTCAGCAGTGGCTTTTCGGGGAGGGGATTCTTGGAATAGCAAGCCAGCGTGAGAGGGAGGAGGAAGGAGAGGTGTGGTGCTATCCCATGTTGTCATATGGAGCTGTGACATAGCGGTCCACTTAGCTGAAGGGGAAAGGTCCCCCCTGATTTGCCCCCTCCCCAGTGCTCTTTTCACTAGTCCAGAAGCAATGTGGCCTAGTGGAAAGAGCACGGACCTGGAAATCAGAGGTCCTGGGTTCTAATCCCGGCTCTGCCAAATGCTTGCTGTGTGACATTGGGCAAGTCACTTAACTTTTCAGGGCCTCAGTTCCCTCATCTTTAAAATGGGGATTAAGAATGTGAGCCCCCTATAGGACAGGGACTGTGTCCAACCCAGTTTGCTTGTATTCACCCCAACGCTCAGTACAGTGTCTGAAACATAGTAAGCACTAAACAGACACCATTATTATTATTATTATTATTATTATTATTATTATTATTATTATTATTATTATTATCATTATTATCTCATGACCCAGGCCCTGAGGAGCCAGCCGCCCCCCACTTTCCCCCACCCCCAATTGGGTTGGCAGGGGACCTGCCAGCCCCGGGCCGGCTTGGCCTCAGTGGATCCTGCATTTCACGCTGGGCACGAACTCTTGGCAAAACCCAACTTTCCCATTCAAAATAAAGCAGCTTGTCAAAAGGACTTGTTAGACTTCTTGGCCCTCACTGCGCTGCTCCCTGGGAGAATTTAAATGAGTTTCCGCATCAGGGAATCAGAGGCACGAGGAGTAGATTTCCCCTAAAAGCGCCACCGGGCCTCAGGGCCGAGGGAGAGGCGCCGGCCGAGAGAGGCAGCGGGTTTAATAGAGGCCGGGATGGTTGGAGGCATACTGCCTAAGCCAGGATGCCATCCGCCTCCCAGTGCCGAGCTCCACAATGTTGACACTCCAATGAAGGCAAATTGGGAGTTGCCGGGGGGACTCGTGTGAAGTCATCCCACAGAGGAATCTGCAGGAACATGCCAACTTTTCTCCATGGGATCAAAGAGCCACTCCCCACTTTCATCTCTACCCACCGTGCGGCTTCTGTGGGTTCCCGTCTCCCAACACACACTCTCCTGTTACGGGGATCAGCAGAGTTTATCTGTGCTTGCCCGGGGTAGGGTGAGTAATCCCAGTCACATAAACAAATGTCAGTGGGGATGGGGGCCAGGGTCGGGGCGGGGAGAGATGGGAGGAGTAATTATATGCTGTCAGAGCATCAGCGATGAGCAGCGCTAGGCAGGAAGCATCAGGGTCGGCAGCCCTGGGTAGGCAAAAGAAAATCAAGAGGTTACCCAGTCTCTGATTTGGGGCAGGGGGTAGGAGTGGGGCATCGGACCCCCACCAGTGCCCATCGGAGACAGGATCCCCACCGGTTTCCAGCCTGACACCGTGTTCCGTTCAATCGGTCCAAGGCGCTGGGAGTCACCCCAAGAATCCAGACTGGTGAGAGCTCAGGTCCTCGTGGGTGGGTCCGCTTGGCAGGCCAGATGGCAGCCAGTCACCCGGCCCTCGGGCCCACAAGCCAGGGAGTGGCCAGGAGGGAAGGGGAAGAGCCTCCCCGGTTCAGAAGCTCTTCTCACCCTGACCCGATTGGTACAAAACCAGAGGAAGAGGAAGGAGGAGCCAGAGGGGAAGGGGTCAGAGAGGTCAGCTCTGAACAGCTGGTTGCCCTGCCCGGCAGCCCTGTTGGCACCCTGCTTCCCATTATGGCCCCCGACCCAAAGATGGGGCTCTTAGGGCACTTTTGGAATGAGTTTGAGGCCTATCCAGGCAGGAGAAAGTGTGCTGTCTTCTCCCAGGAAGCCACTGGAAACCAAGTCCAACCTGTGCCCGGCCGGCCTGGCCCAAGGAGCACTTTGAGGGGGAATGGCTTTGTGGTAAGTTTCCATTCAAGCCTGCAGTAGACTAAGCTGACGTTAGCAAAGATCCCTTCCCCTTCTGCCCTCCCCACTTTTTCTGCCTCCAAACCCACCTTCAAAACCCTGATATCGGCACCGTTTCGTAGCTGGTAGCAGCATGGGCTTCTAATAATAGTAGTAGTAATATTTGTTAAACACTTACTGTGTGCTAAGCACTGGGAAAGAGTACACAGGTTGGAATTAGGCATTGACCCTGTCCCTCAAAGGGCTCGCAATCTATGGGAGCACTCCCAGAGGGGACCGGAGACAGACACATCAGTAGCAGTGAAACATTAAAACGTTAAAACAGCGTAAGAAACAGACCAAATAGACAATACACAAAATATAAAATCAGTAGAGAGCTGTGGTGGAGCTGTAGGTGCAGACTCTTCATGATTCAGAGCCCGCAATATACCCTTAGCCACAGAAATGGCTTCCACAGCCACTGGCTTACCCGAGGCCTCATGCTGCAGATGCTGTTGGGTTTTCCCGCAGGGTGGTGAAAAGCAGGATGAGATGGGGGGCTCCTCGATGGTTCAGAGGGGAGTCAGTGCTGGTTCCCAAGGAGGCAGAGTGGCTAGCACATGGAGCAGGCTGGGAGCCCGGGTAGCGAAGAGGGAAAGCAGTTCACTCGGCCATAGTTGGCGGCAGGGAAGGGGGCCTGAGAGCTTGTGGGGAGGCTAGGCCGCAATTATCAGATATTTCACTCGGCCGCGGGTGGTGAAGAAAGGCCAAGAAGGCCCATCAGCGGCTTTTGTATCTGTGCTTTCTCAGAAGGGCATGCAGAGAGCAGTGGCAGCCCTCTTTCTTCTCTTCCTCCTCTTCCTCCTTCGGCTCCTCCTCCTTTTCCCCATTCTGCCCCCCAGGGAATTAATCCCATGGATTGATCAATCAGTCAATCGATGGTATTTATTGAGTGCTTACTGTGTGCAGAGCACTTTACCAAATGCTTGAGAGAGTATAATACAACAAAGTTGGTAGGCATGTTCCCTGCCCACGGCGACCTTACAGTCTAGAGCGGGAGACAGGGGAAGTAAATTATAGGTATGTGTATAAGTGCCGTGGGGCTGAGGGAGGGGTGAATAAAGGGTCCAAATCCAAGTGCAATGGCTGGAAGGGCATGGATGCCTTCCTGGACAGCTGGGCTGTTCCGGGGCCCAAGGGAATGACCGCAGCAACCGGGCCTCAGGGAGAGGTCAGAATGGACAGAATCTTGGTCAAGGCTAAGATGACCCCACCGAAATCCTTCCAGCTGCAACTCTCCATACATTTCAGGCCGTCCTAAAAATCCTACCTCCTCCAACCAGCCTTCCCCAGTTAACTCCCGACATCACCAGTCATAGCAGTGGCCTAGTGGGGAGAGCACTGGCCTGGGAGTTAGCGGACCTGGATTCTGATCCCACCTCTGCCACTAGCCTGCTGTGTGACCTTGGGCAAATCACTTCATTTCTCTGTGCTTCAGTTGTTTCGTCTGTAAAATGGAGATGAAATATCTGTCCTCCCTCCCCCTAAGACTGTTTAAGCCCCATGTGGGACAGGAACTTAGTCCAACCTGATTATGTTGTATCTACCGCAGCATTGCTACTGCCACTGCCACGCAGAACTGTGTCCACGTGTGTCTCCCTGCTTGGGGGAAGCTGGGATCAGCTGGGAGCCTCACCACTCCCCAGGTCTCAGGAAAGGGCTGAGGAGTGAGAGGATCTGAGACAGGGGACTGTGTCCAACCTGATTACCTTGTATGTACCCTAGTGCTTAGAACAGTGCTTGGCATATAGTAAGCACTTAACAATTATCATAATTATAATTATTATCATTACCTGGGCAATTCAGTCAACTAGAAAGAGGCCCCTGAGTTAATGATCTCATCCCGAACCCCTCCTGCAGAGCCTCTGGCAGAGCTTTCTGCACAGCCTCAACCAGTTCTGTCTGCGCTTTTGGTCCTCCATTCACAAAACGGGGAGCTGTGTACTTGCCTCCTATGAACTTCTTTCTTTGGAAACCTTTAAAAACAAAAAGCACCCCCAGGAATTTCTGAGATCAATCAATTAATCATATTTATTTAGTCCTTACTATGTGCAAAGCACTGTACTAAGCGCTTGGGAGAGTACAATACAACAGAATTAGCAGACACATTGCTCTGTCACTTGTCTGCTGTGTGACCTTGGGCAATTCACTTAACTCTTCTGTGCCTCAGTTACCTCATCTGTAAAAGGGGGATTGAGACAGCGAGCCCCACGTGGGACAGGGGACTGTGTCCAAACTGATTGGCTTTTATCCACCCCAGCGTGTAGTACAGTGCCTGGCACATAGTAAGCACTTGACAAATAGTATAATAATTATTATTATTATCTAATTTTCTCTTAGCAACAATGTTACTCATAGGGGACTGGCTTCTGAACCAAACTGGGATATGCCGTCTTTACCAAAATCACTCAGAATTGTGTATTCGGTCAATAATAGAAGAGTGTTGTCAGCTGTGTTCTTTTGTCGATATTGAGCCAGAGAGTTTTTACTGGAAGCTCACCCATTTCTATTTCATCGGAATTAAATTGAATGACGGGTCGACCCTCTCTGGCTGCTCTGCAGATAACCAACCCCCGCTCCTTCCCTCTTCAAACTTTAATAATAAGAAGAATAATAATTATGGTATTTGTTAAGTGCTTACTATGAGCCAAGCACAGTCCTCCTCCTTTCCCCTCCCGCAGCGTGGCTTTTAAAATAGTTCCCTCATTTCCCCGCAGCTTCCTTGGGGGCAGGCCAGTGATCCACCCAGACCAGTGTTCTGTCTCCAACAGTGCTAGAGGAGAAAGAGACAGAGAGAGAAAGAGAGTGGGTGTAGTTATCCTTCAAGCTCAAAGAAGATATCACTGAAGGGCAATCTCCCCATGGACCATGTGTGACTGAAAAGGCCAATGTGGGAAGCACAGTCCTGCGCCCATTGTGCATGTTCCCAGGCTGCTCTTTGCCATATGGTCCATTTTGTTGTTTCAAGCACTTGGTGCCGTTTCCTCCTTTGCATCCTTGAGACTGGACTTTTAGGAGCTTCTGCTGGAAGAGCCACTCCTTCCTTGTGGGCAGCATGCCCCGCTGGTCTGGCTGCAGCAGGCTCCCATCATTCAGCTGGCGCGTGGCCTTGTCTGAGCGTTTTTGGACTGCGTCCTGACCCCGTTTCTTCTATGCTCCCTGCTTCTGATTTCCCAATTTCAGCTCACACTAGAGCAGTTGCCTGCTTGACATGTTCCCCCTCTCCCGCACCTAGGGAGGCTGTGCCATCCACTGAGTAGCATGGTGTAGTAGACAGAGCATGGAGTCAGAAGGTCATGGATTCTAATCCCAGCTCCGCTACTTGTCTGCTTGTGTGACCTTGGGCAAGTCACTTCACTCCTGTGTACCTCAGTTACCTCATCTGTAAAATGGAGATTGAGACTGTGAGCCCTATGTGGGACAGGGACTATGTCTGACCTGATAAACTTGTATCTACCCCTGTGCTAAGTAGAGTGCCTGGCACATACTAAGGACTTAATAAATACTACACCCCTCTCTTTTCTTCTCTTCATGCTTCACTTTCCCCTTAGCCACCTAGAACAGCCCTCACCCGTGTTTCCAAATCTTGCCTTCATTGGCTTCCGTTTTTGACTGTATAACTTCCCATGGGACTGGATTTCATGGGCTTTCCACCTGCATCTGACACCTCCTGGATGCTCCGGAACGAGGCATCCTATGGAGCAGCAGGTAATTCCAAATATCTGGTTTATCCTTGTTCTCTCACTGAGCAGGGTGATGGTTTTCCGGCCACGTGGTGAGTTGAAGGAGTAGAGAGCAGTGATGATGATGATGAAGGAGTCTCCTGTCAGGAAATACAGTTGAGCCCCCATCCCAATGCTCCAGGACTGAATGCCCACCCGGAGGAATCGCTGGTCGTGCCGGTGGCTTGCATGGTGTCACCTGCACCCACCCATCCCTGCCAGGCCTTTGGGGCACAGAGTGCAGTGGATGAGTAGAGGTGGGCAGGGGTGCAGTACATTGTGATGTGCATTGTGCAGCCTGTGCCCACATGCAGAACTAGGACTAAAACCCAGGTTTTACAGAGCAAGGCTCCTTCCAATGCACCAACAGCAAGGCAAAAGCTCAGTTTAGGACCTTTGTCTCTGGGAGGGCTCTCCAGCTCTCCAGTATCCTGACTGAATATTTAACAGCCCAAAGTTCAGGCAGGGGAAGATTCATTCTGAAGAGAGGGGAGAGAAGGCCTCAGGCAACCAAACCTGACCAGCCCATGGACTCCTCAGCTTCCCGAAGCAATATCTGCCAATTCAGTATCAATATCAATGCAACATTAATATCTTTGGAGGGAACATCGGCTATTTTTAAGCGACTGGAGCCCAGAGAGATCTCTCCCTGGCACATATCCAATAAGTAAATGCTTTGGAGCAGCAGAGGTTGGTAGGTAATTAGGTAAATATTCACTGCAGGGTGATTCTCCACCAGGAGATGACATAGAGTTGGGAGAGAGGGGTGGAAGATCGGAGTCCCCTCTGGACCTCTGGAACTGCATTGCTACATCCTTCAGGGCCCGGGTGGGTGAGAAGGACATGGCGTGGTGGCCTGCAGCCCAGTCTGGATGCCCGTTGGAGCTCATGGAGCAGATGGGAAGCGGATGGGAATTGTGCAGTCTGCCGGGCAGCCAACTTTGGGACTTGAAGGATCCGACGAGCCATACTTGTGCTCAGCCCTTTAAAGACCTTCTCTCTCCAGCTGTCCAATGACCATTTCTGGCTCCTGAGAGAGTTGAGTCATCCCCACTTGCTTTTCGAGCTTGCCTGCAGAAGGTCATTCCCAAACTTCTCCTCCAAGTACCAACACAGCCAGCCTCCTAACACGGGCTAGGCCGAGGCAGGCAGCAGGCCCTCAACAGAGCCTCAGGGGTGTCCTGTCTCACTAATCCACGGTTCAACAGGCATGGATGGACCTCCAAAGCAAATCCAGACACAAGACTAGGGTGGACGCTGACAGGTATGTTGGCATTTAGTGCCACATCCATACCGGAAAGGGTAAAGGCCAGTCGAATATGGACTGTCCAGCATGAAGCAAGATAAATGGCCACCCTCCACACAGCCCTGTGTGTCTCCCGGGGCTGCAGCCAATCAGCAGCATCACACGTGCCAGTGGTGGCTTCATTCAGTCACTTAAAAATAGCCTATGTTCCCTCCAGAAATATTAATATTGCATTGATATTGATATTAAATCGGCAGATATTGCTTTGGGCAGTTGAGGAGTCCAAGGGTTGGTCGAGTTTGGTTGCCTGAGGCCTTCTCTCCCCTCTCTTCAGAATGATTTTTCCCCCGCCTGAATGTTGGGCCGTTAAATATTTAATCTAAATGCTGGAGAGCCCTTCCCCGAGACAAAGGTCCTAAACTGAGCTTTTGCCTTGCTGTTGGTGCATTGGAAGGAGCCTTGCTCTGTAAAACCTGGGTTCTAGTTCTAGTTCCGCATGTGGGCACAGGCTGCACAATGCACATCACAATGTGCTACGCCCCTGCCCACCTCTACTCATCCACTGCACTCTGTGCCCCAAAGGCCTGGCAGGGATGGGTGGGTGCAGGTGACACCATGCAAGCCACCGGCATGACCAGTGATTCCTCCGGGTGGGCATTCAGTCCTGGAGCCTTGGGACGTGGGCTCAACTGTATTTCCTGACAGGGACTTCTTCACCATCATCGTCACTGCTCTCTACTCCTTCAACTCGCCGCATGGCCGGAAAACCGTCGCCCTGCTCTGTGAGAGAACAAGGATAAACCTGATATTTGGAATTACCTGCCAACCTCTGCTGCTCCAAAGCATTTATTCATTGGATATGTGCCAGGGAGAGATCTCTCCGGGCCCCAGCGCCTGCCGCTGGCCATACCCACCCTGATCACTGGCCATTATCTCTCATTCCCAATGTCAGGTCCACCACCTCTCTCTGCCCTGCTGGGCACCTTGCTTCAAAGGCCAGCTAAGGGCAGCAGTGGCTTAAAAGCAGACACTAAGCCCATTTGGGAAGTAGGGGCCTATCAGAGGAAATATGAATATCTTTTTTAGGATATTTTGAATTGGGGATGCATGGAAATGGGCTATTTCCAAGACTTTCATCCGTTTTGAAGACAAGGATCGAACAAAGAGTATAGCTACTCCGGTTAACCGTCAGCCGCTGAGAAGTAATGATTTTAGATATTTTTAGTTTTATAAATGGTCGGAATGGAAGGTTTTCTAATTGGAATTCACTTTTAATAAAACATGTGCTCTGCACCACGCGAAGCTGGAACTAGATGGATTTATGCGGAGGGAGTAGGACAGCTGGCGGACCAAGAGCCAGGTCAGCTCGGCACCCCGCAGCCCCTGCTCGTGTTGTATCTTGCTGCCACTGGACTCTTGGGGTCTCCCCCCAAGGGCACCGAGCAGGGCTCAAGTCTGCGACATTAGGGCCAGAGGCTGCACAAGGAGCTGTGGTTTGTGGTTTGTGCTCCATGCACTCAGATGCTCTCATTCCTGCCCACTGCCTTCCCACTGAGCACATTGCAAGGTTTCCGCCGAGGACTTTACCGGCAAGGCCAAAATGACCGCAGTTAGAGAAGCAGTGTGGCCTCGTGGATAGAGCACAGGCCCTGGAGTCAGAAGGACCTGGGTTCTAATCCTGGCTCCGCCACTTGCCTGCTGTGTGATCTTGGGCAAGTCACTTCACTTCTCTGGGCCTCAGCGACCTCATCTGTCAAATGGGGATTAAGAATGTTAGCCCCATGTGGGACATGGACTGTGCCCAGCCTTGTATCTATCCCAGCGCTTAGTCCAGTGCCTGGCACACAAACAAATACCAAAAAAAAAAAAAAAAGAAAAAGGCAGAGTCCAGGTGTTGGGCCATTGTGCCATGATATGACCCTAGTCCTGGTGACTCCTTGCCAGCTAAGATAGCCTGCCCTGACCAGGTTTCCCCTGGGCCTGTTCATCTTATGGACTTCCTAGCTGGTTTTTGGATTAGAAACCTTTCCCACTGTCGACTTAACCCCAGAAAGCATCCTCCTCCTCGCTGAGCCGGGACTAGAATCCAGGACTTCTGATTCCCAGGGCCTAGTCTTTTCCCCAGGGACATTGGTAAGGTTTGTATGCATCTATCCGGTGGTTGTGGCCTGTGGCCATTGGTTTGTTTTGAAGGCACTATGTGATTGAAGAGAGGATGTTTAACCTCCCGAGGGGTGGGATGCTTTTGGCAAACCCGTTCTTCTGACCAGAGGAGGTTTGTGCACGGGACATTACCACCCTGACCCCCCCCCGCCTCTTTATCTGTCCCCACCCTGAATGTGCAGAGAGGTTGGAGAGGAAGTAGTTGGAGTATTTATTGAGTATCCACTTGGCGCGGTGCTTGGGAAGAACAGAAAAAAGAAGCTAGCTACCCATTCCTTTTCTAAAGGGAGCTTGCACTGTAATGGGGGAGGCAGACAAAAAGATATTTACAGGAGAAGCAAACTAAATTCCTAAATAAGTGGAAGAATGCTGAGGATGTGTATAAATACATTTGTAAGTGCTGGAGTTGACTCATGGATATTTACGGCTTTGGTGCTGGGAAATTAATCAGGGGAGTCATCCCTGATTACTAGGATTCTAGGAGAGCTTTGAATGTGGGAGAGTTGGGTGGAATCTGTCAGATTTAAAGACTGGAGGGAGTTCTAAGCCTGGAGAATAGTGTGAGTGAAGGGACAGAGGCAGCAGGCGGTGTTTCTGGGGTGCTGCTCGGGAGTCTGGGGCTGTGTTTCTGGGGTGCGGCCGGGCTGTCTGGGTCTGGGTTGCCGTGTGTCAGGGAGATGCCAGGGAATCCTGGGCAGTATCGGGGTGGTGCTTGGACATCTGAAACTCTGTTGGAGTATCCGGGGCCGTGCAGGGCCCCGGGGAGGTGCCAGGGTGGTGTCGAAAAGTGCTGACATATCTGGGGCAGTGCCGGGCTGTCAGAACAGTGCCAGAATGCCTGGGGAGGTGCCGTGCTGTAAGAGGCAGGGCCTAGTTGTCTAGGGCGGTACCGGGGTATCCGGGGTGATGCTGGGGCATGAGGGGCATCTGGGCCTGTGCCAGTCTGGGGATGGGGTAGCCCTGTACCTGTTGACAGGATGGAAGGAAGGGACAGGGTGGCCAGAGCTCTGTTCACTCCATCCATCAGGACCCTTTGTCCCTGAAGGGCCTGGCCCTTGCCACACCCCAGCCCCACCCCTGCCCCAGAGATTGAACACTTGGCTCCGGGGCTGGATTTGGAGGGTTGAAGTCTAAGTACGTACTCTGACATCTTCTAATGGATGTTGCTATCTAGAGTTGGCCCAGAGCCTCGGAATCAATCTCTCTCCTCCTACTACTACATAATCATCATAATGATGATTATGATAATAACAGCAACAGTAACTATGAGAGCAGTCATAGTGGTATTGGTTAAACACTTTTTATTTGCCACGTAATCCACGGTGATCAGGTCTGTCACGGTCCATGCCCCTCATGGGGCTCACAGTCGAAAGGGAGAGGGAGAACAGATATTTCATCCCCATTTCACAGACGAGGAGACTACGACACCAAGCAGTTTAGTGACTTTAGTGTGTGACTTAGTCACACAGCAGACAAGTGGCAGAGCTGGGATTAAAATCCAGGTCCCCTGACTCCTAGGCCGTTGCTCTTTCCACCTGGTTACACTGCTTCTCATCTGGATCAGGCCATCGGAGCAAAGATCAGTTCGTCAGCCAATCAATCAGTGGTGTTTATTGAGCAGTCGTTACTGTGTGCAGAATACTGTACTAAGTGCTTGGGAGAGCACAACAGAGTTGGTAGACGTGTTCCCTGCCCACTTAAGACTAGAGGGGGATACAGACATTAATATAAATAAATAAATTAAGGATAGGTACGTAAATGCCGGAGAGAGATTTTACTACAGACTCTCTGCAATAGAATAGGTCAGTCAATTCATTGAGTGCAGTCTACTTCACACCCATTTTGCCTAAAAGTTGGTATTATCCTTTGACTGTGGCATCTGATGGTTTACCCCTCTTTCCCTTCCTCTCTTTTCTCCAGTGACTCTCCCCGCTCCCCCACCCCTTGCTTTTCAGCAGATAAATTATCTGGGATTTATTTTCCTCTATGGAGGAAATAAAAGAGATTGGAGTGGAATACAAGGACAAGCTGCTCATTAGCAACCAGAAAAATAGAAATAAATCTCAGCTAATTCAAAAGGCAACTGGTAATCTCCTCTAACTGTTTCCATAGCCCCAGAGAAGCTGGGTGTCCCCTAGGAGAAGGAGAGATAATCCTGGAATAATGAGAAAGCTGGGAAATGCAGCAGACTGAACAGTTGGGGCACAGGGCGCAAGAGCCAGTGAGCACACCTGGCTCGGAGTGTTTCCAGAACCCACAGGGACTGCTCGGCAGGCCCTCCTGATGCCCCAGACAGCCGAGCTCGGCTGGACGGGACTGTCTCAACCTCGGGGAGAATCAACTCCCGACCACCCGTGCCCCCGGTGCTATCGGAGGCCAAAAGAAGGCTGGTTGTGTCAAATCCAATCAGAAATCCAGCTTCCAGACAGGCCAGGCGGACCGGAGGGATCCGGTGCTGCTGTCTTGTTTGAGGATCGGGAGCCTGGCAGTCTCTCCGATGCTGTGACTGTGGCCTACTGTACTGACAGCTGTTCAGTTCATTGGTAATAAGTTATGGTACCTTTGTAAGCACTGATTGTGTGGTAAGGGATAGATGCAAGGTTATCTACTATTATCTACCATCTACTATCCACGCTACTAGAAGCAGCGTGGCTCAGTGGAAAGAGCACGGGCTTTGGAGTCAGAGGTCATGAGTTTGAATCCCGGCTCCGCCACGTCTGCTGTGTGACCTTGGGCAAGTCACTTAACTTCTCTGAGCCTCAGTTACCTCATCTGTAAAATGGGGATTAAGACTGTGAGCCCCACAAGGGACAACCTCATCACCTTGTATCCCCCGCAGTGCTTAGAACATCTGTAAAATGGGGATTAAGACTGTGAGCCCCACATGGGACAACCTCATCACCTTGTATTCCCCCCGCAGTGCTTAGAACAGTGCTTTGCACACAGTAAGTGCTTAACAAAATGCCATCATTATTATTATTAGTATTACTATCTTATATCCTCATTTTAGAGAGGAAGCTACTGAGGCCCAGAGAGGTTGTGACTTTCCCCAGGTCACACAGCAGGCCAGGGGCAGTGCTGGGTCTCCTGATGCCCAGGCCCACTTCTGTCCACCTCAATCATTTCTGCAGGAGGGGACGGCAGAGCTGGACTGAAGGGGACTGTCTCAGCCCCAGGGAGACGCCCACGGGGGCGTTGGAGGCTAAAAGGAGGCTAGTGGCGTACAGTCCAAAGGGATGTGTTGGAAAATCAAAGCAGGAGCAAAACTTAGAAACATAAATACAATTGAATGAATGAATTAGTGCTGTTCGCTGTAACTCTAAGATTTAAAAGCATCAGGGAACCACCTGTTTGGTTAAGCTCAGCAATACCTGTGCCCTGTATAGAACTCACATGTACATGTGAGTTGGGGATTGTTGGGGGTGAGTCCTGAGGCAGCAGGTTTGCTAGCCCTTCCCCCGTATTTGGGGGGCACTGATCCACAGAGGATGCCGGGAAGGCCCAAAGAGCCGGCTTCAAGGAGTTGAGCGAACTTGCTGGGTTGGTTTGGCATAAACGTCACCCCTCGGCTCTCTCGGTTGGAATAGCTTCCAGGCAAATGGTCTGTCGGAGCCCTCCATTCCAAGAGCGTGTTTTCTCCCTTGCTGTTTCACTCCACTGTCACAGCAAAAAGGAAGAATGAAAGGGACGGAATTTGTGGCCGTGGGAAGCAATTGTTGTTTGCGGAGGCGGGAGGCTGGCTCAGCCCTTTTACCTGAGAAACGAGGTAAATGAGCTTGTGCTGAGTGTGTCAGATACACACACACACACACACACACACACACACACACACACACACATCTTTAATTACAAGCAGCGAACAGGGCACATGGCACACTTCACAACATCTGTCTGGACCTTAATTAATCCAACCCTCCCATAGTTGCCATAGCAACCGCACTGAACAGACTTGGGTAGTTCATTAGAAAATCATCCACTCGTCTCGTGGCCTCCACACTAAGCCCTCCGTAGTCATCCGCACCCAACCCGGTGGGCAGTGAGCAGAGCAGTGCCATCAGGCAACAGGAGACAGCAGAGTCACCCCCTGTACTGACACAGTGAACCCCCGAGGTGTTCCACTCTAGGCCAGGCAGAGAAAGAGGAGATATACTTGGATTTTTTTTAAGTGCTTGCAAAACCCCCATGAATCAATCAATCAGTTGTACTTACTGAGCACTGTACTAAGTGCCTGGGAGAAAACAAAACAACAGAATTAGCAGACATGTTCCCTGCGCATAACAAGCTTACAGTACATCACCCCCCTTACTCTAGCAGAAACTCCTGGGCTGGGGCGGATTAATAAGCACCATTTCTACCCATGAGGCCCTGAGGAGATGTCTATCTCCCGGGCATCAGTGCTCTGCACACAGTAAGCGCTCAATAAATACGATTGAATGAATGAATGAATGAATGGAGCTTCGCCCCCCAAAACCGAAGCCATCTGAGTTCAGCTTCTTTGCCCCCCATACTGAGAGACCCCCCAGGCCGGTCCTGGCCTCCTGCCCCAAGTCGGTTGTCGGCCTTGGTGGAGTCATATGTTGCCAACTTGTACTTCCCAAGCGCTTAGTACAGTGCTCTGCACACAGTAAGCGCTCAATAAATACGATTGATTGATTGATCCGAATTTTGGTCCCTTGAGGGGGATGGGGACTGTCACAATTGCTTGGGGTCAAAGGGCAATAGCGGAATCCCAGCCATCCACAAGCATTTGGAATCGGGGTCCTTGGGCTGTCTGTTCTCAGCGGAATCCAAAAGCCAACCTGAACCGGAGCCAGGAAATAAGACTATGGGCCAAGCTGCGGATCAGATGCAGCATGGCTTAGTAGATAGAGCCTGGGCCTGGGTGTCAAAAGTTTAAGTTTAAGTGTGTCACCATGGGCAGGTCACTTAATTTATCTCGGCCTCAATTACCTCATCTGTAAAATGGCGAATGAGACTGTGAGCCCCATCTGGGACAAGGACTGTGTCCAACCTGATTTGCCTGTCTCCACCCCGGCACTTAGTACAACACCTGGCACACAGTAAGTGCTTAACAAATACTATGATTATCATCATCATTATTGTTATTATTATCAGCTGGGAATAGGGTCAGAGCTGAGGGCCTTTTGTGTTCTAAGCCTTCTGGTACATGGAGTTCCAGCCACACTGGGAAGCAGGTGGGATTTCTGGGACTCCATATCCCAGAAATGCATAGGGCAGAGATGGGGCAGTGGGCTACAACTTCCGCTGTCCCCTGCACCAAAGTGGCAGCTGCCTCTGACATCAAACTGCCATGGCAACAAGGCACTGCTACCATGTCACCATGTCACACAAACCAGTCAGTGAGCCCGGCCCCTGCTCCACCCAGAGCTACATTACCATTGCCCTGATTGCAACCCATGCTGAGGGGATGGAATTTCATCACTGGGTTTTGGCAAAGTTGCTCGTGGGAACGATTAAGGACAATTACACTTTATTCTCAGCCGTTGGACGATTTAACATTTCTTTGTGTGAGATCCCCGCATCCCTGGTTCCTTTAGAGACTGTAAAAATGAGCCTCAACAATTACCCCTGTAGACGCAACTCTCAATTATATATGGTAATGGGGAATAGGAGGCACGGGAGCAAATGAAATCCACAAATATTCCAAATTTAATTTATTTGATTTCATTACCCGTTTTCATCTGAGCCGAGGTCAAAGAGAAAAGGGATTCTTCCCTTCTTTGGGTGGTGAATCAACTCTCAGGAGGGAGAGGAGAATGCGGGGCTGGGGGTGGAGGGGGAGGAAGAACGGTCTATGAGGGAGAAGGAGGAGAGAAAAGAAAGGGGAAGGGGAGGGAGAAGAGGAGAAGGGAGAAGACTGAGCCCCTTCCTTCCTCTCCCCCTCTCCATCCCCCACATCTTACCTCCTTCCCTTCCCCACAGCACCTGTATATATGTATATATGTTTGTACATATTTATTACTCTATTTTACTTGTACATATCTATTCTATTTATTTTATTTTGTTAGTATGTTTGGTTTTGTTCTCTGTCTCCCCCTTTTAGACTGTGAGCCCACTGTTGGGTAGGGACTGTCTCTATATGTTGCCAACTTGTACTTCCCAAGCGCTTAGTACAGTGCTCTGCACACAGTAAGCGCTCAATAAATACGATTGATGATGATGATGATGATGATGAGAAGCGAAGAAAGGGAAGGGAGAAGGGGTCATAGGATGGTTAAAGGCCCAGTCAACAGCCGTCCTTCGTAGTAGAAAGTTTGTCCACCTCACTGTGCCCTGGAAATCACCCCTATTCTGAACCCCTGACTTCAGTATGTTTCCAGGGTCGAAGACTGGTTTGTGTGACATGGCGACCATATCGTCCGTAGCCCATGTTGAGGCCTGCCGGCGCTATAGAGGGAGAGGCCGAAGGGTAGCTCATCCCCTTTGGGTGGCATGGATGGTGCTGCCTCAAAAGGTGTCAGGGCTCAGTGGAGGAGAACTTTGGTAGAGAGTGTTGCAGCATGGTGGCAGTTCCTCCTCCGTGTGTGTGTGTGTGTGTGTGTGTGTGTGTGTGTGTGTGTGTGTGTGCGCATGTGTGAGGTGATGGGTGAGAAGAAGGGCAGGGGTTCTGTAGGCGAGGACCGGGGGGCAGTGCCCTCAATGCATACCACATGACCCACCAAGGGCTTTAGGGTGACCTCATCCATGGTTGATGTTTCCTTGGGCCCAGGGAGTCCTGGAATCGATCCTATTTACTGAGCACTTACTGTGCACAGAGCTTGGGAAATTACAACATTGCACATTTGGTAGACATGTACCCTGCCCATAATAATAATAATAATAATAATGGCATTTGTTAATAATAATAATAATGATGGCATTTGTTAAGCGCTTACTATGTGCAAAGCACTGTTCTAAGCGCTGGGAAGGGTACAAGGTGATCAGATTGTCCCACGCGAGGCTCAGAGTCTTAATCCCCATTTTCCAGATGAGGTAACTGAGGCACAGAGAAGCTAAGTGACTTGCCCAAGGTCACACAGCTGACAATTGGCAGAGCTGGGATTTGAACTCATGACCTCTGACTCCAAAGCCCGAGCTCTTTCCATTGAGCCACGCTGCTTAAGCATTTACTATGTGCAAAGCACTGTTCTAAGCGCTGGGGAGGATACTAGGTGGGGCTCACAGTCTTAATCCCCATTTTACAGATGAGGTAACTGAGGCACAGAGAAGTTAAGTGACTTGCCTAAAGTCACACAGCTGACCAGTGGCAGAGCTGGGATTTGAACCCATGACCTCTGACTCCCAAGCCCGGGCTCTTTCCACTGAGCCACGCTGCAAGGGACTTACAGTCTAGATGAGGAGGTAGACATTAAAATAAATTACAGATATGTGCATAAGTGCTGTGGGGATGAAGGTGGAGTGAATAAAGGGTACAAATCCAAGTGCAAGGGCAACACAGAAGGGAGAAGGAGTAGCGGAAATGAGGATTTCATTGGGAAAAGGCCTCTTAGAGGAGATGTTATTTTAATAAGGCTTTGAAAGTGGATTGAGTGGTGGTTTTTTGGATATTAAGGGGGAGGGAGTTCCAGGACAGAGGCAGGATATGGGCAGAGGGTCAGTGGCAAGATAGATGGGGTTGAGGTATGGTCAGTAGGTTGATGTTAGAGTGAAGTGAGCGTGCTGGATTGTAGAGTTTCTCTTTGATGTGAAGGTGGATGGGCAGCCACTCGAGGTTCATGAGGAGTGGAGAAACATGGACTGAACAGTTTTATAGAAAAAATGATCCAGATAGCAGAGTCAAGTATGGACTGGAGTGGGGAGAAACAGGAGGCAAGAAGTTCAGCAAGGAGGCTGATGCTGTAGTTGAGGTGGATAGGCTAAGTGCTTGGATCAGTGTGGTAGAAGTTTGGATAGAGAGGAAAAGGTGGATCTTATCGATGTTGTGAACATAGAACTGACAGGATTTGGTGGCAGATTGAATATGTAGGCTGAATGAAAAAGATGAGTCAGAGATAATGCCAATGTTCTGGGCTCATATGACAGGGAGGATGGTGGTTCTGTCTAAAGTGATGGGAAGGTCATGGGGGAGGACAGGGTTTGAGTGGGAAGATAAGGAGTTCTGTTTTGGACATGTTAAGTTTGAGATGTCAGTGGGACATCCAAGTAGAGATGTCCTGAAGGCAGCTGGAGAAAAGGAGAGAGATTCCAGTAGAAGGGGTTGGTCCACAGTGTCAAAGGCAGCCGAGAGGTCAAGGAGGATTTGGAGGAAGTAGAGGCTGTCGAATTGGGTAAGAAGGTCATTGCTGACTTTAGAGAAGGCAGTTTCTGTGGAGCAGATGGGGCAGAAGCCAGATCGGAGGGAGTCAAGGAGAGGAAGTGGAGGCAATGGGTCTAGACAACTTGCTCGAGGAATTTGGAGAGGAATGGTAGGAGGAAGATGGGGTGATAATTGGAGGGAGCTGTGGGGAAAAGGGAGGGTTTTTTAAGGTAGGGGATACATGGGCATGTTTGAAAGCATGCCATTGGCAAATGAAGAGTTGAAGATGGTGGTCATGGAGTGGAGAAGCAAGGGGGCAAATGTTTTTATAAAGTGCAAAGGGATGGGATCAGAGGCACAGGTGGAGAGGACAGATGTTGAGAGCAGTCAAGAGCTGTCTTCTTGAGATACTGCTGGGAAAGACAGGAGAGTTGCAGAAGGGGAAGGAGGAGGGAGGGATTGGAGAGGAGAAGGGGAGATTTTAGGGAGCTCATGCCTGATGTGGCTTCAGTTTTCTCCATATACTACATGGTCAGGTCATTAGGGCAAGAGATGGGGTGAGAGCTAGGGTTTGCAGAGGGAATTAAACATCTGACAGAACTGGAAAGGGCAATGGGAATGGGAGTCCGTAAGGATGGAGAAATAATGTTGTCCAGCAGAAGACAGGGCAGGGTTAAAAAGTGGCCAGGATCGTGTTGAGATTTATAGGTCGGCTTTTCGCCAGCAGCACTCTACAGCTCACACATGGGAGGGAAGGACCAGTAACTGGAGAGGGTGGTAGAGGCGGATAATATGGGCTCAGGTCTCTTCTGAAGGTCCAGCAGCTGGTGCTTGGACTCACCCCCACCCCCCCGGGACCACCTTGTCCACTCTCCAGCCATTCTGCATTGTTCTGCCCCAAGCAAGGGCCTGTTATTATTGTTAAATGTTGTCTTGTTCTCCCAAGCCAGATGTGGCACAGCCTCAGGAAACGGGGAAGGCAGTGTCCCACCTTCCCAACCCCTGGAGGTAGCGTGGCCTAGGGGGAAAGTCTGAGGGGCTGGGAGTCAAGAGATCCTGGGCTCTGGGCCCAGCTCTGCCACCTGACAAAGTCACTTTTCTGTTCTGGGCTTCCCAAAGTATCCTCATCTGTAAAATGGGGATGAGGACCCTGTTTTCTCTCCCTCTTAGATCTTGAGCTTTGTGTGGGTGAGTCTGGGACTGATTGTCTGGAATCTGCCCGGGGAAGTTGACACACAGTAAGCACTTGACACAATACCGTCGTGATTTTTGGACGTTAAGAACCAGAACCGGCTGGGGTTCCAGGACAGCAGGAACAAAGACGCCTGGTCTCAGCCTAGCTGTAGGGGCCCTTCAGCGTGGAAGAACCCCAAATCCCAGCTCCTCCTCTCTTCTGCCATCAGGGAAGGTAGTCTTATGGCTGGGGGAGGTAGCCGTAGCCACAATTCAGAGGACTGTGTCTCCCAGGGGCTGTATCACACCTTTCCCCAAGCAAAAAAGTCCCGCTGCTGCCCAATACCCTGCCTCTCACTTGATGAAACACGCCCTCAGTTCTTGCTTGATCTGGCCTGTGAAAGACAGGCACTTGAGTCCTCATAGCCCCAGGGGGGCAGAGGGCAAAGCACATGGTTTCTTTTTCCATCCCAGATCACCGCATGGATCAGATATTTGTCTTTAGTCCTCCACTTGGTTGAAAGTCAGTCCTTTTTGGGAACCTCATTCATCTTCCTGGTAAGGGGCTTTGTGGGCAGGGCTCCTCCCCCAGCCGTGCTCCGCCTGTCTGTCTTGGCAGCCACCGAGGGATGGTCTGGAAAGGTCGGTGGTGCTTGACAGTTCTCTCTGCAGCCTAAAAGCCTCATTCATAAGTCCATTAAAATGTGGAAGTGACAGGGCGGCCACAGGTTTGTGGCCTAGTGGAAAGAGCACAGGCCTGGGAGTTGGAGGTTCTGGGAGACAGAGGGCCTAGTTCTAATCCCAGCTCCATGACTTGCTTGCTGTGTGACCTTGGGCAAGCCACTTCGCTGAGCCTTAGTTACCTCATCTGTAAAGTGGGGATTGAGACTGTGAGTCCCATGTGGGTCAAGGACTGTGTACAAACTGATTATCTTGTATCTATCCCAGTGCTTAGTACAGCGCCTGGCACAAAGTGCTTAACAAATACTACGGTTTTAAAATTATTATTATTATTGTTGCTGTTGTCTGCTACTGCAGAAAGAAAAGTAACAAGGGCCCTTTGGGCACCCAGTGACTCCTCTCTTCTGGGTGCAGGGATGACCTGGGCCGAGGCCTTGCCAGCCACTCACGGAAGCAGGACAGGGAAGCCAAGCCGTTGGAGGAGGGACGGCATCAATTATATACCTGCTGCACGCAGCCCAAGCAAGCGTCTCGCTCCCGCCCTTATGGAAAGTATAGTCCAACTGGGTGGATTGGGTGAGGCAGAAATGCTCCAAAGGCAAGTAATAATAATAATTAATAATAATGGCACTTGTTAAGTACTTACTATGTGCCAAGCATTGTTCTAAGCACTGGGATAGATACAAGTTTCCTTCCTGTCTAAGCAGGAAGGAAAACAGGCCCATTACCTCCATTTTGCAGATGAGGAAAGTGAAGCACAGAAGAAAAAAATGTGTTGGCCAAGGTCACCCAGCAGGCAAGTAGCAGAGCTGAGCCCAGAACCCATGTTCTCTAATTCCCAGAGAACTGCTTCCCCAACCTATCCCATCTTCATCATTTCCTTGTGAGTCCAGCCAAGACGGCCGAATGGCAAAGGGAGTCTGTGACAGACAACGGATAGTAATTAGGGGTCCATCTGCCCTCCAGCAGTCTGGTCCCTGAAACACACACAGAGTAGAGCAAAGTTGATGGGGAAAGCAGCAGCTTTAGCCCCCAGCCCAGTGGCTAATCTGGGTGAGTCAAACTGTGACAAACACTCCTGGTTGGGCCATGTTGAGTACCGGGGCTCCCCCATCCCACACCTTCACAGGTCTCCGGGCCTGGAGGCCAACCCGCTGGCAGAGTTGCCCCCAACAAGGCCCCGGGGTGCGACCCGGAGCTTTGGAGGGTACATGGAAGCCCTTACTCTGGGAGAGTTGATCAGCCCTCTCCAATGTCTATGTCTCATTGTTAGAGAGAGGGAGGGAAACAGCCCTCCATTTCTTCTGCTAGAACAAGGGACTTGAAGGGTGGCCTGTGTTAGCTCAAATTCCCTGATGGGCAGAGGCCTGGGTCCAAGCCAGGGTGAAGCTGCCCTCCTCAGAGATCTGGACGTGTCAGATCGTCAGACTCGACCTCCAGAGGGACTTACCCCCTATGCTTGTGGCTAAAGGAAACAGTACAGTCCAAAGTGAGAAACAAAAATGCTGTGTTGTTCGCTTATCTTTTGGGTCCCGATCGCTCCCTCCCACCACAAAGGAGTTGAGCTAGGACTCGAGGGCGCCATTTTCACAGGTCCATCTTTCCTTTGCAGCAGAGAAGATTTCGGGTGTGCTGTGAGGCAGAACATCACGAATCTCACCCGGAGAACAATGAGGTATGAGATATTTATTGACACCGACCAAAGTATACAAATGTTTTTGAAGGACAACTTGAAAACATTTCCTGGTTTATTTTCTAACACACATGGTGTGGGGCGGGGGAAGTCACCTTTCTGAAGACAGGGTGTGGTTTTCCTTCATGGAAAAGCAATATACAGCAGGCCTCACAGCCAGAGACGGTTTCCATTTCGTTTCCTTAATGGAAGGGGAGAGCTCCGTGATGGAAGGCGGAAGCGGATGTGAGCTCTCCAGACACACGGCCATCTCCCCGGACCGTTGAAGGAAGTCAAATCTGACCAGTCCCACAGCAGCCTCTGGAGCCACTCCGGTAGGGGTCCAAGAGGGAGATGGGTTGTATCTACCAAATGTGGTGGCGGTCAAATAGAAATCCAATTTGGACCGTGATGTCAATGATGGGAAATTCACCCCTTCTTCTGCCATAAAAAGCCCCCATTCAAGTGAGAGGCTTTGCGGCAGAAGAACAGGAGGTAAATGTCACATCTGAAATGAGGGGTGACGAGTTAAAGATTAGAAACGAGGGCCATTCTCAATAACTTAATCAGTAGTTACACTCACGGCAAGAAGTGGAACCGTACAGGGGGTCTCGAATACCCAGCCATCCTTAGCACAGTCTGGCCTTATGGGAAATACACATTTTCGGAAAGCTGACGTACAACTTTTTCACCAAAAGTGCTAGTGTTTTTTTTATCTGTGTCATTTTCGCACAAGATTAGAGGTAAACAATGTTTTCTTCCACGCCATCTCCTCCGCTGGGGTCCCCGCCCGGGTTCCGCTGGTCTTCGGGGGTGGGTCGGGGTTGTTCGCTCCCTAGATCCGGACCCCATCCCGGCTCCGCCACCAGAGCTGAAACACACAGGCATAACGAGGGAGGGTTATAGGACACTCCTTGCCCGGCCCTGCTCCTCGCATCCTCTCTTCCGCCTGTCCGAGTCAAGGGAGAGAGAGAGAGAGACTGTCATTGTCCCCACCCCCTGCAAAGAAGCTCATTTTTGTGGTTGATGGATTGCACCGGGCCTTCCCTGTGGGTGTCAGGGGCCACTTGTCCCTCATCAGTGATGGTGGCCTGCTCACTTCCCCTCAGCTTGCAACCCACCAGCACTCTTGGTCTTTACAACTCTCCTTTAGCCTTCCTTAAAGTGAACACATCTGACTCCAAGCCTGTTCTGATTTCCCCTCACCTGCTTCTGCGTGGAGGAGGGATGGGGATAATAGTTATCATGGTACTTGTGCAGTGTTTACTAGAAAAGAAGCACTGTGGTAGATTTAAAAAAAAAAACAGGTTTGTTATAGCATTTGTTAAGCACTTACTATGTGCCAAACACTGGGATACAGGTTGTCCCACATGGGGCTCACAGTCTTAATCCCCATTTTACAGATGCGGTAAAAGTGGCCCAGAGAAGTGAAGTGACTTGCCCACGATCACCCAGCAGACAAGTGGCGGAGCCAGGATTAGAACCCACGACCTCTGACTCCCAAAGCCGGGCGCTTGCCACTGAGCCACGCCGCTTCTCCTCGACAGGTTAGACATGGTCCCTGTCCCACCTGGGGCTCGTGGTGGAAGTGGGTGGGAGAAACTGGTACTGAGTCTGTATGTTATCGATGAGACAATTGAAATGTAAGGAAGGTGAGGGCTGGGATTAGAACTCACGTTCTCTGATTCCCAGGCCAGGCCATCACATCGCTTTTTTCGCTAGGCCATGGGGGAGGTGTTGTCTCTTTGTCTTCCGTGGAGGGTGTTGTAATTGGTGTTTTGTGGAGAGGTGGAAAAGCATTAGGTTGTTTGGAGTGAAAGGGCATCTCACTGTAGCACCGAGGTAAGAGCCTGGGCTGAGGAGAGGGAGGTTGTGGGTTCTTATCCCCACCGGTGGCGAACAGGAGAGTGTGAGTGACCTCCCCCTTTTTTGTCCCCTGTATATGTGGAGAGAGCTCCTCGAAACCTCATGCTTGCATGCATGAAGACAGCATCATCATCATCATCATCAATCGTATTTATTGAGCGCTTACTATGTGCAGAGCACTGTACTAAGCACTTGGGAAGTACAAATTGGCAACATACAGAGACAGTCCCTACACAACAGTGGGCTCACAGTCTAAAAGGGGGAGACAGAGAACAAAACCAAACATTCTAACAAAATAAATAGAATAGATATGTACAAATAAAATAAATAAATAAATAGAGTAAAAAATATGTACAAACATATATACATATATACAGGTGCTGTGGGGAAGGGAAGGAGGTAAGATGGGGGGGATGGAGAGGGGGACGAGGGGGAGAGGAAGGAAGGGACAGCATGCAAGTAAGCGCCCCATCTCGCCTCCTTGAGAGACACCTGTGATCGGGGCAACCTGCTTCCTCCCACCCAACACCACAGGGGCAAAGTCCCTTGTCTCCCTACCCACAGAACTCAAAGCAATTGGAGGCAATAGCCCTAGAGGCCAGTGAGCAGGTAGTGGCATCCCTCTAGTTTACAATAGGTCAATGGAAGGAGAAAGCTGGGTCACACCTTGTTAGGGGCTACACTGAACAAAACCTTTCCCCTTCGATCCCCAGCCATCTAACTCCCAGTCCCACCCTCTGAGATGCCAGCAGCACTTTGGTCAATTCTCAGCAGCCCATCAAGTGAGTCACGGCGTCTTTGAGAAGGAGGCCAGCAACCAATGACACGCCATCTCTGGCTTGGTCTGCTGCAAATGCCACAGGACTAGGCTTCATCCCAATCTTTATTTTCACCACTCCCTGAAACTCAAATGCTTAGAGCAAGTGAGTTCTAATTAGCAGAGGAAAGCGGCTCGGCCCTTGGTGAAGTTCACGTTTCTCATCCTGGGTTCTGTCGGCTATTTTTGTATTTAATCGTTTTCAGCTCCCCACTGCCCTACAAGCCCCCACATGGTTAGGGCCACCAAACGGTCGCAGGCGCAACCACTCGGCCCAGTGGTCCTTAAACGTTTTTCCAGGCCGATGTGCTTTACAAAATCCCATTCGTCTGGGAAGGCCGGAACCAGGAAAATGCAAATATAGGACCGTAATGAGGACTGACCCGCGAACAGTAGTGACTGTGTGGTGCAAAGAGGATGTTTGCCCGGCATCAAATGCTCGTGCTATCGGGTTCATCTGCTTTTTCCGTGCAGTTTCATAGTTCCAGTCAGGCTGGGTCGTGCACACTGGGAAAGTGGGAGGCCTTACTGGGAGACTGGTGTTCAGCTCAAGAGTGCCCTCAAGAGCCCAAGTCCCCTGAAATTCAGGCTAATGGAAACAAAAGGCTGCCAAGGAGTCTGGATTCATCCCCTCCCATCAATCAATACTACTTATTGAGCATTTCCTATATGCAGAGCACTGTGCTAAGTACTTGGGAAAGCAGCAAGTAGACACCTTCCCTGCCCTCATTGAGCTCCCCTCCGGGAAGAATGGTGGAGAAGAGAGCGGAGGGGGCCTTTCTCCTCTTGCTGATTTGGTTTCTTATTGCCATACAGACACTTCTGCTAGCTGTTCCCCAGCCCCCTTCTCAGCTTTGGTGGCTGTGCCTCAAGCATCATTCATTCAGTTGGATTTACTGTGCACTGTGTGCAGGCACTATACTAGGGAAGCAGCGTGCCTCAGTGGGAAGAGCCTGGGCTTTGGAGTCAGAGGTCATGGGTTCAAATCCCAGCTCTGCCAATTGTCAGCTGTGTGACTTCGGGCAAGTCGCTTAACTTCCCTGTGCCTCAGTTACCTCATCTGTAAAATGGGGATTAAGACTGTGAGCCCCCCATGGGACTGTCTCTGTATGTTGCCAATTTGTACTTCCAAAGCGCTTAGTACAGTGCTCTGCACATAGTAAGCGCTCAATAAATACGATTGATGATGATGATGATCACCTTGTTACCTCCCCAGCACTTAGAACAGTGCTTTGCACATAGTAAGCACTTAATAAATGCCATCATTATTATTACTAAACACTTGGGAAAGTATAATATAACAATAAACAGTGACATTTCCTGCCCACAGTGAGCTCGCTATCCATCTTGGAGGTTAAACTTTGGCTTACCGGAGGGGGACCATTAGGGATGTTGGCAGACACATCTTTAACGATGAGGTCAGACGCTGAAGGGGGTGGATGGCCCAGGGGTCCCCAAGCCTCCTCTGCCACTACCAGAGGCAGAGTCCTGGGCTGGATGGACTAGGTCCTGCTGCTGCTGCTCGATTCAAGAAGCCCTAAGACATCACCATTTTAACTCTAATTTGCTTTGATGGACCTCAGCACTTACGTGATCTGTTAACCACTTGGAATTACTTAGAAATGATCTAACCTAGATTGTTAGTACTAGTTCACATCCGTTGCGCGAGGTGTCTGAAAGGATACATATTTGGACAGCGTCGTTTCCAACTGCATGCTAGCAAAAGCTCTGGGTTGTTGTGACAGACTTCATTTTTAGGAGAGTGTGTATGATCTGCTTACCCTTTGAGCACTTTGTTACGCCAATCCTTCAGCTCTTACAAACCTATTAAAATAAATTACAGCTGGGGAAATAGTAATGATAATAATTATGGTATTTGTTAAGCACTTTCTATGTGGCAGGCACTGTTCTGAACACTGGGGTGGATACCAACAAATCAGGTTGGATGCAATCCCTGTGTCACATGGGGCACACAGTCTCAATCCCCCTTTTACAGATGACATAACTGAGGCACAGAGAAGTGCAGTGACTTGCCCAAGGTCACAAAGCAGATAGGTGGCAGAGCTGGGATTAGAACCCATAACCTTCTGAGTCCCAGGCCAATGCTCTACCCACTAAGCCATGTAAGTTCTTTGTGGGGAGGGATCTTGTCTACCAACTTAGACTGTGAGCCTCATGTGGGACTGTGTCCAACCTGATAAACTGATCTACCCCAATGCATGAATTGTGCTCGAACTAAGTGGTTAACAAATAATAATAATGATAACAACTCATAGAGTACTGTCCCCGCCACTTAGGAAAGTGCTCTGCACAGAGTAAATGCTTAATAAACACCACTGATTAATGGACTGCTAGATAATGCAGCAAACTAGGCCAATGTGAGGTGAATATCGGCAAGGGGGCTGCTTACTACATGAGTCTTTCAGAAATATCCTAATCACGTAGGAAGTGGACTCACATATCTTTTCCCTGGAAAACCAATGCAAAGTATTCCAGTTTTCCATGAAGCAGGCGGAAACTAATCCCGCACCTGATTTCTGGACACCCAATCTGAAAAGGCAGCACTTCCCTTTCAAGCAGCACTTTATTAATTAGGGTATTTGTTAAAGCGCTTACTATGTGCCAACTCCTACTATGTGCCAACTCCTATAGCGAGCACTGGGGTAGACACCTATCTAGCACCTCCCTCGCTAGTGTTCCAAGCCTTTTCCAAACAGCAGAAAGCAGCAGGAGGATTCCCCTTTTAAGGTTTAAGAGTTTGGGTCACAAGTCAGCACTATTAACTGGAAGTGGTCCTTGGCTGGATCCCAGGAGTCCAGCCCACTGCCTTCCAGAAACTGGCACTGGAAGACAGCCGGACGCGAAGAAGGTAATGGTAGTAGCGCCGACCTGTCAGGGGCACGGCCGGAGAGCGAAAAGCGGTATCCTGCTTCTGCTACTGATCCAACTTAAACCGTTTTTTTAGCATTACCAAGCCACAGACAGGCTAGGGGCCTGGAACTGATGGATGCATCATTGTTTGGAGACCGGGGGTGGGGATAGACAATATGATGCTTCCCCAGGTCTTTTTTTAATTAGGGAGTTTCTGTTTTATTTGGATCCTACTTAGGTGGGAGCCCCATGTGGGACAGGGACTGTGTCCCACCTAATTAACCTGCCTCCATCCCAGAGCTTAGAACAGTGCTTGACACATAGGAAAGTGCCTAACAAATGACAGAAGCTGAAGAGTGGTGTGAACTCCACCCATTAGTTCAGGGAGGTTCCTCTGGGTCCTTCGTTCCTCATAAAAATGAAGGGGGAGCAGTGGGGTCATTTCAGCTCTTTCCACTTGCCCAGAGGCAACTAATGGGGATTCAATTAAACGTTGTCCCTTCTATTTAGACTGTGTGCCCCATGTGGGACCTGCTTGCCATCTATCTAGCCCAGTGCTTGACACATAGTAAGCACTTAACAGATAGCACAGTTATCCTCAGTGACACATAGTAAGCACTTAACAGATAGCACAATTATCCTCAATGACAGATCCTGGGTGCAGCAGAATTCACAAAGTTCCTCACTCGGAGTTTCGGTTGAATTCGGCTCAGGGCAGCAAGAGTCACGATCGATGAGCTGCTCTTTGTACACTGTCGATAATGATGATAATAATGATTATGGCTTTCATTAAACACCTCCTAGGTGCCAGGAACTGGGCTAAGTGTTTAGGGTGGATGTAAAATAACCAGTTGGGATAGATTCCTGCCCCATGCCATGCTCACCCTCTAAGCATTAAGGAGAAATCTATGCCCTGTGTGCTTTATTGGTGCCCCGCACTAGGTGTTACCCCCCTGCCTATTAAGCTCTGTGTCCCAGCAGGAACACGACTGAAAGAACTAGACAGAACGAGTGGTGCTGAGGAAGCCGTGAGTGACATAACTAATTCCTTCCCTTCCTTGGTTCTCGGCCCTGAAAGCTCAGGATTGCCTCAATCCTCAAACCTACCTTGGAATTCCAGCCGGAGATTCCATCGTCAACCTCAGTGGACACTGACAGTTGCCTGAAACCGACTCTCTGTGACCAAACACAGAAGCCCCTTTATAGACGGTATGTATCGTGACTTCATGTATCATAAGAAGCAGCATGACCTAGTGGAAAGACACGGGCCTGGGAACCAGAGGAGAGTCAGAGGTTCTAATGCCGACTTACTTGCTGTGTGACCCAGTTTCCTCACCTGTCAAGTGAGGATTCAATACCTGTTCTCCTTCCTACTTAGAATATGAGCCCTGACTGGGGCAGGGACTGTGCCCAACCCGAATACCTTGTATCGACCCCAGTGCCTGGGAGGTAGTAAACAGTTAACAAATACCACAATTATGATGTCGCTCTCTGACCACTCTGTGCAGTCTGATCCATACGTCCCGGGGAGAAAAGACACCCCACTTCTAGAGAGAAACGCTACTACACTGGGTTGTGGGGGATATAAGAAGTTGAGGTCTCAGTGCCCATAGAAGCAGTAAAACAAGCACTACTACAGCTCCCAAGAGGTCCCTGTGGAGAAAGAAAACTGCATTTCTAATTAGATTTGCCCGGCCTATGGTCTCAAAAGGATCTGGGGAAGCACCACACTGCCGATCCTCCGATAGCCAAACCGAGACACACCTCTAACTTTCTTCCTTTTTTCTTAAACTCTTTCAGGCCTCAGTTCTCCAAGGAGTCATCCCACAACAGGCCTAATGAGGAAAATCACCGCCTCCCTGCAGGACCAAGGTTAGTGACTGGTGCATTAGGTGCATTAGAGAAGCAGCGTGGCTCAATGGAAAGAGCCCGGACTCGGGAGTCAGAGGTCATGGGTTCAAATCCCGGCTCCGCCAATTGTCCGCTGTGTGACTTTGGGCAAGTCACTTAGCTTCTCTGTGCCTCTGTTACCTCATCCGTTAAATGGGGATGTGAGCCCCACGTGGGACAATCTGATCACCTTGTATCCTCCCCAGCGCTTAGAACAGTGCTTTGCACATAGTAAGTGCTTAACAAATGCCATCATTATTATTATTATTAGGTATGAAGGATCACACAAAGATATCATATCCTTATCATTTAGCTAGCATAGTGCAGGGAACATAGTCTGGCGCTTTAAAAACGTGCTGTTCCTGGCCACTGCTTTGGTCAAGGTCCCCAGGTCCAGAGAGGCCAGCTGCCCGGCGGTCAACCCCATGGCCCTTTCTTTCCAGAACAGTTCTTGCCGTGGGATGGCACTTTGGGGAAGAAGGACTTGCCCTGGTGTCAATGATCGAACCTGCCCTCACATTCTCAGCTCTACTGGGAGAGTTCCCTCTGAGTCCCAGAGCGCAAGGAGCGAGGGGACGAGCAAGAGTGTGGCACATTGCAAAGCAAAAACCAGAATTTTCCCTGCAAAACCCCTTTTCCAGCTCAAGGGGCCAGAGCAGAACACCCAGCCTTGGTTTGCCCCAGAATGTCTCCATGGAACCAAAACACTGTTCTCACCAACCAAAAGCCTACTTTGGTGCACTCTTTTCCAAAATGACAAACCTCACCCACCACAGATGACTTTTTTCACAACTCTGTGGAAAGGGCTGATTAATTAAAGAGTGATTTTACAAACTGAACATCGTAGAGTGCCCAAAATAGTGAAACTGCTCAACGTGGGCTTTTCCTGAATAATCAAATGTGATCTCTGCTGCTTTACGCATTTCCAGGGTTTGGAAGCTAAGAAGAAAACCAGCATCCATTGTGACAGGCGACATGACACAAGTCCCTCAAACCACTTCAGTTTCATCCAAGGGATGTGAGACAATACGTCCATCTGAACGTTTGTGTGTTCCTAAAGGTATTTATGAATGATGTCCAAATGGCCAGTGTGGAAAAAAGAGCTTCATGTATCTAAAAGTTGTTCCCAAGCTTCTGCTTTCTATTTTATCTGTTTTGTTCGAGGAATGAACGTGTAAAATGGGAGGACACTGTTCATTGTCTCAGCAGGTATAGCTAGCACTTTCCAATGATAAGAGTGCAATTTTCAATTCTCATTTAGCTTTCATTTCTTGCACCCTGAAAGCCTGAATATAAAACGCATAAAACAAGATCCCTTAAGAAAACTAGCCAAAGGAACACTCAGTTATAAGTGCTACAAATGGCAAAGACATTTGGCTGTTTTAATTTTAAAGGTAAGCAGCAACAGTGGGATTTATTGAGTGCCTATAACATGCAATGCACTGTACTAAAGTATTACCGGAGTCCAGAAATGTTCCCTACCCAAAACATTCTTGGGTAGGAAGTGTGTCTACTGAGTCTGTTGTACTTTCTGAAGCACTTAAGTGTAGTGCTGTGCACATAGTAAGTGCTCAATAAATGCCACTGATTGAACGCTTATTTTACTGGAGCAACATAGAGCTCCAAGAGAGCAACATAATCTTGTTTCAATCAGTGGTATTTATTGAGCACCTATGTGCAGAGCACTGTACTGAGTGCTCAGAAGAGTACAGTATGATAGAATTAGGGACATGTTCCCTTTTTTTTTTAAATGGTATTTGTTAAGCGCTTCCTATGTGCCAGGCACTGTACTAAATGCTGGGGTAGATACAAGTTAATCAAGTTGGACACAGTCCGTGTCCCACAAGGGACTCACAGTCTCAATTCCCATTTTACAGATGAGGTAACTGAGGCACAGAGAAGTTAAGTGACTTGCCTAAGGTCACACAGCCAACATGTTGAGGAGTCTGGATTAGAACCCAGGTCCTTCTGACTCTCAGGCCCATGCCCTACCCACTAGGCCATCCAGCTTCTCGAGCCTCTATAAGGCTCATTACATTCTGAGCTACATTATTCTGGCCATTTCTAAACATGACTATGCTAGAACCACCAACCAGAGGAAAGTTCCTTCACCCGATAGCATTTTTCTACTTTATTATCACCCCCAGCTTGATTGATTTCTCCTGTCATCCGCTTCAGACAAATAGTGTTATTCCTGAGACAAAAGCATGCTTCCCCTCCGACTCATTCCTCCTCTGAATCTCACAAGCATTGGCTCATGCGGCCAAACGTGACCCCTTGGGATCTGGAGGAGAAAAAACTAAAACTTGCCGGCTACGGGAAGATTCAAGAGGATTATTCTGTCTAGCCCAGTGTCCAGCTTTGCTGGCTGCACTTGAGGAGAGAGGAAGAGCTGCAGGGATCACTGAAAAGATAACAAGTAGGTCTCAGGTGGAGAGGAGAAAGGAATTGGGGTTGTTTACCACAGGGAAGGGAAGGGAAGACTTTCGAGCCGCTCAACTGCTGACAAGAGCATGCTCGCAAGATTTCCTCCCAAGTCCACAAAACAAATGAGGGGAAATGATTTTCAGTTAAAAGAAAGACCACTGGACTGGAGATTAAGGAGACCCAAGTTTTCAGCTCTGCCCTTGGCTTGGGTGGGTCACTTTTAACCTCTCTGTGTCCCAGTTTCCACATCTGTAAGCCTCTGGGAGGCTCAATAGGACAGAGATGGTGTCTACTCTCATCGTCTTGTAGTTACCCCAGCACTCAGACACTGTTCCCCTGCATATAGGGAGCAAGGCTTCATGAACACCACTACTGTTATTTCACCAGCTAGTCACGAGAGAAAGAGCTTGACTGCACAGGGAGGAAAATGTTAGAATAAGGGAGGTCTTGCTGCCTCTAGCTCATCATCATCATCATCAATCGTATTTATTGAGCGCTTACTATGTGCAGAGCACTGTACTAAGCGCTTGGGAAGTACAAATTGGCAACATATAGAGACAGTCCCTACCCAACAGTGGGCTCACAGTCTAAAAGGGGGAGACAGAGAACAAAACCAAACATACTAACAAAATAAAATAAATAGAATAGCTATGTGCAAGTAAAATAAATAAATAAATAAATAGAATAATAAATATGTACAAACATATATACATATATACAGGTGCTGTGGGGAAGGGAAGGAGGTAAGATGGGGGGATGGAGAGGGGGACGAGGGGGAGGGGGAGAGCTCAATACTTTGAGCATTTTGTCTAGTAACAGTAAACTCCCCTTTGGTCAGAAGGAAAGCTAGTAAGCACCATAGCCCTACTTGATTCCCCCCAGAATCCCTTTCGGCCCTGTTTTTCCAAGGATCTTCTTTCAGAGGCGCCTGAGCAGGAGCCAGTAGGCCAGAACACAGGCCCGGGGAGGTCCGGGGGGAGGCCCTGGGCTTTGCTCAGACTGCTGAACAGCATTTGAGGAATGGGAGCCTGCGGAGTCAGAGCAGACCAGAAGCCACTCCCGGGACCACCCCGGGAGCCACCGAGGGCTCTGAGACCCCTAGAGCAGAGCCATGGGTCTGGGGGCTTTCAGATGAAGTGGCCACGGAGGAACGCGGTGCCTAACCTTTTGTTACTTGTGGATTTATGAGGCTGTTTTATGGCATGGATCTTATTGCAGGATTACATTTTTGTGATTAATTGATTGCAAATCACCGAACAGCACGCCAAGATCACTAGAAGGAAACAGGTCATTAAATACATGGAAACCCTGCCAATGCCATGCTGGTAAATGCTTCTTCCAGAACATTATGCCTTCATTTTTCAGATCCTTTTCCAACCCACTGAGGAGTTAAGCCTCCTGGCTAGACCAGCCTCTTAGTGGCCCTCTCAGACCAGAAAAGGGCTCGCTCAGATCAGCTCACCAGTGTGATGGGGTGCAGCTCAGCTTCACTGGAAAAGAAAGCTGCGGCAGGAGGTGTCTAAGATGAAAGCTACAGAAAAGCGAGCGAGTTGGTGGTGCAAATCGTTACAGAGTTCATCCAAGATCTCAACCTGTTTACGACCGAAAGCGCAGGCAATGACGAAGATCGGTATCCTTCCTTCCTTGTACATCGAGGCCTGCCAGGGCACGGGTTTTCACTCTGCACTTTGACTCGAACGTGACAGTCAAACCAGGGAAATGCCCTCTGACCAATGCGCGGGTGTCTGGGTATGGGGCCCCGCCGGGAGGGAAGGAAGAGTTCTGCCGGTGGGCTCTGGCCCTGGGGTGCCATGTGGACTTGCCATCATGACAGGCTCTGCCTGCCAGAATACGTCCCCGGGTTCCAGGAGAACGGGGAAACTCGTCCCCGGAGAAAATATAAAAAAACAGATATTGAGATTTCACATGCAATCGGATAGGCCACTAGGATTAGGCCGAAAAGCCTGGTCTTCTGGTCAAGGAACTCAAACTGATCTACACATTAAATGCATGTTTCCACTTCACAGATGGAAAACTAAGGCCCCTAAGTACTGGGAACATGAGTAACAAGAAATCTGTTAAACAAAATAGCTCCCAACTCTAATCACAGACCATCCTCTCAGAATAGGTCCACAGAGATGGCAGAAACATTTTCTACTTTGCCCATGTGAAACCTAGGGATGGAATGTGTGGCATCTCGAGAAGGCACGGTATCTTCAGAGCAGGTGCCCTTCCCTCCTCTCCTGACCACCACCCTTCTCCAGCCCAGAGAAAGTGAGCGGGATGGACAGGTTCCCCCAGTGCTGGCCGGTCGTTGGGAGGCTGAGCTGGGGTGCGGCCCTGGAGACAGACACAGCACACAAAACCAAGGGCCGTGGGGAAGGCGGAGCCGGGAGGGGGAGATTAATGCCGAGTTGCTGGAATGAACGTGCATTATTTCACACAATATCTCCTTGCTGACATGCAGGAGGCTGGGCTGACTACAGATGTTCTCACTCCTTAGGAGCATGTGTTGAACCAAACAACCACTAATTGTTTTGCCCAAGGGAATCAAGCTGACTGCTAAAAATAGATTTACACTACAACAGTCTTCTCTGCATTTAAGAAAGTGTTATTTTGGCTTCTAGCTGGTCTAACCTGTTTGACTATTAATTTTATTTTAATAACAAGTGGGGGACAGGGAGTCCCCCCAGGGAAACTGAACAATAACGGTAATTGAGCACCTAGTGTAGGCCAACACTGCACTAAGTGCTTGGGAGAGCACACATTTGAGCTGGAAGACACCATCCGTGCTCTTAAGGTGGCCCCCTGGCTGAAGTGCAGTGCCCTGGGCTATGAGTTGTGCCTCTTGGGGTTAGAGTTAGTAGTGATGAGAATGGCTGGGCCCCTGACTGCCCTGCCTGATCCTGGCCCAGGATGGGGCAGACGGGAACATCCATCATCAGAATGTGAGCACTTCGAGAATGCTCACCTTGCTACTGCAGCCCTCCCACATGCTTAGTAAGGGCCCGAGGACTCAGTAGGCCCATTAATGTTGATGGTGGATGATTGGCAGGGCTCAGGCCAAAGAATATTAAACTGGGAGTTCAGGCCCACCCTCAGGAAGAGTGTGTCGGTGAGGCTGTCAGGGATACCAGCCCAAACTGGGCTGATCTCACAAGGGGATCATCTCTCTCTCTCTCCCTCAGTTCAACTCAGAAAACGTCTCAGATTCCTCCGCTCCCATTGCATCAGGAGTGACCCCGTCTGTGGGCCTGCCCCAGACTGGACCTCAAGAGGAAAAGGAGGGATCAAGGATGGGGGAGAGGAACGGCCAATCACTTCCCTCATCTCGTCGCCCCTGAGAAATGAGACAGCATCCTCAGGCAGCTCCTGGGCCTGGGGGAACCATGCGATTGGGAAACTGGCAGCTGGCCTCCACCGGCTCACTCCACTCGGAAAGCCAAGGTCGAGCCTCTCCTCCCTGGAACCCAGCCAGCAGTAAGGTTGAGGTCAGTCATTTCTACGGGTCGGGAACAAAGGAGTTTGCGGACTCAGAGTTGTCAGCATCTTTGTTAGGGAGCGGTTGCCTGAAAGCAAGCAAGTGTGCTGGTGGGGTGGCCCACCCACTCAAAGACAAAATGGGTAAGAGGCCTTTTGCTCAACACAAGCCCTCCATGAGAAACGCTTGGTCCTAGAAAGCCCCTGGGGATACCTGGAGGAATAACAAACTTACTACCTTTAGAAAATTGCATCGTTCCTCACCTTTCTCTCACCACCAACACCTGGAAACGTTTCTGAAAGGTAATTATAATAATGGTATTTGTTAAGCGCTTACTATGTGCAAAGCACTGTTCTAAGCGCTGGGGGGATACAGTGTGATCAAGTTGTCCCACGTGGGGCTCACAGTCTTAAAGCCAAAATGCCCTTAACTTGGGGCTTAATCTGGAAAAGCAAAACAATGCTCTTTGCTGATGGGGATTGATGGTAAAGGGCCTTATTTAAGGGTGCAGATTCACCAAATGCATCATGTAAAGGTGTCTGCCACCAGGAGTAGTTTTCTCCACCTCCATTATATTTCAAAACGGATAGCTAGGCTCTCTAGATCCTGGGAAAAGCAAGTTAAAGATCATCATTGAGTAGCAGAGCCCACAGCCTCTCTACAAGACAATCTCACCACCTTTCTGATCCTTCCTGGCCAGAAGACTTGCCTCCTTCCGGACAAGTTTCTTGAACAAGTTTTAGCCTGGAGAACTACAGCAACTTTTCTTTTAATTATTTTCTTCCTCTTCCTGAGTGCCTTTCAAACATACCTTTTCTCTTCAGAGTATAGCAACTACTGCCAGTTTTACCTGTGTGGGAAATTGCCCTGAAGTCTTTGTATAATGGATATGAGAAGGAACTTTACAAACTGGTCAGCCATTCATTACGGAAATATGCCATCTTAAAAAGCCTTCCTGAAGAGGTTGTGCTCACTTCCTAAAACGTTATTTACACATTACATGGAAAATGGAGTTTTTATGTGGCCTGCTAGATCCCTCTGCCCATTTCACTTCAAAAACAACAATTAAAAATGAAATCTGGAGATCCAGAAGATTGTGGAGATGAATAAAAAAGAAATGAAAAAGTGCTACAGGTTGGATGAAGTACTGTGATTTCTTAATAAGGAGTATAAATAACTGTGTTCTAAATTAGAACGGTGTGGATGGAAAAGAAGCTACGTTTGGGCAGGAAGAACATGGAATCCTGGCTCTGCCACTTACATACTGTGTAATCATAGCTGTTCTCCCTCCTACTTAGACTATGAGCCCCAGGTAGAACCTGAGTATTGTATAATTATAATTGTGATATTTGTTAAGCGCTTACTATGTGCCAAGCACTATACTAAGCAGTAGGGGGTAATATAAGCAAATCAGGCTGGACCCAATCCCTGTCCCACATTGGGCTCACCGTCTTAATCCCCATTTTACAGATGAGGGAACTGAAGGACAGAGGAAGTGAAGTGACTTACACAAAGTCACACAGCAGACAAGTGGCGGAGCTGGGATTAGAACCCATGAGCTTCTGACTTGTATCTACTCTAACGCTTAGTACAGTTCTTGGCACATAAGTGCTTAACAATACCACAATTATTAAAACTGTGTGGATGGAAAAGAAGCTACATTTGAGAATGGTCAATGAACTGGAAACACATGCTTCCCAATTCTCCTCTCCTCTTCCCTCCCCTTCCCTACTCTCCCCTCCCCTCCTCCACAAAAAACCCAAAACCTTTGCACTTTAAAGCGTAGATTTACCATGCTTTCTGAAATTTTCCAGAGCATCATCCTCCAATAACTAGTAACAAAGAAGTTACATAGAAAAATATTCCTTAAAAAAAAAAACACAGAGTGCCATTCACCTCAAACACAGTCCACCATAATAAACTGAAGCCAGTGAGTAAAACCACATTCACAAACGCACAATGCATTCTAATCGGGAAGTCAGCCAATCATTACTACCCCAAAGAGGGACTGAGGTTCAGAAAATCCTCAGTTGCCCATCCCTCAGGAATGGATATGGCCCAAGTAACATTATGAAATCAAAATTCATCCTGAGATTAGGCCAATAGGTCATTCGTTCTAGAGGGGACCAGAATTCAGCCCCCCTTCATGCCTTTGTTTCAACCATGTTTCTGGTTCCCCAAAACATCCCCGCACCAGGCCTCACCTCACCTCAAATTGAGATTCTGCATCTTCTTCTTTTTTTACCACGATTGGTTAGTCTGGGGCTTGACTCCTGAAGCCAAATGACAGCCCCTCACCAGATGCCTTACGGCAGGCGTTGAATTTCACAAAATGCTTATCAGAATACACCAGGGACCACTGTGAAATATCAAGTCCTCCCTGCTGGTTTGAGCTGCTAAAGCATTTTGCTCTGGATGATTTACCTCAAATCCATGCGGCCTGCCATGTGCTCATGCTGACGCATGCCATCTGTTCCTGCCACAGACGGTCTCAGTTCCCCCAACCCCAACCCCACAAAACACGGTTCCTAATGGGCACAAATGTCACTCACGTAAATTCTCGAAACCACCGGGCTCAAAAGGAGGGACCCAGCTCGGCACCGCCCTGTTATCACCATCCATTCTGCTGCTGGCTTTCCACCACGTCCCAAGGTAGCTACCCAGAGAAACCACCGTCGCTGATTATTTACCATTGTAACCAGCATCCTTGCTGCTCCAGGGAAGAGGGGCGGGGGTCCGCTGGCTGGGACCAGCAGAGCTCCAAAGTTGGCAGGGATCATCCGTGGGATCAGCCGTGCCCTTCTGGAGAGTGGCTTGGTCTGCTTCACTAGTCCTTGTCTCCCCCGAGGCGTTTGTCGAATGAGATCCTTCTCGATAGACTCCAGGTGGATTTGATGTACAGGGACTGTTAGGTGACACGGGAACCACAGCTTCATTTATGAAGAGTGAGTTTTCATGACTTGAACCGTCCAATCGGTTCAGGCTTATTTCCTGCATGAGAAAATTCAAGCAAAATGTTACTGCCCAACCCAGTGGTCCCACAAGTTCAGAATAAATGCCCACCTTCCGGTCCCCCAGGACTGGAAGTTACATAAGCTGCAAACATAACAGTCAACTATACACTTCTGTTCCCTCTCAAGTACCTACGACCAGGGGCTCAGCTCACAGCACTCAATATACACCTTGGATTTTTGATTGATTGACTGAATGAGCTCGCTCAATCCTCCCAATATAAAGTCTGTGCAATAAGGAATGCCGGGGCAGAGGTGATCCAAACAGTCTTTAAATCCCATGTACATGAGACCTTTCCCTCTCCCTTCACCCAACTCCAGGTATCTGAATTCACCCGGTTCGGTACACAGGAGACTCCACCTCACAGTTCTGAAAGCACAATTACGAGTGTGCTGCTTTGTTAGCCGGATTCATATGTCACAGTCTTCTAGACTGTGAGCCCGTTGTTGGGTATGGACCATCTCTATATGTTGCCAACTTGTACTTCCCAAGCACTTAGTACAGTGCTCTGCACACAGTAAGCGCTCAATAAATACAATTGAATGAATATGGAAGGAAAACATTAATTCTCTCCAAACACAAGAGGGGAAATTGGTTCAGTGTTTGAGGATTCCATTTATTTCTGGGGATCTTAGAATGCATACTAACTGAAGTGTATATAGGAACTTCATAATCACCAAGCACTTCCTTTGTTATAAATGAATGAAACTGGGTGGCTTTGGGACATGCCCCATTAAGAAAAGAGCTATCTATACATGACAGGGAATGGAACTAGACAAATTGGAAGCTGCTCCCTGGGCCTGGAAGGGTCAAAGGCTGGAACGTGAAAAAATCCCAAGGCTATTGCCAAGCTCAGTCATTTAGGAACTTTTCAATCGATGCACATGCGCTTTTGGCCATCCAATCAGTGTACTGACTACAGAGCAGTTCTCCTAGTAGATGGGGGACACGTTAAGTAATAGTAATTGTTGTGGTTATTTGTTAAGCACTTACTGTGTGCCAGGCACTGTACTAAGTGCTGGGGTGGATACAAGTAAATTGGTTTGGACACAGTCCCTGTTCCACGTTGGCCTCACAGTCTCAATCCTCATTTTACAAATGAGGTAACAGGCACAGAGAAGTGAAGTGACTTGCCCTGGGTCACATAGCAGACAAGTGGCAGAGCTGGGATTAGAACCCATGCCCTTCTGAGTCTCAGGCCCATGCTCTAGCCACTGCACCATGCTGCTTCTCATGTTAAGGAGAATTTGTGTCGAAGTATTCACCATGCCCAGCGCATGCTCATATGCCTACAGAATGCCTCTCCTGATGCCATGTCTTTCCCTCTATAACCAGACAACCCCTCCCTATCAGAAGAACACTCTCTAATTCTGCCGCAAGGTCCCAGCCAGAGCTACTCTCATCATCGTCACCAAGGGAATGCACAATGCTGTTTCTATGTGCAGAGTGTTGTACCAAACGATTGAGAGGATACAATTCAACAGAGCTGGTAGACACGTTCCCTGCCCAACTACAGTGTGTTTATGTTTATTAATATAAATAGCTTCTAATATATAATTTATTGAGATATACCTAAGTGCTGTGGGTGGGATGAATATCAAATGACCAGAAGTCACAGACTGAAGAGCATTGATGATGTAGAAGGGAGAGGGAGCCAGGGAAAGAGGGCTTAACTGGGGAGCTACTAGTCAAGCCACGTGCTCTGGCAGAGCTGGGTGTGTCTGAATACCAGCCAAACTAATCAATCAGTTGTGCGGTCAGAGACTAGTTTAGCTCACTCCTATACTAAGAAATTAGGAGCAAATTTGACTACCCGAGGTGGCCTTGAGCCAATTTCATTGGGTTATCCAATCTGTGGATCTTTGGAACTAAATATGAGCCCAATTTGTTCAAACTCTTTTTTTTCTACCATCTAACTAGTGTAATCTTGCAGAACATTTTGAGAGAAACAGAGGGATGATCCTGGAGACCCAAATCCAATGCTTAAATTTGATCAGGAGCTGGTGAAAATAACCAGGGATTGTTCTTGGACTTCACAGAAGGGCCCCCATCTCCTCTATATAATGCCCTCAGTAAGTACCTTCTCCTACCGTTTGTGAAACATTTTTGTCAGAGTGACTCCCCCATTAGATTGTAAGCTCCTGGAGGGCAGGGAATATGTGTTGCTTCTATCTTTCTCTCCCAAGCAGTTTACAGTGCCCTACGCTCCGTAAGCATTCAACAAATACTGTTGATATAGGTCAGACCGGCCCAGATGGCTTGTAAACAAGGACCTTAGAACATAAAGCATAAAGCACTGAGAAGCAGTGTGGCTCAGTGGGAAGAGCAACGGGCTTTGGAGTCAGGGGTCATGGGTTCAAATCCCGGCTCCGCCACTTGTCCGCTGTGTGACTGTGGGCAAGTCAATTAACTTCTCTGGGCCTCAGTTACCTCATCTGTAAAATGGGGATTAAGACTGTGAGCCCCCTGTGGGACAACCTGATCACCTTGTAACCTCCCCTAGCGCTTAGAACACTGCTTTGCACATAGTAAGCGCTTAATAAATGCTATCATTATTATTATTATAAAGTTTCTGACCAATGACTCAGTAAAACGAGACCAGCTCTTTATTCCCCCAGTCCAGGTCTTGACTTCTGACAACTACAGCTCAAGGCTGGGACCTGAGCACGGCCACCAATTCAGACAGTGAATGCTTTGCGCCAGCCTCCCAACCTTAGCGATGCTTGGTTAACTTCTGCAGGTGATGGACCAGTGAAGGCAAGGAGAAGTGGAGAGGCAGCATGGCCTCGTGGAAAAAGCCTGGGATTTGGAGTCTAGTCCCATCTCTCCCACTGGGCTGCCGTGTGACCTTGGGCAAGTGTCACAGGGTCTGTGTCTGACTGGGATAGCTTACATTTTCTACCCCGGCACGTATGGCCTACAGTGAGTGCTGAATACAATATTAAAAAAATAACAATAATAGCTATTATTATTATTGTTAATAATTGGCCTAGTGGAAAGAAGTCAAGAGGGCTTGGGTTCCAATCCTGGCTCTGCCACTTACATACTGTGTAATCGTAGCTGTTCTCCCTCCTACTTAGACTATGAGCCCCAGGTAGAACCTGAGTATTGTATAATAATAATTGCGATATTTGTTAAGCGCTTACTATGTGCCAAGCACTATACTTAGCAGTAGGGGGTAATATAAGCAAATCAAGCTGGACCCAATCCCTGTCCCACATTGGGCTCACCATCTTAATCCCCATTTTACTGATGAGGGAACTGAAGGACAGAGGACTTACCCAAAGTCACATAACAGACAAGTGGCGGAGCTGGGATTAGAACCCATGAGCTTCTGACTCGTATCTACTCTAATGCTTAGTACAGTTCTTGGCACATAATAAGTGCTTAACAATACCACAGTTATTATTACCATAATACTCTCTGGTTAACCTCAGCATCCTCATCTGTAAAATAGGGATAAGATACCTGCTCTCCCACACTCATAGGTTGGGAGCATTTTTTGGCAAGGGAATGGTATCCGACGTGATTGTCTCAGATCCATCCCAGCACTCAGCATGGCACTAGGCCCACCTAAGCACATAATAATTCCCAGCGGCCCCTTTAGACCCATTCACGGGACAACTGCGTGGCTCACGCTGCGTGGGAAGCAGCGTGACTCAGTGGAAAGAGCCGGGGCTTTGGAGTCAGAGGTCATGGGTTCAAAGCCCGGCTCTACCCATTCAGTCAGCTGTGTGACTTTGGGCAAGTCACTTCACTTCTCTGGGCCTCAGTTACCTCATCTGGAAAATGGGGATGAAGACCGGGAGCCCCCTGTGGGACAATCTGATCACTCTGATCACTCAATCTAACCTCCCCAGCGCTTAGAACGGTGCTTTGCAAATAGTAAGCACTTAAGAAATGCCATTATTATTATTATTATTAACTGCATGGGCAGGAAGATGCATGCGTACCTCCCCGGGTCCTTGTGCGAATGCTGTGGGAAGGCTGCTTTGGCGGTTGTGTCTCCAGGGACTCTGCTGGATCTTCATCATTTCCCTCTCCCTCTCCACCTTCCTCTGGCCCTCCCTGAGCATCTCCACGTTCTGCCGGTGCTCGCGGAGTTGGTGGTCCAGCTCCCCGCGGGTCCGGTGCAGGAGCTCCAGCTTGGCCTGGCACTGGCGCTCCCGCTCCTGCAGCCGGCTCTCCTGGGCCTCCTGCTCCCTCCGCTGCTGCTCGCACCGCCGCCGCCAGCGCTCCTGCTCCTGCCGGAACTGGTGCTGGAGCTTGTGGAGGCTGACCGGGAGGTCGGCCGGCGGGTCCCTCGCCTTCCCCAGCCCGTCGCCTCCCTCCGCCTCGGGCAGCAGGGCGACCCGCAGAGCACGGCCCTGGCAGAGGCTCTCGTGTTCCTGCAGAACCAGCCTGTGGATCTCCATGTGACTCTCCTGGATGGTAAGAACTGCCTACAGGCCAGACAGAGACAGGGGCAGAGACAGACACACACTTGAACAACCTGGCATCATTATAAGTGGCGAGGGCTCGGCCCCCAAAACGCCCAAGCGCGGAGTATGGTACTCAATCACTGATCGATAATAAAATGGTGCTCGGCGGTTTATTTCCCCTCTACCCTTGGGGGCTTGGTGCTATCCTTCAGATCGATCTGTCTGCCTCCAGGCTCACAAAAAAGCCACTTCTTTTTTTTCTTTTTTTATGGTATTTGTTCACTCATTCAATCGTATTTATTGAGCGCTTACTGCGTGCCGAGCACTGTACTAAGCGCTTGGGAAGTACAAGTTGGCAACATATAAGCACTTACTTATAAGCACATATAAGCACTTGTTAAGCACTGTGAGCCCACTGTTGGGTAGGGACTGTCTCTATATGTTGCCAATTTGTACTTCCCAAGCACTTAGTACAGTGCTCTGCACACAGTAAGCGCTCAATAAATAAGATTGATGATGATGATGATGATGATGTGCCAGGCACTGTACTAAGTGCTAGGGTAGATACAAGATAATCAGGTGGGACATGGCCCCTGTCCCACGTGGGGCTCAGAGTCTTAATCCCCATTTTTCAGTTAAGCAATTGTAAACCCTGCCACATTTATATCAAAAGGCACTCCGACTTCAGGAAAAATCCACATTCTCCATCTAAACGGGAGCAGCAAGGCCAGTTTACTTTGCTCCTCGAGCATGGGTTACTTCAATGATTATTTGCACATGATATTAAACTCTTACTCTGTTTTTGCTGAGTCTACTGAACTGGCTGGAACCAATCCAAAAATCAGATCCCTGTTACACTAGTCAATTTTTAGAAAGCTCCTTGTGGGCAAGGACCATGTCTAGCAAGTCTGTTGTACTGTACTTTCCCAAGCACTTAATGCAGTGGCTCTGCACAGAGTAAGTGCTCAATAAATACCTTCAATTGACTGGAATCAATGCAGGCATGGTCTATCGAACAAAGTCTTCACTCCAGACAGTTAGGACTCGGTCCCCTGGAGGAACCCATTACAATGGGACTCAACTGGGAACTGTGGCCATATTGACCACCAGGTAGTTGTTAAGAAACTTTCCCAGTGGTTTCCTGATGGCCCTGAAGACTTCTCCTATACAGAACTCCACTGTCACTGAAACTCGTCTTTTCTCACAATGCTTGCTTGTTCTGTTCATCTCTCCTAGCCCAGTATCCTTAGCTCCCCTCCCTTCATCCCTGTTTCCCCCCCCCAGTACTCGGCAGAGGCTTGCTTTGAACACAGAATGTTTTCACATCCAAAATAAAGAGAACTTTATTTTCTGGGATCAACCGGTGTTGGCTTAGTTCACCAAACAAAATTAGCCTATTTCAGATGTTCTCTGCCTCCGCTTATATGTTTGTTTGGTTTAGTGTGTCTGATGTCCTCTCCCTGCCTCAGCTGCATTTGCTAATTGCTCCTAAGTTTCGGGCCTGAAGAGGAGTGCTTTTGTTGAGCCCCATCTGTCAACTGGTGCGTGAGCGTATGAGCGATGGTGAAAGAATGTTTCACCCCACGATCGGGCGAGTCTTCACTTTAAGGTTTACATTCCTATTCAGGAAACAGTTCCACCCTTCATAATAGGAGGATGTTGTGCACAATGAAATCAAGGACAAACAAAAATGATTTATCCCCTTCTCTATGGGATCTGGGAGGTCATCCCAGACAAGCCTTCCCTTACCCCGGAGGTTGTGCGGAGGAAGAGCTGATTGCATGGTGATGACAGGCTTCAGGAGTGGCTCCACCGACCACCTCACAATCAGTCAGTCAAATTTATTGAACACTTACTGTGTGCAGAGCACTGTACGAAGCGCTTGGGAGCCTACAGTATAACAGAACTGGTAGACACATTCCCTGCCCATAACAACCTTACAAGGCGGAGACAGACATTAATATAAATAAATTACAGATATGAACATAAGTGTTGTGGGGCTGAGGGGGTCTGCTCAATGAGCTCTCCCCCTTCTCCTAACACCCTGGGAGGAGGTGATGATCCCTCCCCCCAGGGGTCCCATCCATCAGCCCCATTGCCCTGCTACCCCTCCCCCTTTTGAGCCATTTGCAAGAGAGGGACAAGAGAAAGAAGGCCAAATCGAGTCCTCTGAGAAACCAGAAACCCTGCTAAACTGGACTCAATTGGTGGTCAAGTAGGGAAGCAGCTCTCAAGGTTGAGAGGGGTAATGGGCCTGAGTTACAGTAGGAGGCGGTCCCTGCCTCCGTCAGAGCCCTGATTCCAAAGCCTGGGAATCACACAACAGGGGGAAGCGATGCACGCAAAATGACAAGTCTGAGAGCAAAATGGAGATGGGAGCCGTTACCTGGAGGCTGAACAAGAGGCGGGTTAGGTTGTGTATGGCTTGGATGATCTGAAAAACAAGAAAAGAAATGTCATGCTGATTGAAAGCCAACAGTCTGCAGGGCCCAGGGGTTGGCAACCTTTCTGTGCGGTAGAGCCCAACAAATCGAGCAGTTGGTGTGCAGAGACCCAATCACGCAATTTAAGCTCCTGTTTGCTTTGCTCATTTTGTGGTGAATATAGTGGTTTCATGGGCCTTGTTTTCCCTCCCCACATGGGCCATGTGGCACTCCCAGCCTGCCCGCCCCTCCTCTGCCCATATGGTCCAATAACCATAGGTGGTTCCAGAAAGAACCACAGATGGCTTAAAGGCATAGGTTGTTGACCCCAGTTCTAGCCGATGACCATTGATGGCAGTGAACTTGGGGAAGAGCAAGCTCACCTCTGCCTGGGTAGAGACTGGAATCCCAAGGTCTTCCACCTGAAATACACAAACATACACTACAGATAAAGATGGACTAATGCTGCAAAGACTGGACTTTGCCCGTTGGATAGTCTGCCCAGGCCCTAATTCATCACATTCTAACATTCAGCATCTTTCCTTCCAAGAAATATGACTGAATCTTCCCCCGGAAGGCAAATGCTTTTCAGAAACAATAATAGCTTGGAAATTCCAGGAGTTCCTAAAGACCCTTGGCAAACTCAAAACCATTTCCTCCCCTAACAATGCCAAAGTCAGCTTGGGCAGAGCGAATATTAATCGGCAGAGACTGTGGCTGCACTTACTGGTCTGTCCATCACCTGACCCCCGAGATTCTGGGCTTATTTGTAGCTCGGTATGCTTGGGAGTTGGAGGGAGTGGGGGACAGGGAGTAGAGGGATGGGGGGCAGGCTCACTAGGGGCCACAGCCCTGGCCTAGCCCATCCTTGAGCTATCTGGGGCTGAAAAGTCCCCAGGAGAACTGGAAAACTGGGTGCCAGCTGCCCCGGGGAACTCGGGATGGGACCCCCACAGAGATGGCGGGATAACTGGAAGGTCACCTGGGACCGAGGGTGGGGTCCCTCCCTCTGGATCATCCAGGCCCAGCCTAAGGCTACAGCAGGGCGTTCAGCTGGGCCAGCAGGCAACGGGTCAGACGTGGGCGAGCGGGCCAGATCCCGTCGCTGCTCTGTCTGTGCGAAGCCTGGGAGAGCAGCCAGGCCTGGCACATGCCCAGAATGGCTTTTGGCCTAAGTCTATATTCAGGTCCAGCTACGAGGGTCCAATCAACTCTTCACTGTTCCAAGCTGATGAGCCAATTTGTCACTTTTCCATTCCCTTTGGCTTCTCCTGGTTCTTTGCTGAACCTCTACCCTCCTCCTTTGGTCCAGAGGGTGAATAAGAGAAGACAGGGGAGATGAAACTCAAATCAGAAGACCTTTCTGGCAAGCACTGTGGGGGGAAGATGGGAAGACGGGGAGGAAGAACACTGCTCCTCCAGCCCAGCACAAACATGATCCTGGGCTGCAACAGCCAGGGTCAACCTGGGTCCACCTACAAGTCGTGCTGCCTGTTTCTCAGCCCCAGGGGGACAGAGGGAGCAGAGGGAGCCGGGTCCCCAACACATGCAGAAGTTTGGTGCAGGCTCCTTAGTCCCTGCACTGCTACAGATTCTTGGACGGTGGCCATTGGTCTGGTTTTGCACTGGTCTGACAACCTACACACTCGTAAGCTCCTTGTGGACATGGATCACAACTGCCAACTCTATTGTACTGTCCTTTACCAAGTGCTTAGTAGAGTGCCCCGCACGCAGTAAGTCCTCAATAAATCCCACTGATTGATTGGTCTGGCCCCTGCCTGAAACGGGTACAGCACGGGACGCCTCAATGTCCAGTAATTTCACTTTTAGCAGCCAGCCTCCCTTCACCTCAGCTCCCAATGCTGCATTCCCATGGCTTGGAAGCGGTGCCCATGTTGACGGGGACCTGGGAGAGGAATGCAGTGGCTCGGGAGTAAAGGCGGGGAGGAAGGTGCAGGGAGCCCACTGCCATACCCGAGGTCCTGCTCGACATCACTGCCTCACACTGCAGAAGCTGCATGATGCACGGATGGGACACTCCTTACTCCCGGGTTGGCCAGGGGCTAACTGGTATTGGCGAAGGCCACCCACGGCCTCTCCGGGTCTGTGGTCCATGCAAGCATCAGGCTGCTCCTAAGGGCCGCTGTGCCCGGCCACTACACGGTAGTGGGAAACAGGGGAGCAGGGGAACTAGCTGTGCACTGGACCAGGCTTGACTGGACGCCTGCCTGACCCAGCCCAGGGGGGCAAGGACACGGCGGCCAGATTGGCCGCCGCAGTTCCAGCGGGAAGGGTGCAACTAGTGGCTTCTGGGAGGTTTGAGGATTGACTGGGAATATCACACACCCGTGCACTAGGCCTAACTTGGACAAACCCCCTTCTCCTTTCACTGTCTGAACGCCCGGCCATCGGGCTATAAGGGACTTGTTTCGGTTATTCTTCGGTTGAACGGAATTTTGTGCCCCATTGTCCTTGGGAGAGAAATAATTTGGCTGCTTGGAAACCTAGAAACCTAGAAAGTAGGGCAAGAAGAGTAGGCCATGCTGCAGGTGGTGAATTGTTAGGGCTTTCCGAGGACCCACCCACCCACAGCCCACTAAGTTCGGAGCGAGCTAGAACTTAGAGAGCTGGTCCTTCCCATTGTTGAGGTCGGCCTGCCATCTACTGGGTGAGCTGCAAAACGAGGCCTGGGGTCTGAATTCGCACCGAAAACCGTTTCAGAAACAAAGCTCGCTTCCATCAGCTCACTAAAGCAGTCCAAACCAAAAGCTGATTCTTCCTGTCCAGCTCAAACTTGACAAGTGACCTCCTGAGTCTGAGATCACCCACCTAGATCAACAGAAGGATCCCAAATAACCACGCTGAAAGGATCCAAATTCCACATTCAGGCCCCTCATCGAAAGAGACCGAAATTTTGACCAAATCGGTGTGGACTGAGCATAAGTTAGGTTGGGGATGGGGGGGAGAAACCAAGACAAAATGAACCTTTAGAATTTTTTCCTTTATAAAGAAAAGCAGCACTATCCTATTTTGGGAGTCTAATCATTGCCAGTAGAAGTGCGTGCCCACATTTCCATGGTATTTATTAAGCGATTACTCTGTGCCAGGCACCGGGACAGACAAGCTAATCAGGTTGGACATAGTCCATGTCGCACCAGGGGCTCACAGTCCAAATCCCCGTTTTATAGATGAGGTAACTGAGGCACAGAAAAGTGAAGTGACTTGCCCAAAGTCACACAGCAGACACATGGTGGAGCTGGGATTAGATCCCAGATCCTTCGACTCCCATACCTATGCTCTATCCACTAGGCCACACTGCTTCTCACACTACCAACCTCTGTGCACTCCTGGAACATGGGGACAGCATTCCTAACCAAGCCTGCGTGAAGGCACACTCACAGTATAACATTAATAATATTTATTAAGCACTTACTATGTGCCAGGTACTGTACTAAGCACTGGGGTGGATACTAGCAAATCAGGTTGGACACAGTCCCTGTCCCATATGGAGCTCACAGTCTCATTTTAGAGATGAGGTAACTGAGGCTCAGAGAAGTGAAATGACTTGCCCAAGGTCACCCAGCAGACAAGTGGCAGATCCAGGATTAGAAGCCAGGCCTTTCTGGCTCCCATGCTCTATCTACCAGACGCTGCTTCTCTGGGTATAGAATATACACACCTTGACCTGCGCCATTCCTTGACCCACACCAAACCGCATGTGCACAATTCTTTCTTCTGACACCGCACCCTGCCCAATCTAGATGGGGAGGCGTGTCTGGAAGAACACTCCCCAATTCCCTGACAGCATTCCGTCCACGAAACACATGGAAACATGAGCTGAGGAAGAACTGACTCCACCGGGCAGTTGGGTAATATTCAAAGTAGAAAAAACAGCTGAAACTAGACCATTTCAAAGGAAGGGAAAGTGCGGTTCTACGGGGAAAAGGCAAAACATGGTGTGTCGGAACACACCTTTCCTTCCTCGGACCTTATGAATGAACAGGATCCACGATAAAACGGTATCCCAACCCATGAGAGTCCCCAGATTTTTCCTTGGCCCTCAATAATAGGAATGAAGGGGTTGAGAAAAGAAAACAAGATTCAGAGCCAATCTGTCTTTCTATAACAATGGACAGAATTTAGGGCGGAAGTCCAGCTCTGGGGGCACTGGTCACAGAGAGGATCTGCCCAGGCTAAAAATGCAAGGAAAACAACCAGATCCACAGCAAATAGATGGCAGGGGGCTGTCTGAACTGACGTGTGCTCCACGGTCACCTTTGCATGAGATAAATTCAAACAGAAGTCAAACTTAAAACCCCGGATCAATTTTTGTCACATTTCAGGGGAGAATTGCTCCAGGACTTAATGGGGAAGTGAAACACACGAAATCATTCGTCCTACTAACAAATTACAATACCTTGTCACCTGCATCAGAGCCTGCCACGTCGTTTACAAGACAACGGATATTGGGATCCATGTCACGAGATCCTCTTCCTTGGTGTATGTCTGGGACAAGCGCTGGCCGCCCGCCATGGAGGGATTGGGACAGAAACACAAAGAACATATCAAACAGACGCAAATGCACTTACTGATTCTATCGGGATTGGGGACCCTGGAGGCCCAAGAGCAGCGGGCAGCCAGGAGCTTCTGGCCACACCCTGGCTGAGGGCCAGTGATGTGTCCAGTAGCCGAAGTTAGGTTTCGGAGTCTCCCCGGGACCCTCCCTCTAAGACCGCAGGATGCCACCCCAGGGCCCCAGTGGCAAGAGCGGCACCAGGATGACTTGGGGGAGTCAGGATTGGGGAAGGGGGCCCTCTCCAAGCTGAGTCGGCCCTAGCCTTGGTGGAGAAGTGCTGTGGAGAGACATTGGTGTTCCCCAGTGGGCTTCAGGCTGGAACCACTCTCTCCCTTCAGCAGCACGAAGGCCCAGGATTGAGCCCAGTCGACACTGTGGTGCGGGGATCCAGCCCAGAGCCACTCCCACCTCTGAGGAACCTCAAATCCCAATACAGGGGACGCGGAGACTGCCGGAGACCTCCATGCAGTGTGCGCAGTGATCGTCCAGAGGGCACTGGGGCAGAGGACTCAGACATCAAGAGGCTCCTCTGAAAGTGGTGTGACATCTAGGTCATGCAAGTTTATTGAGCTCCCCCCCACCCCCGGCCCCCAAGGAGCAGTCACTAGACAACAGAGAAAAGACACAGTCCCTGCTCTCAAGGAGCTCACAGGCTAGCAGAGAAACGACAGGCAAGCGGCGCACACAAGTTAGCATTCTTTCGGGTTAGTATTCTTTCTTGCCGTGGGGCGGTGGCCGAGCCAGTCGGTTTACTCGCTTGACTTTGGCTTTATCGGGGAAGGCGCGGCAGAGGAGAAGGGAGCATGAGATCTTGGAAGAGGTGAGATGGAAGGTTGTTCCGAGCACCAAGCCGAGAGCGCCTGGGAGATGATGCAGATGGAGGGGGCTGGGAGATGCAGGCAGTGTGGGGGCTGGGAGAAGACTCTCTTGCCTGGGATGGAGAGGATGGGCAGAGGAGAAGCAGGAGATGAGCAGGGAAACGGCGGCCAGGCAAGCAGCCAACAGTGACGTGTTTAGTCTTGACACTCAATGGTCTCGAGACCGGGACCCTCCCCATTGCTCACACTTCGCATTGCTCAGTGTGTGAATGTTTTTACGTTCTTGATTGTGCTGCAATTTCCAACACAATACTTCCATTTAACCTAAAAAAAAAAAAATCAAAAACTGTAGTTTGGAAAATTTCACGGCTTGATCTTGAGGGATTTAAATGCAGCCCTTTAGTTTCTTAGCCCTGACCACCTGGGTGGTTTTCCTCCGTTTGTGTGCCGGCCTCCTGAATCTCAACCAACTTCCTCGGACCTTATGAACAGGATCCATGATAAAACGGATTTGACAGGATCAAATCGCATCCATAAGCAATTGTCGCTCTAATACCATTCAAGTTAATTTCCTTTAAACTTTATTATAGGGACTCTTGGTAGAAACTGTGCTTCCTGTGGGAGCACCTGACTGCCAAGAGCTTAGTACAGTGCTCTACACACAGTAAGCACTCAAAACATATGACTAAATGAGTATTGAAAAGTGTTGACTTCTGTGGACATAATTATGGTATTTTACTAAGTGATTACACTGAGCTAGCACTGGGGTACATGTAAGACAGATCAGATCCAGCCCCGTAGTGGAGATGTGAAGAGGTTAGGGGGATAACTTTGGGTTTGGGGTACCCAGAAAAAATCTGGGATCTCAAAAACCCCAAGGGGAGAGAGTCTTATCTGTTTTAAGGAGGAAGCTGGGGAATAGTAGTGGTGACTGAAATATTTAAGCTACTTGGGGATGAACTGATTAATTCCTGTGCGGGAAAGCAAAACGCTAGTTTGATTTTCACTCCAGAAGACTGTGCTGTATTCAATACAAGTACAGTGTTCCGCACACAGTAAACGCTCAATAAATACCATCAATTGATTGAAATAATCAAAATGTGGTACTATGGAGAGAGACCACTAAAAAACACAGACTTAGGCCCATGACACAACAGACTGTGTCCAACCTGATTATCTTGTAATTCCTCTACATTTTAAGCTCCTTAAGCTTTTGAAGACACAAGGAACATGTCTACCAACTCTGTTACACTGCAATCTCCCAAGTGCTTAGTACAGTGTTCTGCACACAGAAGGCACTCAATAAAAATGACTGATTGATTGACTACCCCAAGCACTAAGTATGCTATGTGCCTGGCATACAGCAAGCACTTAACAAATATCGACATGATGATCACAGACTCTTAGAAGTGAAAGGGCCCTGGAGAGAGCACCTTGGTTCAGCCCACTGCCTCTAGGGTGAGGAAAATCTAAACCAGTTAGGGCAAACCATTAGTAAGTTTTTTCTTTCAAGGTATGGATACTGCAATACACCCTCCTTTGGCTGCTGCAGTGCCTTACTGTCCTGCTACTGTGGGAGTTCTTCCTTAAGGTTTAATGATCAATCAATCAATATCTCATTGATTGAAATTTTAGCCCATTTTTTCTTCTGGGCTCCGTGGGTCACCATCCTATCCATCCAAACCTGTGGGCCCTTTGCAGAGAGCTACTACATCACCCCTTGGCTGCCCCGCCTCCAGGAGAAAACAACTCCAGCTCCTTGGGGGGCTTCCACTGACTTCCGTTGGAATTGGTGTCCTTACTCCACGCTTCACCAGCAGCACACCTGGAGCTTTGGAACGCTCATTCTTCCAACAACGTGAGCTTGGAAGGACGCGGGGCCAGAAGAAGTGGTCCCAGTATAGGGGGCACGTGCACCCACACCTGACGGCTACAGAGCCGGGTTTCCTTAAGGCGGGGTTTGGCGACCCTTGCCCTTTGGGAGAACCTGGTGTAACTTCCACCATTTCTTTCCTTGTTTCTGTCCAACTTCTCTGGATCTCTTGAATTTATCTACATTCTCTTTGGAGGGTAATAACTGGAGGAGAGGGGAAAGGTTAAGACCTAACTTGAGCATGTGGTGCTCCTGTCACTACAAGTCTCAATCACAAGGCATTTTTTTTTTTTTTACACAGCATTAGACTATTCCCTTCCAGGTATTTTCCTGCTGATTTTTGCTTTTTCCCTATCCAGAGGGTTTTTTTCCATCCCAAAATATTCAACATCTCCCATCCTTCATCAGGACCACTTTCAGGATGGACATAATCCATCCCCATGTTGCTGCTGAGCCACCGATGGGAACCCTCCACCCAACTCTGCCGGCTGTGGACCCTCCCAACAGAAGAGTGGTCTAGATCATACTGTCCTAGCTGACCAGAGAGGGTGACAAGTGGCCCAGAATCAAAAAGCTTTCCTGAAGTCTTCTTAGATGATAGCTATTGCTCCCCACCAGCCTGTATGTGGTTATTCACAGGTAGAGTGGGAAATTCAATGTCTTGCGTCACTTATTCGTCACATACCCCAGATTGGTTTTCTGGAATCCTAAACTCTATTAGGTGGTTACAACTGGTCTCTTCCCATATACTGATGCTGCCTTTACTGGCCAGTAATTCCTGGCATCTCCTGTATTCTTGTTATGGGCAGGGACTGTGTCTATCGATTCTGTTATATTGCACTCTCCCAAGCGCTTAGCACAGGGCTCTGCACACAGTAAATACTCAACAAATATCAATGATTGAGTGATTGGTTGATTCTCCTTCATAAAGAGGGGAATGCTTGCTCTTTCCAATTCTTAGGGACTTCTAGTGGCTCTGTGGCAATGTAGGCCAGTGCTCCGAATGCCCTCCTGGATGTCCTACCAGGCTCTCTTAATCTCAAAATGCTTCCTTTACCTGCTTCTTTCCCTGTTCTTGCTCAGTTTTCCCACCTTCCCTGGAACCTGGGGCTTGGCCTGGTCAACTTTCACAGTTGATCATCTGGAACGGAAGACCAACGGGAAAAGACCGCAGCTAGAAACTAGCTTTCCCATCACCCATCAGGGGCCCACTGGGTACTTATTCCCTTAGAGTCCTCTAGACTGTAAGCTCGTTGAGGGCAGGGAATGTGTCCGTTATACTGTTACAATGTACTCTCCCAAGTGCTTAGTTGAGTGCTCTGCACACAGTAAGCACTCAATAAATATGACTGAGTTGGCTTCATTAGAGATAGAGGACATGAAGGGGCGAAGGGGAAGAGACATGATAGCAGGTGACATTTTGGAGGCTAGTCCAGAACCAGCCTGGATCCAGGAGTTCAGTGGCTGCCCCTGGCTCGGGCCTGGCCTGCTGCCACACTGGGTCCAGAGGACTCGCAAGAGCCAGACAAGTTCCCCTGGGATCCCCGGGGTGCTGGGTTCACTCTGGGATGCGCATCCTGGAGCGGGTCTGGACACCACAACCAGCAGGGGAATCAACTCTACTTCCCTGGGAGGCTTGAGGTCTGGAGTGATCCAGGCTGGGCTGGAATTCCTGGGACTGTTCCAGAAAGGGGCAGTCTCCCTGGCCCTTCAGACCCAGCTCTCCGTCCAGCCCAGTTCTGAACCAGCCCTGGAAGAGGGAAGGGCTGGACACCTCTCCCTTTTTTCTGCCTGCATCTGAAGCAAGATCAGATGCCTGGGGAAATGAAGGGGCAAGAAGGAGTCCCGCAGGGAGGCTGGGATCCCCAGGACTGGGCGGCAGGGAGATCACAGACACTCTGCTGATGGATCAGACTTAGGAAGCAGTTGAATACTCTGTAGCTGCGGGGCTGGGGAAGAGGGGCAGATTTTCCCAAATCCTCTTTCCAAAAGAACTTCCTCAGTCAGACGATGTGATGTTTCAGAGAGGAATTATCCTGTGCAATATAGCTCCCCTGAGGAACCTGGGTTTTGTCAAAATGGAAAGTGTGTGGGGCGGGGCGGGGGCGGGGGGTGGCAGGGAAAAAGGGAAAACAGAAAGTTAGAGAAGGTCTGACAGGAAAGGAAGAAGTGGGGTGGTCCCAGTATAAAAGAGCTTTGAGTCAGAGTAAAATACAGCAGGGATTCTGGGCACTGGAACAGCCAAGCCCTGACTTTTCAGGAATGACCACGTCTGCATTTTCTTCCTCTCCCTCAGAAGAAGGAAGGTTTATGATATGTGAGGAAGGTAAAAGTCTCAGAAGACAAAGTCCCTTTGAATAGGCTGCCAGGAATAAGGGAAAATGGGCTACTTTGGAAACTTCCGCTAGCAGCAGATAAAGATGGGCAGGATCTTGATAGGCAACCTAGCCCAGCGACCTCCTCCAATAGCCCAGGACTTGAGAGGACTGGGAAGCGGCAAGGACTAGTGGAAGACAGCACAGAGCTGGGAGTCAGAGGACCTGGATTCTAATACCGGCTTTGCCAAATGCTTGTTGTGTGACCTTGGGCAATCACTTAATTTTTCTGGCCTCAGTTACCTTGTTCTCCCTCAGACTTATCTTATTCTTCCTCAGACTTTGAGCCCTTGCGGGATGGACTGTGTCCTATCTAATTAACTTGTACCTACCCCAGCACTTATAATAATAATAATAATAGCCTTTATTAAGCGTTTACTATGTGCAAAGCACTTTTCTAAGAGCTGGGGAGGTTACAAGGTGATCACAAGGTGATCAGGTTGTCCCACGGGGGGGCTTACAGCCTTAATCCCCATTTTACAGATGAGGTAACTGAGACATAGAGAAGTTAAGTGACTTGCCCAAAGTCACACAGCTGACAATTGCCGGAGCCGGGATTTGAACCCATGACCTCTGACTCCAAAGCCCGGGCTCTTTGCACTGAGCCACACTGCTTCCCTAAGTACTTGACAGTACTTGACAACATAGTAAGCGCTAACAAAAACCATAAGAAAGTAGCGTGACCTAGTGGATAAACCACAGGCCTGGGAGTCAGAAGGACCCGGGTTCTAATTCCAGCTCTGCCTCTTGTCTGTTGTGTGCCCTTGGGCAAGTCACTTCACTTCTCTGGGCCTCACTTACCTTATCTGTAAAATGGGGATTAAGACTGAGTCCCACAAGGGACAGGGACTGTATCCAACCCAATTTGTTGTCTCTAACACAGCATTTAGAGTCTAGTTCATAGTAAACACTTAACGAGTATCATAAAGAAGAAGCCAAAGGATCACTCTTCCCACGACTCGGACCCTGAGCTGGTCTACGGGGCTGGGGGTCCTTGTCTCACAGTTCTTAGTGCTACCTTCCTTGGCTTCCCTGTTGACTCAGGTGTACCATCCCGCTAAGGACTAGAGAGAGGCTTAGAAATCAGGTTGGAGCAGACAGGTCTGATGGACCTGTTGCCGTGAACACGACCCGCTCCCCAGGATCCGCCAGGGCCCAGGAGACATCGCTTTCACTTACAGGGAGCAGGTGACGCAAGAATTTCCCTGGCACCGGGTGTGGGGGCCAAGCCTGAGCTGCCACAATCGTCCCCAGACTCCTGGATAGCATCCATCATCTGCGTCGCTCTCATGGCGTCGTGCAAGGTCTCCGCTAGGGAAAGAACACGTCCTCTGCGTTAGAAAGGGGTGGGGGTGGACTGGAGGCAGACCAGGGGTGGACTGAGGGCCGGCTGGTGGAGATGACACGCTAATCTCCTCACCGTACCTCGTTCTCGCCTGTCCCACCATCGACCCCCGGCCCACGTCCTCCCCCGGGCCTGGAATGCCCTCCCTCTGCCCATCCGCCAAGCTAGCTGTCTTCCTCCCTTCAAGGCCCTACTGAGAGCTCACCTCCTCCAGGAGGCCTTCCCAGACTGAGCCCCTTCCTTCCTCTCCCCCTCATCCCCCTCTCCATCCCCCCCATCTTACCTCCTTCCCTTCCCCACAGCACCTGTATATATGTATATATGTTTGTACATATTTATTACTCTATTTATTTATTTTACTTGTACATATCTATTCTATTTATTTTATTTTGTTAGTATGTTTGGTTTTGTTCTCTGTCTCCCCGTTTTAGACTGTGAGCCCACTGTTGGGTAGGGACTGTCTCTGTATGTTGCCAAGTTGTACTTCCCAAGCGCTTAGTACAGTGCTCTGCACATAGTAAGCGCTCAATAAATATGACTGATTGATTGATTGATTGACACCTTCCTACCCCTAGAACAGCAGAGTAGCTTTTGGGATGCAACTTGCATTAGGTTGGCTAAGTTGCTCTCGAGGATAAAAGTGAAAACAAAATTACCTTTAAAACATGGGTGTTCTCCCTGGGTAAGAAGCTGAGGCTCCCTCTGTCCATCAAAGGAAACATTTTACGTCATCCATCGCAAGCGATTGCCCGGGAGGGGAAGTAATTTGGTATCGGGGCAGGGGAGGAGAGGGGAACTAGAGGAGATGGGGCTTTAAAACATCACCTGGGAGCAAAGGCTCCAATTCTGGTTTTACAGTAAGCGAAGCAGAGTTATGAGTCTCAGCCAAGTTAGCAAAGAAGGCCTAGAGCCAGGAGGCCCTAGGGCCTAAAATGCCTGCCTCTCCATGGACTCTCTCAGCCCGCTGCCCCCAGCCCTGTCCTTCGGGCCCACACTTCAGAACTTTGACTTCATTTTCTCTATTTCATGGAATATATGGAACTGCAAGAATCACTTGCCCAACTCGAGTATGCATTAGTGCCCAGGAAGGCACGAATCATTTTACTTTAGTTTTTATTGACTCTAGACTATAAACTCGTCTCTAGACTGAAAGTTCCGTGCGGGCAAGGGAACGTGTCTACTAACACTCTTGTCACACAGTAAGCGCTCAATAAATACCACTGATTGATTAATTGATTTACCTGGGGTGGGGGTAGGATGAGCCAGTAAAACATAAAGCCTGGTTTTGGGGTCTTGCAACTGTTTACCAGACAGAACTGGTGTCCATGGGAAGGTCAAAGGACCAAGCTATGAGATTCCCTGAGCAGAAAGGTCAGGGAGTTGGGTATCAGATTCCAGCTACCCTTTTAGACTGTGAGCCCACTGTTGGGTAGGGACTGTCTCTATATGTTGCCAACTTGTACTTCCCAAGCGCTTAGTACAGTGCTCTGCACACAGTAAGTGCTCAATAAATACGATTGATGATGATGGTGATGACTATAAACTTCTTGAGGGCAGAGACTGTGTCCTCTAACTCATTTGTACTCTCCCAAGTATTTAAACAGTGCTCTGCAAACAGCCTTTCAATAAATGCCGTTGATTGATTAATGACTTGACACAGTGCTGCTCATTAAAACTCTAGGCTGTTAAATCTGGGCCATTCAGATCTCTGAATGCACTTCAGTTACCTTATTTCAGATGGATGGGTTTGGGGGGTCAGAAACCTCCAAGCCAAAGTGTATTAAATAATGTGTGTCTTGTACATAATGTCTTCTCGGGTTTCCTTGGATTTAAGGACAATGACCGCTCCCGCTGCCCCGGAGAAGCAGGTTTTTTTGAGAGCTGGATTGATACGGTGACATCACTGACATCACCTGCCTCTTCCTACCATGGGATTTCGGGGCGTCTGATTTAGGCAGACAAATGTACTGGAGCTGGGAAGATCTCACAGATAACCAGACTTCCAGGAGTTCACAATCTCCTGAGTGGGGCTGGTGAAATGGATCGCAGGACTGAATTGCCTCAAATATCTCTTATCTAATCAAAGAATCAATCAATCAATCAAAGGTATCTGTTGAGCACTTACTGTGCGCAGAGCACTGTACTTACGATGAATGCAATGCGCGTGATTGTCAGACTTGCCCTGGGTCTGAATCCCTCCTAGTCAGCCCAACTGAAATGCAGATTTGCAACTTTTAAGTACACCCAGTTCTGCCATAAGGCAGGTTTTCACTGGGGGTTCTGACAGGAATTCTGCTCGTTTTTTGGGGAATGTTCACCTCACATCATGAGCCTGCTTGGACCCAGTGCACCATGGCATTCAGGAAAGGTGGGCAGGAGAAATTTAAGAAGCTAAACTCACACTGGTGCATGCTCCAGCTCCTAACACTAGAGAAAAATTTGAAAGGAGGAGGTTGAAATAAGGTTGTTTGCCTACCTATGAATTTCAAGTATCCATCCTGCTCCATGTCCTAGGGATAGTAACTGTCTTGAATGTGTCAGGCACATTTATTTTCCAAAGTGTTTCATATTACTTCTCACAACCTCCCCACGAGATGGGGAGTGGTGGGTATTTTTCTCCCTCATCTTACAAAGGAGGAAACTGAGACTCGGAGAGGGTAAGTGACTTGGCCAAGAGCATGCAGCATGAGAAGCAGCGTGGCTCCATGGAAAGAGCGCAGGCTTTGGAGTCAGAGGTCATGGGTTCAAATCCCGGCTTCGCCAATTGTCAGCTGTGTGACTTTGGACAAGTCACTTAACTTCTCTGGGCCTCAGTTCCCTATCTGTAAAATGGGGATTAAGACTGTGAGCCCCCCGTGGGACAACCGGATCACTTTGTAACCTCCCCAGTGCTTAGAACAGTGCTTTGCACATAGTAAGCGCTTAACAAATGCCATTATTATTTATTATTATTATTATTATTATGCTGCAGGCCAATAGCTGAGCCAGGACTAGAACCCAGGTCCTGACTCCCAGACTTGTGCTTGTTCTGGTACGCTCTGCTCCCTCCAAGAGTTGGCTGTTCGAACCTCTGACCTCTGGGTCAGGAGGATGGAGGAAGTTTGGGCGGGGGGGGGGGTTACACAACTATCACCCAGTAATAATAATAATAATAATGATGGCATTTGTTAAGCGCTTACTATGTGCCAAGCACTGTTCTAAGCGCTGGGGGGATAAAATAATAATAAAAATGATGGAGACGTGACAAAACAAGTAATAATAATAATAATAATAATAATAATAATAATAATAATAATAATAATAATAGCATTTGTTAAGCGCTTACTATATGCCGAGCACTGTTCTAAGCGCTGGGGTAGATACAAGGTGATCAGGTTGTTCCACGAGGGGCTCACAGCCTCAATCCCCATTTTACAGATGAGGTAACTGAGGCCCAGAGAAGTGAAGTGACTTGCCCAAGGTCACACAGCAGATGAGCGGCAGAGCTGGGATGGTCTTCTGACTCTCAGGCCTGGACTCTAGCCACTACTCCATGCTGCTTCCCCAAGGTGATCAGATTGTCCCACAGGGGGCTCACAGTCTTTGTCCCCATTTTACAGATGAGGTAACTGAGGCCCAGAGAAGTGAAGTGACTTCCCCAAAGTCACACAGCTGCCAAGTGGCAGAGTTGGAATCCGAACCCACAACCTCTGACTCCCAAGCCTGGGCTCTTTCCCCTGAGCCACAAGGTGCCTGTGAGCCCCACGTAGGACAGCCTGATTAGCTTGTATCTACCCCAGCGCTTAGAATTCGGCTTGTCTCTGTGGGTGCATTGTCCTTCCCCATTCATTCATTCAATCGTATTTATTGAGCGCTTACTGTGTGCAGAGCACTGTACTAAGCGCTTGGGAAGTACAAGTTGGCAACAGATAGAGACGGTCCCTACCCGACAGCGGGCTCACAGTCTAGAAGCGGGGGACGGACGACAAAGCAAAACATGTGGACAGGTGTCAAGTCGTCGGAACAAACAGAATTAAAGCTAGGTGCACATCATTAACAAAATCAATAGAATAGTAAATATGTATAAGTAAAATAAACAGAGTAATCAATCTGTACAAATATATATACAGGTGCTGTGGGGAGGGGAAGGAGGTAGGGCGGGGGGGATGGGGAGGAGGAGAGGAAAAGGGGGCTCCCTCAGTCCCCTCTGTCGCAGGGAGAGGAGAGGAGCTGATTCGGGCCCGTACAGCGCTTAGCACAGTGCCTTGCCCCCAGTCCGAGCCCCATGAGCCCGAGGGAGGGAATGGATCCCCGGCGGCCCCGGAGCGGCTTAAGGCGGCTGCGCGGTACCACCCTGGCCTGAGGGTCAGCTGCCGAGGGCCTGCTTTTCTGAACCAACTCACTTTCCTTCAGTGCTGCTGTCACCAATGACCCGGCTGGGGGGGCTTCTCTGGGGTCCGGCTTGATGAGGAGGTGGGGCTCCAGCCGCACATCCCCGAAACCACTCATCTTCCCCAGTTCCGCGTAGATCTGCAGCTTCTCTTCCAGACAGTCGCAGATCTGCTGGTCCTGGATCCTGAGGGTTTCTGTGAAAGGTTTCCTGCAGCTTGTGACTGAGCTCATCATCCGGTCGGAAACCAGAGGCAAAGTCCCCCTTGTCCCCTTGTCCCCCTTCCCTGTGATCTGGCTGATTCTAGAGGCGGCAGGGGGCTCATCCCAGACAAACTATGCAACCTGAGTTCTGAGGCCAGAAAGCAAATTTGAGACACTGTTCAGTGGAGTCAGAAAGGGTGAATTACCACAAACAAACACACAGCCATGCCATTCCCTTACGCTTCACGCTGTCTTGGCAGGGAGTAAACAAACGGGCTTCATTTTCTGTTTATAAGCATCCACTATACTGAGCTTTCTTCCTGGTCTGTTTTGTTTTTTAACAGAATTGTGTCAACATGCTCCACAGTTTCAATCTCTTTCATCTGTGGCTGTGTCTTTACTAAGTGCTTGCTGTTTGAGGATTAGGGAACGTTGAGTCTGTCTCGGGGTGACGGACTATCATGTTGGGGAAACTGGTTGTTTGTGCAGTGACTCACAGTGCCAACCGCCCCAGGGACGACCCCTGCCCCTTCAGTTCCTTCGATTTTGGGGCCGCGCCCTCCCCGCCCCGCCGCCCCGGCTACCTTGACACTGCTGGATCCTGGCGGCCACGGCCTCGGCTCTCCGCTTGTCCTCGTCCGACTCGCTCACCTTCCCTCCTTCTTCCTCCGGACACCTTCCAGAGACAAGCACAATGACATTCGTGGGTTCTTCGCAGAGCCCTGCTTGCCAAACAGCCACCCAAACTACCCCGACCCGCCTGTCAATTCTATCAGTCAGTCCATGCTTGCTCTTTATAAGGGTGTCCCCCTGCTGCAGGTGGAGCTCAGACGAGCACAACAGTGGCAACACTCTAGTCTGTAAGTTCCTTGTGGGCAGGGATCACATCTACCAACTCTATAATAGTGTACTTTCAAACAATCCCTTTCCCCCAGGATCTTACTGTAACATTGCAGGCTCATGATGGGCAGGGAATATATCTGTTGTACCTCACCTCGCTACTCTCCTGCTAAAACCCAGCCTGCACATTTCACTCCTCTACTGCCAACCAACTCACTGTGCTTCGCTCTCACCTATCTCACCACAAACCCCTCGCCCATGTCCTGCCTCTGGTCTGGAACACCCTCCCTCCTCAAATCTGATAAACAATTAGTCTCCCCACCTTCAAAGCCTTATTTAAGGCACATCTCCTCCAGGAGACATTCCCTGACTAAATACCCCCTTTTCCTTTTCTCCCACTTCCTTCTGCGTAGCCCTGACTTGCTCCCTTTGTTCTTCCTCTGTCCCAGCCCCACAGCACTTATGCACATATCTGTAATTTATTTATTTGTATTAATGTCTGTCTCCCCCTGTCTAGACTGTAAGCTCACTATGGACAGGGAATGTGTTTACTGTTGTATTGTACTCTCCCAGTGCTTAATAAAGTGCTCTGCACACAGTAAGTGCTCAATAAATATGATTGGACAGATTAAAATGAAAGCTATATTGTATTCTCCCAAGTTCTTAGTACAGGACTCTGCACAGTAACGCTAAATAAATTCAATGAAGGGGAAGGTGAACAAAAATCATTTTCAAAGAGCAGAAGCAAGGAGGACAGCAAGAATATGGCAGAAAGTAGTACAAACATATTAGGGCAATATTGCTGAATAAATTATTGACAGTAGAAATAATATACAGGACACCCATACAAATAAAAAAAGATATGTACATGAGTGCTGAGCACAGGAATAGAATACAGCAGTGCTCCACATTGAACCATTCTCTCAGTTCTTGAAAATAGCACCTTTCTGTGCCTTTGCTAAAATGACGCTCCAAAATGGGCACAGATTTAGATGTTAAAGGAACGGGGATTGGTAAACTAAAGAAGCATAGGTTTAGGGGTGATTTAATAATGGGCAAATGTGGCCTAGTGGCAAGACCACATGACTTGGGAGTCTGGAGACTTGAGTTCTAGTCCCAGCTTGGCCACTCACCTGCTGTGTGATCTCAAGTCAACCTCTCTTTGCCTCAGTTTTTTCATCTGTAAAATGAGGATAGGCTATCCGCTCTCCCTATCTCTTTAGATTGCGAGCCTGTTTGGAACAGGAACTGTGTCTGGTCTAGTCACCTTATAGCTACCCCAGTTCTCACCTCAGTGCTCAGCACTCAGTAAGCATGTAATAAATATTACAATTAATAAAATGCAAATATGCAGAGGTATGATTTATAAGAAAGCATATGAATTCCAAAAGGGCAGAAATGGGCTCACATTAGTGTTCCAAGAACATATAAGAACACAAGAAAGGCTGTTACTGAGTCAGACCAATGGCCCCTCCAATCCTGAATTTGTCTACGACAGTGGGAAAGGGCTGCTGAGAAGAGCCCTGTAAGAGTCACGCTCCTCGGCCTTGGTCCCAGCGTGGCCTAGAGGATAAAGCTGAGTCAGAGGACCTGTGTTCTAATCTCACTTCCTACATTACCGGCTGTGGGACCATAGTTACGGCACAACTTCTCTTTGTGTCAACTGCAAAATGCTCTCCCTCCTATTTGACTGTGAGCCCCATATGGGACAAAGGCTGTATCCAGCCTAACTTGAAGACATCCAGTGCTCAGAACAGTGTTTGACACATAATAAGTGCTTAACAAATATTATAAAAATGGAGGGAAATGGCAGGTTTGACCATAGAGCTGTTGGGGAGGGGTGGAGGGGAAGGGAGGGGGGAGGAGGTGGAGCAGGGAAGAGGAAGAACAGAGGGAGTGGGAAAGGATGGAGGAGCAGGAAGGAGGGAGAACAAGGGGAACAGGAAGTAGGGGAGTGGAGGAGTGGGGAGGAGGAAGATTGGGGGAGTGGGGAGGATGGGAAACAGGGAAAGTGGGGAGGAGGGGGAGCGAGGAGGAGAGTGAACAGGGGGAATGGGGAGCAGGGGGAGCAAGGGAGGAAGGAGGAGCAGAGGGAGTAAGCGGACTGGGACCCAGAAGCAGGCGTGACAAATGGACAGAAAGAAGAGATGCCAAGATTCCAGCCGGAGCAGCCCCAAACCAGAGTCAAAGGAAATCTGCGAACTTTACCTTTCTACTGCCTGCTGAATCCGCCTCATCCAGTTGTTCCGCTCTTCCTTGGAATTGGTGTGAATCTCATACATCTCCGGCCCCGCGGACGAGGCGCTGATTAGAAACATCCCTCGCTCCTCATTCGCTACCTCCCGGGCAATGAGCTTCTGCAGGGAGATGACGGAGGGTTTCTGGTCCTGAGGAAAGGATGCAGAAGGGAAGCTGCTGAAATAGAGTGGCGATGCTTTTGAGGCCAGAGATCTATGAGGAAGGGGTGAGGACCGACCACCCACACCTGAGTTGCGGGGCCACGGTTATGATGGGTGGGAGAGGGGACGCTGGGAATTGGTGAAACCCCTAGAGGGATCAAACTTCCATGTCGCCCCCAGCACATCCCTTAGCAGACCCTCCCTTTGAACAGTCTCGTGTCTTTGGCTTCCCCAGTCTCCTTCCAGGGACCAAGTACAGATTTTGATGCATAACAAATGTGCTCAATAAATGTGGAAGAGGATGGAAAGGAGGAGGAGGGGTGGAGGGAAGAAAGGAAGAAAGAAAGAAAGAAAGAAAGAAAGGGAGGGAGGGAGGGAGGGAGGGAGGGAGAGAGAGAGAGAGAGAGAGAGAGAGAGAGAGAGAGAGAGAGAGAGAGAGAGAGAGAGAGAGAGAGAGAGAGAGAGAGAGAGAGAGAGAGAGAGAGAGAGAGAGAGAGAGAGAGAGAGAGAGAGAGAGAGAGAGAGAGAGAGAGAGAGAAAGAGAGAAAGAGAGAAAGAGAGAAAGAGAGAAAGAGAGAAAGAGAGAAAGAGAGAAAGAGAGAAAGAGAGAAAGAGAGAAAGAGAGAAAGAGAGAAAGAGAGAAAGAGAGAAAGAGAGAAAGAGAGAAAGAGAGAAAGAGAGAAAGAGAGAAAGAGAGAAAGAGAGAAAGAGAGAAAGAGAGAAAGAGAGAAAGAGAGAAAGAGAGAAAGAGAGAAAGAGAGAAAGAGAGAAAGAGAGAAAGAGAGAAAGAGAGAAAGAGAGAAAGAGAGAAAGAGAGAAAGAGAGAAAGAGAGAAAGAGAGAAAGAGAGAAAGAGAGAAAGAGAGAAAGAGAGAAAGAGAGAAAGAGAGAAAGAGAGAAAGAGAGAAAGAGAGAAAGAGAGAAAGAGAGAAAGAGAGAAAGAGAGAAAGAGAGAAAGAGAGAAAGAGAGAAAGAGAGAAAGAGAGAAAGAGAGAAAGAGAGAAAGAGAGAAAGAGAGAAAGAGAGAAAGAGAGAAAGAGAGAAAGAGAGAAAGAGAGAAAGAGAGAAAGAGAGAAAGAGAGAAAGAGAGAAAGAGAGAAAGAGAGAAAGAAAGAAAGAAAGAAAGAAAGAAAGAAAGAAAGAAAGAAAGAAAGAAAGAAAGAAAGAAAGAAAGAAAGAAAGAAAGAAAGAAAGAAAGAAAGAAAGAAAGAAAGAAAGAAAGAAAGAAAGAAAGAAAGAAAGAAAGAAAGAAAGAAAGAAAGAAAGAAAGAAAGAAAGAAAGAAAGAAAGAAAGAAAGAAAGAAAGAAAGAAAGAAAGAAAGAAAGAAAGAAAGAAAGAAAGAAAGAAAGAAAGAAAGAAAGAAAGAAAGAAAGAAAGAAAGAAAGAAAGAAAGAAAGAAAGAAAGAAAGAAAGAAAGAAAGAAAGAAAGAAAGAGGAGGGGGATGAGAAAGAAGGGACCAGGGGGAAAAAAGAGAGAGTGTGAGGAGGAGGGAAAGGAGGAGGAGAACCTGCTAACAAGTTGCTCATTGGATTGGCTCTAAGGTGCCATGGGCAGATTTTCCAGATGAGCAGCTTGTCAGAACCCAGACTGACTGATGGCGCTTAAGACATTTTAGTAAAATCAGGGAAAAGGTCTTTATTTTTTTTCAATTGTGAATCATCTTGTGAGTCTGCCACTTGGTTTGCCAAGTCAAACACAGGATGTTTTTGGCTGCTTTGGGTGATGAGATTTCCACCCTAATTGGGCCTATTTGGGCACTTCTGTCCCAGTGAGAAGAAAGTGTAGTGACGACGAGGGCCCACATCCTTACACCAGTATCGATCTCCCAGGGACTTGGGGCGTCAAGTTTCCAGTATGATCAAGAGAGTTTCAATGCATATTAAAAGGCCCACTGCATACTCACAACTGCTGCAAAGATGTATTTCTGGTCTTTCTCTTGTAAAAACAGCAGCACATCTGTTAGAAGCAGAGCTAGGATATCTGAAAGAAGGAAGAGTTTTAATAAAGGATATTAGAGTTCATTTTCCTTTGCAAATACTAGGTTCATTTTCTGCAACCAAAACAATTAGAGAAACACCACAAACGGGTGTTGGCATGGGATGGGGAAGTCTATGCCCTCAACATCAATAAAATGTAAATCTGATGCCCCGATAAAAATGGAAGAGTCAGATCATACACTTGGGAATGTGTGTGTGTGTGTGTGTGTGTGTGTGTGTGTGTGTGTGTGTGTGAGAGAGAGAGAGAGAGAGAGAGAGAGAGAGAGAGAGAGAGAAAGAGAGAGACTAAACTCAATTGAAGTCAATCAATCAATGATATTTTTTGAGCCCTTACTGAGCGCAGAGCACTGCAGAGCACTGAGAAGCAGCATGGCCTGGTGGACAAAGCACTGGCGTGGGAGTCAGAAGAACCTGGGTTCTAATCCTGACCCCACCACTTGTCTGCCGTGTGACCTTGGGCAAGTCATTTAACTTCTCTGTGCCTCATTTACCTCATCTGAAAAAAACGGGGGATTAAGACTGTGAATCCCATGTGGAACATGGACTGAGTCCAATTTGATTAGCTTGAACCTACCCCAGCACTTAGTACAGTGCCTGGCACACAATAAGTGCTTAACAAATACCTTAAAAGTGCTTGGGTGAGCACCATACAGTAGAGTTGGTACACATGATCTCTGCCATCAAGGAGCTTACAATCTAGAATGTACTGTTCATGGCAGGACTTAGGTTTCTACTTCCTCTTTCCCACAGATGGGATTCAGTGTCTTTAAAAACACCCAGGGACAGTAGGGTGTCTTCTCTTTAGCAGGGATCTGATCTCAGCAAAATATTCTGATTGCAGCAACTACAAGATCTGGGGTTAGGGGAGAGATAAAAAGGATCAGCAGCAAGTTCAAGAGGAATTTGGAAAACTACAAGCATGAGTGGGCCATAATGGTTCCCGGGGCGAAAGCTATGGACACGGATGGAAAATCAGGAATGTGAAATGGTGCATTATGATGGATGGCAACCACCGTCCAAGGATCCTGTAGCCACTTGGAAACAGCACACTGGGCTGGGTAGACGAGTGGTTTGGCCCAGAATGACACTGCTCAAGATTTCATGTTGTTGTGAAATATGGTTGAGTTCTCCAAATGGATCTCAGGGTTTCCATGTTCTGGCTCAGAGCACGTGTGAACTAATGCTATTATAAGTTCAGGTTGATGTGGCATTCCAGCTCTCAAGAACCCTTCTTTGGGCTGGGAACTCATCTTCACCTTCTACTTTCTTCAAGGCACTTACAAAAGCTAAGTCTGATTGATTGAAATATTCTGTAGTTGATATTTTTACCAAGGAGTCAAAGCACTGAGCCAGCCTACCAAAGTAGGTGTGTCCCAGATAAACCAAGGACGTATGGTAGCCCACCATCAACACTGTGCCACCAGGTAGAAAACAGTTAGTGAGAGGCTATTTTACCATGGGAAATTGAATCCAGAGATTAATATTTACTGTGACACACATGCCCAAAGCAGCACACCCTGAAAATCCCCAAATCTTATTTTCCACATTAGTTCTGACCTCTTCCCTTGCCAGTCTTTTATCAGAGCAGCTAAGGAGGAGAAATGTTTGAAAAGTGAATTTCTTAATCGCCATCCTTTCCCTTTTCAACCAGGAGGAGGAGCAGCTACGGCCCTGAATATTTTGTAAAGAGGATGAGTGATTTTTAACTATAATAATAGTAATAATAATAATGACGGCATTTATTAAGAGCTTACTATGTGCAGAGCACTGTTCTAAGCACTGGAGAGGTTACAAGGTGATCGGGTTGTCCCACGGGGGGCTCACAGTCTTAATCCCCATTTTACAGATGAGGTAACTGAGGCCCAGAGAAGTTAAGTGACTTGCCCAAAGTCACACAGCTGACAATTGGCAGAGCCGGGATTTGAACCCACGACCTCTGACTCCAAAGCCCATGCTCCTTCCACTGAGCCATGCTGCTTCAGTTTTGCCCTTGGAATAATACTCGGGTGTTTGGAGGTGGTGCTGTTTGGGAGAAAGGGTGTAGGGAAGCAGCTTGGCTCATTGGAAAGAGCCCAGGCTTTGGAGTCAGAGGTCATGGGTTCAAATCCCGGCTCTGCCAATTGTCAGCTGTGTGACTTTGGGCAGGTCACTTAACTTCTCTGGGCCTCAGTTACCTCATCTGTAAAATGGGGATTAAGACTGTGAGCCCCAAGTGGGACAACCTGATCACCCTGTATCCCCCAGCGCTTAGAACAGTGCTTTGCACATAGTAAGCGCTTAACAAATGCCATCATCATTATTACTATTATTATTAGGGGAGACAATCTCTGGACGCAAAGCCAGAGTAGCCATTCTGGGAAAGATGACCCCCAGCCCACCCAACCCTGCCAGGCCCCCAGGGCAAGGACTGCTTTTTTTTGACTAAAGGGCCGATACCATCCCATTTACATGACCTGGCGGAAAGAACATGGGACTGGAATTCAGAAGATCTGGGCTTTAATCCCGGCTCTGCCACTTGGCTGCTGGATGATCTCGGGTAAGTCCCTTAATTTCTCTCTGCCTTAGTTTCCTCATCTGTAAAATGAGGACTCAGTACCTGTTCTCCCTCCCACTTAGCTTTATCTTGTATCTACCCCAGTGCTCAGTGCAGTGCTTGACACACAGTAAGTGCTTAATAAATAATAAACACCATTTTGTTTATTCAGCGCACCTCAAATTGGCCATCCATTCATTCAGTCGCATTTGCTGGGCACTTACTGTTTGCAGAGCACTGTACTAAGAGCTAGAAAAAGCGGGATGGGGAAAAAGCAAGGCAGGGAAGAGGGAGATGGGGCTCGGTGACAGATTGAGCTGAATACAGGTGAGTCTGTATTGGGGAGATGGAGGGGTTGTGGGGTGCGCGGGAGAGGGGGAGAAGGGGTGAACACGCTGTTCCTACTATCGACAGCATATTCCGAGGCCTGCGGAGGACACGTGCAGAGGGCTTCTCGCTCCTTCTCCCTCAGTTCTCCGGCCAGTGAGTCCCGGGAGCCTGACACAGATTACTCCTCGGCATAGACACGCCACAACACTGCCTAACGCCATGCCCGAGAGCTGGAGAGGAGCTGGATTTTTGGCTTCTCCCATTTCCCTCACCAAACCCCGGACCCGTGCTTTCATGCAAGCCAGACACAGAAGTAAGAAGTCAGCACCATGGCCGCAGGCCCGTAGTTCTCAGCTGGTTTGCGGGGGCCGGAGGGAGAGGGGCCAGAGCTTGTGGCCAGAGCTCACATTGTGGACATGGCCCGTGGACTGGCTGGAGCCTAAAAGCCAAAAATACCCCTTGGTCTAGTGGGAAGAGAAAGGGCCTAGAAGTCAGAAAATCTAGGTCGAATCCCAGCCCAATCGAATCCCAGCCCCACCGTAATAATAATAATAATAATTATAATAATTATAATAATAATAATGATAGCATTTATTAAGCGCTTACTATGTGCAAAGCACTGTTATAAGCGCTGGGGAGGTTAACAAAGTGATCAGGCTGTCCCACGGGGGGCTCACGGTCTCATGGCTCAGTGGAAAGAGCCCGGGCTTTGGAGTCAGAGGTCAGGGGTTCAAATCCCGGCTCCGCCAATTGTCAGCTGTGTGACTTTCGGCAAGTCACTTCACTTCTCTGTGCCTCAGTTCCCTCATCTGGAAAATGGGGATTAAGACTGTGAGCCCCACGTGGGACAACCTGATCACCTTGTAACCTCCCCAGCGCTTAGAACAGTGCTTTGCACATAGTAAGCACTTAATAAATGCCATCATTATTATTATTATTATTCATCCCCATTTTATAGATGAGGTAACTGAGGCCCAGAGAAGTTAAGTGACTTGCCCAAAGTCACGAAGCTGACAAGTAGTGGAGCGGGGATTTGAACCCATGATCTCTGACTCCAAAGCCCGGGCTCTTTCCACTGAGCCATACTTGCTACGTGACCTTGGGCCAGTCTCTTAAATTCTCTAGAATTTAAATTCAATTTAAATTTCCTTCTAAAGTGTAAGCTCATTGCGAGCAGGGAACCTGTCTACCAACTCCGCAATACTCTTTCAACAGCTTAGTAAAGAACTCGGCACACAGTAAACGATCAATAAATATGACTGATTCTCCGGGCCTCAGTTTCTTCATCTATAAAATAGGGATTCAATACCTGGGGGGTTTTTTTTGGCTTTCTATTTGTTTTTAAAGGTACATGTGAAGTGTTTACTTTAAGCCAAGCATTGTACTAAGTGCTCCGGCAGATACAGGTTTATCAGGTTGGACACAGTCCCTCTCCCACTTGGGGCTCACAGGATTTAATCCTCATTTTACAGGTCGGGCAGCTGAGGCACACATAATTTAAGTAACTTGCCCAAGGTCATACAGCAGGCAAGTGAGGGAGCTGGGATCTCCTAGACTGTGAGCCCTTCCTAGACTGTGAGCCCGCTGTTGGGTAGGGACCGTCTCTATATGTTGCCAACTTGGACTTCCCAAGCACTTAGTACAGTGCTCTGCACACAGTAAGCGCTCAATAAATACGATTGAATGAATTAGAACCCAGATCTTCTGACTCTCAAGCCGGTGCTCTAGCCACTCCACCAAGTTGCTTCCTACCTTTCCTTCAGACTGCGAACTCTACCCCCATGCATAGCACCTAGTAAGCGTTTAACTGTGGCAATTATCATTATTATCATTCAACACCCTACCTTTGAAACGTCCCGTAGCAGTCTTCCAGTACACCAGCCCATCGTGCAGCAGAGTCCGCTCCCGGCCCAGCAGGGTTTGCTTCCGGAAAACGTGGCCGTTCTTGAGCTTCGTGCAGGTTTTGTTCTCGATCTTATTCAGGATCTCCAACCACTTTTGCTTCTTCTCATATTCGTTGACTTTCAAATCCACAGCGGCAACCATGTCCTTGATCAGGCGGAGGGCTTTGTGTAAATCTTTCTGTTCTTCGGTTCCTTCTGTGGGAATCCAAAAATCCCCAGCCCGTCACACCAGACCAGACTGGGGGTAGCCCAGGCTGGGCAGTGGGGTTCAGGGCAGGACTGGGCCGGTTACAGTGCCCCGGGGACCTGAGCTCAGAAGTCACCCCTACTTCTACTGGCCCTTTGGTGCCAACAGGGTGAGAAAGAGTCTGGGTCAAAGCCTGCATTCATTCATTCAATCGTATTTATCGAGCACTTACTATGTGCAGAGCACTGTACTAAGCACTTGGAAAGCACACTCTGGCAACAGAGACAATCCCTACCCAACAACGGGCTCACAATCTAGAAGGGGGAGACCTCTAAACTATAAGCTTGTTGTGGGCAGGGATTGTGTCTGTTTATTGTCATATTGTACTCTCCCCCAAGCACTTAGTACAGTGTTTTGCATACAGTAAGCACTCAATAAATATGACTGAATGAATGAATGCCTCGACCCATCCATTAATACTACACATGGAGCATTATCATCCTCATCAATGGTATTTATTAAGAGCTAATTATGTTCAGAGCACTGCACTAAGTGCTTGGGAGAGTACAATGGAATCAGTAGATGTGATCCCAGCTGCCAAGGAGCTGACGATCTAGTGGGGGAAACGAACACTTAGGTAAGGTAGAGAGAAGATCCCCCTGGTGCTTCTGAGTGGCCAGGAGTTCCAGGCAAGGAGCACTGCCCTTTTTCTCTTCACCTGGCCAAAGCAGGGTGGCTCGGAGCCAACTCCAGAAAGCTCTCGCTTGGCCTGTTGGGGGAAACCAAGTCACTACAGAGAGCAAGGCCTTAGGAATTCTGCCTCCAGCCCAGATCAACTGCTGAAATGTGTGTGATACACGTTAGCATGGTCCCCGTTAATCATCCCTGAAAGCCCCAAATTGGCATTTTGAATAATAATCACGATCAACACTGTGGTATTTGTTAAGGGCTTAGGACGTACCAAGAACTACCAGATAATACCAGATAGTTGTGGGGGTGGGCACGGTTCCAGACCCCAATAGGACTCACAGCTGAGGGTGTCTCACTGAGTGAAACAACGGAGTATCATTCTCACCAGGGTTTCCCAGGATCTCGGATTCTTTTTCCCGGCCACCCAGCCCAAAGGTTCCATTAGTAGAGGTACGTGGATCGACATTTTGTTTTCGGTAAAATACATAGGTGAAATGTTTAAACCACCACGGACTACAAGCTCTGAAACTGTGGCTCTCCTCATCTTTAAAGCCCGCTAAAAAGCCCAGCCCCTCCAGGAAGACACCCCTGCTTAATTCCCAACCACCCACCCCTTGTATTTATTTTACTCCTGTCCTCAGCACCTCTGCACTTATGGATGTGCTTTTATTCATTCACATATTTATTTCCTTGTTTTACTTGTCCATTCCAGTATTTATTCAGACATTTCCTCCTGCTCTATTGGTAGTTCTTCCTGCTACATCCCAACTCCTTCCTCCCCCTGCTACTGACTGTTTGCAAATCATCTTTTGTCTATTCCCTCATTAGACTGTAAACTCTTTGACTGAATACCCCTGCCCCAAACTAATTTCAAAGCTGCATGTGTTTTATCCTCCAGGAACAGTGTTGTGGATTTCTGAACCGGTACAGATGTGCTGTCCTTTAAGTTCCCATCTAAGGATGGAAGTGTGATTAAAAAAATAAAAAATGGTCAGAAACAATGCATTACCTGTAGAGTACCGTAATATCCTTTCCACCAAAACCGGGTATTTGGTGATGCGCTGAGTGACCAATAGAATGCATTCTGGAATACCTCGTCGACGAGCCAGAAGATTACTATTCCGCAGCTTAAATAAAAATAGATATTTTTAAAACATAGGTGAGCACCGAGTTTCAAATGGGTTCTACATCCCTAGAATATAAACAGGGAAACTTGACATGCAGCAAATGCCCTTGTTGGGCCCAAGCCCCTCCGATGTTTGCCTACCCATCAGGAACTCAAAGGGCCCCTGGAACACTATTCATTTGGAAGCGGTTTGATTACTCCACTATCAACATAATGCCAACAGGAGAGTCCCAAAAGCAGCAGTGTGTAATCATGTGTTATTATTTTTTGTTCTCTACTCATGTCTGCCTCCCCCTCTTCACCGTAAGCTCCTTGTGGACAGGGAGCATGTCTACCAACTCTGTTGTACTTTACTCTCCCAAGAGCTTAGGATAGTGCTCTGCATTCACTGATTCATTCAATCGTATTATTGAGAGCTTGCTGTGTGCAGAGCACTGTACTAAGCGCCTGGGAGAATATAATACAACAACAGACAGAAATATTCCCTGCCAAACACTGTGACTGCCCCCCACCCCAATAACACCGACTGCCCCTGTAGGAATTTGTTTTTCCCTGCACAAGACTCAATCAATTGATCAATCCATTGCATTCCCACGGTGTTATTTATTGAGCACTTGCTGGGTGCAGACTGTAAGCTCGTTGAGGGCAGGGACTGTGTCTGTTTTTTTGTATTGCACTCTCCCAAGAGCTTAGTACAGTGCTCTGCATTCACTGATTCATTCAATCGTATTATTGAGAGCTTGCTGTGTGCAGAGCACTATACTAAGCACTTGGGAGCGTGCAATATAATAAACAGACACAGTCCCTGCCCACAACGAGCTTACAGTCTGCACCCAGCAAGCGCTCAATAAATAACACCGTGGGAATGCGATGGATTGATCAATTGATTGAGTCTTGTGCAGGGAAAAACAAACTCCTACAGGGGCAGTCGGTGTTATTGGGGTGGGGGGGCAGTCACAGTGTTCGGCAGGGAATATTTCTGTTTGTTGTTGTATTATATTCTCCCAGGCGCTTAGTACAGTGCTCTGCACACAGTAAGCACTCAATAAATACAATTGAATGAATGTCAAGTGGGGAGGCAGGGCAGTCATAGTGTTACGTGGGGAGTAGGGGGGGCCACAGTGCTACATGAGAGGCTGAGCAGTCACAGTGTTTTGTGGGGAGTGAGGCAGTCACAGTGTTACATGGGGGTGGGGCACTCCCAGTTTTATGAGAGGGGCAGGGCAGTCCAAATGGTACGTGACAGGAGAATCTGATACCGGCAGGGCACGGACTGGTAGAAACCCCAAGTCCCATGCCCAGCTCTGCAGTTCCCGCCAGTGGTGTAAGCCCCACCCGTATTTGACTGCCTTTTCCCCTCCCCACAGCCTCCTCAACCGGACCCCTCTCTCCCATCCCAACAGACAGACAGACACACTCACACCCCAACACCATACAGGCCCAGCCCCAGGAGCGGGCCTGGGTCCCGTCACCCCCACCTGCCTGGCCGCATCCCACTCCACCCACCCAGCCACCGCCATCCATTCATTCATTCGATCGTATTTATTGAGCGCTTACTGTGTGCAGAGCACTGTACTAAGCGCTTGGGAAGTACAAGTTAGCGACATCTAGAGACGGTCCCTACCCAACAGTGGGCTCACAGTCTAGAAGGGGGAGACAGACAACGAAACAAAACCTATCAACCAAATAAAATAAATAGAATAAATATGTACGAGTAAAATAGAGTAATAAATATGTACAAACATATACACATATTCATTCATTCATTCAATCGTATTTATTGAGCGCTTACTGTGTGCAGAGCACTGTACTAAGCGCTTGGGAAGTACAAGTCAGGTTCAGGTCCAGCCACCTACTGCAGCCCGGCCCAACCCTGAACCCCAAAGCCCCACAGGCTCGTCTCTGGGTCCCTCGACTTTCCCACTCTGGGGCTCTCCTCAGGTAGCCCCCCGAGTTAAAGAGGCCGGAGCTGCGTGTGAGCCTTCTCCTGCCCCAGGGGAAGGAGTGTTCCCCAGTGCTGGGAAGTCAATGGAAGGCCCTGATGGCAGCCCAGCTCTGGGGCCCCGTTCCAGTAGCTTTACGCCAGGATGGCCCATTTCCCCAAAGCCCTTTCTTTCCTCCATAAACTGGGCCCATTGTACAGTGAACAGATGTATCCTCGCCACGCTAGCGCGAGGGAGGTCGAGGGGACACGCTGCCCCTCCTAACATCGTTTTGGGCAGCCTCTTTCCCTGCGCGTCACCAGAGGAGACAACAGGGAAAGCTCCTGTCTATGTCTCTCCTCTGAACAGTCTCCCTGCAATACATGGTTTTCTGAATCCCGAATGGATGGGACATGTATAGGGGTGGGGCTTTTTATGCTGTAGCTGCTGGAGCTGAGCCTCAGTGCAGGGCCTGTTTCCCCTCCAATAATGTTTTTGAGCCCAAGGTCCAGCAAGAAATGATTCTAGAAATACACACATAACATATAAACAAATTAAACATAGAAGGAAAGGAAAGGAGTTGAAATCACTCAACTGAGGAAAGAAAAATACCCTCTTTCACCCTGACGAGCATGTGCTGGTCTCCTCTCCTTTCTCTGGGAAGCAAAACCAGACAGGGAGGGTCTGCTAGTCCGATTTAAAGTTCCCACAATTTGGAGTGCCCCAAATTGCCTTAGAGGATGGAATTGCCCACAGTCCCTAGTGTTTCAAGTTGCCTCAGTGGATGGAATCTGGCCCCATTCATTGACCGGATACTTCTTTAGCATTCCAAGACTTACTTTGATGAAATTCTGGAACTTTTTGTTCTGCTGCAGCTCTTTGAAGAGACTAACTGCTTCTTTATGATGGCTACAGAATTCTCCATATATTTTCTTCATTTTATTGGCATTTTCTTCCGAGAACTATTGGGAAGAACAGTTAAATGGCAGCTATTCTTAGAGCAAAACCACCCAGTTCTCCTTCCCAAGCAGGAACAGACCTATAATAAATTACCCCACCATGAAATTTCTGTAGGCAAACACCACCCTAACCCAGATTCTCCAATTCTCAAACAATGAAGTGGCAAAGCGTGGGAGAGGGTAGTCGGGGGTGGCAGGAAAATGAATCTTATTTTATGATCTTATGTGGTTCTAGTGTAATCAAATGAAAGACTTTAATTAAATGAAAATTACTAGCTCTCGTAAATAGTTAACCAGTCACAAATTCCGCCGAGCCTCAGTGTCTGAAAGTCATCCACCATGACTCAATGGTTTTGTGCCTTCGATGATTTGATTCCATCGGACAGAGTGGCTGTAGACTTCAGTGTTTCACACAGAGATGCCCGGGCCCTGAATCATCATCATCAATGGTATTTACTGAGCGCTCACTGTGTGCAGAGCACTGTACCACATGCTTGGGAGAGTACAATACAACAGAGTCAGTAGACATGTTCCCCGCCCAAAATGAAACTGCAGTCTACAGGAGAAGACAGACTTTTATATATATATTTTATAGATTAAATTATAATCCATTTTCTAACTCAAGGTGCACCTCCTCCAGGAGGCTTTCCCAGGCTGAGCCCCCTCCTTCCTTTCCCCCTCCTCACCCTCTCCATCCCCCCCACCCTACCTCCTTCCCTTCCCCACAGCACCTATATATATGTTTGTACGTATTTATTACTCTATTTATTTATTTTACTTGTACATATCTATTCTATTTATTTTATTCTGTTAATATGTTTTGTTTTGTTCTCTGTCTCCCCCTTCTACACTGTGAGCCCACTGTTGGGTAGGGACCGTCTCTATATGTTGCCAACTTGTACTTCCCAAGTGCTTAGTACAGTGCTCTGCACACAGTAAGTGCTCAATACGATTGATTGATTGATTGATCTCCCCCAACTGTAGCCCAGTCCCTCCCTAAATGTCCTCAACCATAGTTGTCGTGAGTCCATACTGCTCCCTTCCCCTGATCCTCTTTATCTCATGGCTTAGTGGAAAGAGCACGGGTTTGGGAGTCAGAGGTCGTGGGTTCTAATCCCGCCTCTGCCACTTAGTTGTGTGACTTTGGGTAAGTTGCTTAACTTCTCTGTGCCTCAGTTACCTCGTCTGTAAAATAGGAATTAAGACTGTGAGTCCCATGTGGGACGACCTGATAATCTTGTATCTACCCGAGCGCTTAGAACAGTGCTTAACAAATACCATCATCATTATTATTATCTACTCTTTTTTATTGGACTCCCCCAAGCGCTTAGTAAAGTACTCTGCACACAGGGAGTGCTCAATACCATTGACTGATTGATTAACTCTGCCCTAGCCCTAGGGAGGCCCAAGTAGAATTGGAGGAATCTGGCCACCCCTCTTTGCTGGACCCTGTTAGCTACCTCATGTATGCAATCCGGCATACAGGAGTCGTAAAGAAGCACTAATAACTATTTGCTTACGATGTGCCACGCCCTGAACTAAGCACTGAGGCAGATACAAAATAATCAGCTTGTACACAGTCCCTGGCCCTCATGGGACTCACGGTCCAAAGTAGGAGGAAGCAGGAAACCAGATCTAATACCTATTTTACATTTGAGGAAAGAGAGGCACAAGGCAGTTATGGGACTTTCCCAAGGTCACACAGAAGGCAAGTGGCGGAGCGGCAATTAAAACCCTGGTCCTAAAACTCCCAAGCCCGTGCTCTTTCCACTAGGCCACCACCGCTTCTCTTCTTTGCAGATCTAAAAAATGGGGGCATGAGCCACCGGCCCCACCCCTTCCTCCATCACAGGTCCTCTCTGGAAGATGCTGGGATGCATTTGGACACCCAGAGATTGGAGTTGGTCCTACCTGCTGCACGAGGATGTCCCCGATTCTACTGATCACGAAATTCTGATCACTCCCTTCGCAGGACGCCTGTCGCCTCTCCTTCAGGCAGTAGAAGAAATGCCTGTGGATCTCCAGCAGCTCGTCTAAGCAGGGGAAGATTCTGTCCACGGTGCTGTGGTCGAGCTGCAGCTCCTCCTTCATCCCTTTCCTGAATATTTCCGACATGATGAACAGGGTCTGGATGTGATGCAGTTCTGTCTGCATCAGCTCTGTGGAGGAGCACGGTCATTTCACTGAACGTTTCTCTCAGTATTGGGGCAGCAGTCACTGCAATTCGTTAGCTAGAACTATATAGGCTAAAAAAGGTCATTTGATGATTTTTAACAAAGGAGCGTTAATGGAGAATTAGTAAAACACCAAGCAATTTCTTACCTTCTTGTAATATTACATTGTGTATACTGTACAGATCCCATACAGAGCTCCTTATAAACCTTAAATTGTAATATATGTTTTGATGATTATTCACATTGAATGCACATGCCAGGGGATTCGGTGAATGGCGTTTTTTTACTAAGTGTTCTTTTTATTGTCTGTTCTAGCTGTGCAGTTTTACAAGTCATATAAAAATATTTTAAAAGTATAAAAGTATATTTTCAAGTATAAAAGTATAGTGTCATTTCTAAAGTGCTTACTCTGTGCTAAGCACTCTAATAAGTGCTGGGGTAGATACAAGACAATCAGGTCCCACATGGGCTCACAGAGTAAATAGGAGGGAGTACAGGTATCGAATCCCCATTTTGCAGGTGAGGGAACTGAGGCACAGGGAAATTAAGTGATTTAACACAGGGAAGGTAAGTGGCAGAGATGGGATTAGAACCCAAATTGTCTGATTCCCAGGCCCATGCTCTTTCCACTGGGCCATGCTGCTTCAATTGCTCAGCACATAGTAGGCACTCAATAAATACCACTGCTTGATTCCACAGTATCTGCAGGCTGAACAACGACTTTGAAATGTCACGAACAAATTCTCAATGGTAAAATAGGAAGCAAAAATAGAGTGCCATCACAAATTATATCTTTAACTTTCAGGATAACAGCTAACAACCCACCAAGAAAGAAATAGCAGGTGATAATTATCTGCCCTTCATTCCTGGGTCACCGTCTTCTCAAAACCTCCTCTCTCTCTGCAAATACGCCAGTCAGTGGAGGCGAAAATGACTGGACTTGTTTGGAGAAGCCTCATGGTCCGCACAGGTCAATTCCAAAGTTCAGTCCCGTGAGCTTAGAGCTCACAACCGGGGCTTACACTTGCACTCCCCTTCACATTTGACAGAAGACTGATCACTCTCCCCACTTTCAAAGCCTTATTAAAAGTGCATCTCCTCCGAGAGGCCTTCCCCGACTAAACCCACAATTCTTCTTCTCCCACTCCCTTCTGCATCACTCTTGGACTTGGATTTGCATGCTTTACTCATCCCACACTTAGACCCACAGCACATATGTATATATCAGCATGGCTCAGTGGAAAGATCCCAAGCTTGGGGGTCAGAGGTCACAGGTTCTAATCCTGGCTCCGCCACATGTCTGCTGTGCGACCGTGGGCAAGTCACTTAACTTCTCTGAGCCTCAGTTACCTCATCTGAAAAATGGGAATTAAGACTGTGAGCCCTACGTGGGACAACCCGATCACCACGTATTCCCCCAGGGCTTAGAACAGTGCTTCGAACATAGTAAGCGCTTAACAAATGCCATCATTAATTATCTGCAATTTATTTATATTAATGTCTGTTTCCCCCTGTAGACTCTAAGCTCATTGTGGGTAGGGAACGTGTCTACCAACTGTGTTATACTGTACTCTCTTAAGTGCACAGTATGGTATTCTGCTCTGCTCAATAAATACGAATGACTAATTGACTGATTGATAGAAGTGAATTGTCTTGAGAGGAGCTACAGTACTAGCCAAGCAGAGTAAATTTCTTGGGCATTTTGCTTGTCTTTGCTAGTAAGGGCTGGAGTCTCTGCTGGACTGGCCATACTGAACTTCCAGGCATCTTATTAATAACAATAATAGCAAAAGTATTTACTACACACTGCCTCTGTGCTAAGTGTGGAAGCAGTGTGACCAAGTGGAAAAAATACAGGCCTGGGAGTCAAAGGACCTGAGTTCTAATCCCGGCTCCACCACTCATCTGCTGTGTGACCTTGGGCAAGTCACTTAAAAGTCACAACTTCACTGTGCTTCAATTCCCTCCTCTATAAAAATGGGGATTGACTCCTACTCCTTTCTACCTAGACTGTGAACCCCATGTGGGACAGGGACTGTGTTCAAACTGATATCCTTGTAGATAACCCAGCGCTAAAAACAGTGTCTGGCACATTAAGCGCTTAAATACCATCATTATTATTATACAAGGATATGAGGTAAAAACAATAATAATAATACTAATGATGGTATTTGTTAAACGCTTACTATGTGCAAATCACTGTTCTAAGCAATGTGATCAGGTTGTCCCATGGGGGGCTCACAGTTTTAATCCCCATTTTACAGATGAGGTAACTGAGGCCCAGATAAGTTAAGTGACCTGCCCAAAGTCGCACAGCTGACAGCTGGTGGAGCCGGAATTTGAACCCATGACCTCTGACTCCACTGAGCCACGCTGCTTCTCCGAGATCAGACACAGCCTTTGTCCCACATGGGGGTCTCAACCTAGCTTTATCCCCATTTGGCAGGAGAGGAAACAGAGGCCCAGAGAGTTTTTTTAATGGTCTTGGTTAAGCACTTTCTGTGTGCCAGGCACTGTACTCAGCACTGGAGTAGGTACAAGCTAATCAGGCTGTACACAGTCCATTTCTCACTGGGGCTCAAAGAACTAATTCCCATATTTACAGATGAGGCAACTGAGGCACAGAGAAGTGAAGTGACTTGCCAAGACTACGCAGCAGTGGTGGAGTCAGGATTAGAACCCAGGTTCTTCTGACTCTCAGGCCTGTGCTCTATCCACTAGGCCTTGCTGTTTTTCCAAGTGATTTGCCTGAGGTCACACAGCAGGTCCAGTGGCAGAGCTGAGACCCAAACATCAGTTCTCTCACCGCCCCCACATCCATCCTTGCCCTGTGTTCTTCCCTCCAGGACCCTCAACACCCCTTGAACACACACACACATTCTCTGCACCATTCGCCACTTTCCTCACCCTCACAGCAGCAGACAGACAACACACCCACCGAAAATGACATCCTGCCTCTTGATGACGTTCTTTTCCTGCCTCCTGCAAAACGACGGATCCACGATGCGACTCCAGGACTCCGCTTCAAACTCCTGGGCATCAGAGCTGAGGTCACTCCACAGGGAAGAATCCACGTCATCTACAGGGAAAAAACCCCAGAGGTTCGGCGGCAGCAGTAGCAAAGCCCACCCACCCTGCAGCAGGGAGAGCTCCCTCTCTGCGTCTTGCCAGGCGCAAACTGGCTCAGGATCTGCTGCCATTCTCACCCTTCGCTATGGCAAGGGGGCCCTTTCAGCCCAAAGACGTCGAAGGGAAAAGCCGGAACTCGGCAGTAGAAGCATTTGAGACTAAACAAGAGTGGAGAGGAGGGTGCTGGCAGGAGGCAGAAGAGAAGCCTGATTTGAACGCTGTTTAGCTGTTGGGACTTGTTTTTTGAGGTGGGGGAGAGGTTTTCTTTCAGCTTCAGTTCGCCAAGTCCTCTTCAACATTTGAGATGTCTTTGAGAAATTTCGGAAATAAAATTGATTTCTTTCCCCAGTTTTGTCACTGGTTTTGGTCTCAACAACACTGATTTGCCAATTGCTGAAGTGGGGCCTGGGGACTTCCAGTCATATGCGCTTGTTGATTCTTCCACCCAGGTCTGAAAACAGACATGAGCAACTGCAGGGAAAGAAACATTTGTGTTTGCCTGGGGGATCCATCTCGCATGAGGGACTCTCTCTCACCTCCATAAATCTAGAGGTAAAGCTAGACTCTGGATTTCCTGAAAGCTCTTCTCTTTCCCTCATCCAAATGATCAACATCCCCGCTAGCCTGTAAGCTCTTTGAGGGCAGGGAATGGATATAACAAATCTCTGCTACTATACTCTTAACCCCCATTTTACAGAAGCAGCGTGGCTTCTTTATTTCAAAGAAGCAGCGTGGCTTAGTGGAAAGAGCAGGGGCTTTGGAGTCAGAGGTCGTGGGTTCGAATCCCGGCTCCGCTACATGTCTGCTGTGTGACCTTGGGCAAGTCACTTAACTTCTCAGAGCCTCAGTTACCTCATCTGTAAAATGGGGATGATGACTGTGAGCCCCGCACGGGACAACCTGATCACTTTGTATCCCCCCAGCGCTTAGAACAGTGCTTTGCACGTAGTAAGCGCTTAACAAATGCCATTATTATTATTATTATTATTACTCTCCCAAGCGCTCAATAAATACCACTGGCTGACTGACTGATCAACCTCCGCATCAGGCAAAAACTCCTCACCCTCGGCTCCAAGGCTTTCCATCACCTCGCCCCCTCCTACCTCACCTTCCTTCTCTCCTTCTACAGCCAAGCCTGTACCCTCCACTCCTCTGCCGCTAATCTCCTCACCATGCCTCATTCTTGCCTGTCCTGCCATCAACCCCCGGCCCAAGTCATCTCCCTGGCCTGGAATGCCCTCCCTCCGCACATCCGCCAAGCTCGCTCTCTTCCTCCCTTCAAGGCCCTACTGAGAGCTCACCTCCTCCAGGAGGCCTTCCCAGACTGAGCCCCCTCCTTTCTCTCCCCCTCCTCCCTGTCCCCATCCCCCCACCTTACCTCCTTCCCCTCCCCACAGCACCTGTATATATGTATATATATTTGTATGTATTTATTACTCTATTTTATTTGTACAAATTTATTCTATTTATTTTATTTTGTTAATATGTTTTGTTTTGTTCTCTGTCTCCCCCTTCTAGACTGTGAGCCCACTGTTGAGTAGGGACCGTCTCTATATGTTGCCAACTTGTACTTCCCAAGCGCTTAGTACAGTGCTCTGCACATAGTAAGCGCTCAATAAATACAATTGAATGAATGAATGATCAACACATCAGTCATCTTAGCACTTATGAATATACATATGCATCCATTCAAACCCCTCATCTGCACTCGTGAATAGAGATATATTTGATTGAGCATTCAGTTTATTTATTCTAATTCCACTGCTTGCTCGTATTTCCATGAATGACTTTCCCACTGCAGTGTAATTTCCTAGTGGGCAGGGAACATGCCTCATGCCTCGGTCATACTTTCCCAAGTCCTAAGAACAGCACCTTGCCCTCAAGGGGCAGTGGCAGGTGGGGGCGAGGGCAAGACATACTCAATAAACCCTATCACTATCTTGCCATTCTTCTCCAAGAGTTTCATTACCAGTTTTCTGGTGGTCCTTACCCTTCAAGGTTGTTTGTCAGGAGGGGAGGATGGAGCTGAAGCTCTACTGCTTCATCTCTGCTCCTTCCAAGCCTTTACAGCACAGCTGGAGCCAGTATGTCCATTTCCGTTCATCCATCATCCCCATCCTCCTCAGGAGGCCCCCAGCCAACTACATTTCCAAACTCAAACAGAGGCAGGCATTGGGACTCACAGCCTACCAGTCATAATAATAATGATAATAATAATAATAATAATAATAATAATAATGGCATTTGTTAGGTGCTTACTATGTGTGAAGCACTGTTCTAAGCGCTGGGGGTGACACAGGGTGATCAGGTTGTCCCATGTGGGGCTCACAGTCTTAATCCCCATTTTACAGATGGGGTAACTGAGGCTCAGAGAAGTGAAGTGACTTGCCCACGGTCACAGAGCAGACGTGGTGGAGCCGGGATTAGAACCCATGACCTCTGACTCCCAAGCCCGAGCTCTTTCCACTGAGCCACACTGCTTCATCACCCTCATCCCCATCAGTAATGAGGGATCACCTTCTGTGGGCAGAGAGCACTGTGCTAAGGTGCTTGGGAGCCAACAATAAAAGGAGAAGACATGGTCCCTGCCCTCAAAGAGCATTCAGGTTGGGGTGGGGGGGAGGGGGTCCAGTCTTTACCATCAGTCAATCAATCAACTGTATTTATTGAGCGCTTATTGTGTGCAGAGCACTGTACTAAGCATTCGGGAGACTATAATAGATTTAGAAGTCATGTTTCCTGCCCAAAAGAAACTTAGACTAGACAACCTGAAGTCTGAGAACCTTGCAAGAGCTGTGTGCACCGTGGCTGAACTCTGAAGTGTTTTCATTAGGCAAAAAACACCTGTCTACAACTACAGCCAAAATTTCAGCAAAACTTGGAGCTGCTCAAGAGATGAGACCGAAACAGCCACTTTTCATTCCCCATTGTGAGTGTGTGGGAGGGCTGAAGAAACTCCGAGAAGAAACCATGCATGCAGCACTCCTGGCTCTAATGGTGGTAGGAAATGTGCTGGAAGTCTGGTGAGGCAGGCTGCAGTCTCTGGACTCCGATCCCCTCTGGATCGTCTCTGGGAAAGCCCCAGGCAGCTCCTGCTCCAGGAGCCAAGTCTGAGGGGGCCCCCTGACCGCCCGATTCCCAGGACCTCTGGATTGTCCCCCACAGACCCTCCTCCGCCACCTTCCCAAAGTTCTCTGTGCTTTCTCCCTTATGTAGGATTTCCTTTATCCTCAGGGATGCCCCCGGGGCAGAATTCTGGAGAGTCTTGCTGGGATGAGGCTGGAAAAGCAACTCTTTCAGCTTTAAGACTGACTTACATAATGAATCCTGAACATCTGGGCTCTTCCTGTCAGGCAAGCTAATTGTCCCTTTATTGCGAAGCTAATTTGGGATTAGATTAAAGATACATGTTTTCAATGGACTCCTAGTTTACAGCATCTCTGAGACACCACAAGTAGAATTTAGAATTCAGTCTAAGGAACCATCGTTCTGGGCCTCATTTCATTGCCTTTACTCAGGAACAACCAGCACTTGTTACCATACTGGAAGACAACATGAGACACGCAGAGACCTAGAGACAGAGGGACCCAGGCCCATAAACTAGGCGGGCAGGAAATGTTTCCGTTTATTGTTATATTACAGTCTCCCAAGCACTTAGTACAGTGTTCTGCACACAGTGAGTGCTCAATAAATGTGACTGACTGAACTGGGCCCAGAGAAGTTCCTAGATTCACCGATTACAGGCCAAGTGAGGACCAGAGAGAAGGGCCCAGCCTTGGAGATGCCTCTTCTCCATGGGTACTCTGGAAATCAGGCCTTCTTGCAAAGATAAGTGGAAACACCCCCCACCCTGACCCCACTCACCTTCCATGATGAACGAGTCCATTGACGGTGACGATCCCACCGACTGTAGCAGCGCCAGCTCGTCGGACTGGGAACGGCTCCTCCAGGGGCCACTGTCCGACTCGGACTCCAGGGACATCACGGGTCTCCGGAAGCTGAAGCAGAGAGGGGGACTTAGCCGTGGGCCCGCCGCCTCGGGGCCCTGTGGGCGTATGGCCCCCAGCCCAGCCGGGCTGGTTCTCCTACCTCTCCAAGCTGGCGATTGGGACGCTCCTGGACAGAGTGTGGGTCTGAGCCGGAGCTTCTTTCTTGCCCGGGGGCAGTCCGACAGGCAGGGAGGGAGAAGGGTGCAGGGAGGAGAAACCTGGCGGAGAGGGGTCCTTGAATGAGGAGTCTGGAGGCAAAGGAAGCACGACACAAGGTTTTCTTAAACAACCACGACAGCTCGCACAACAAATAGCCCTCGCTGGTGGGATGGAGGGCATTGCTCGAGGGTCACGCGTGCTACCTGAGGAGTGGTCCAGCCCGCTCTCCTCGCCAGCTCTACCAGCCCCGCCGGCTGCCCGCCGCCCATCTCCCGGCCATTTATCGTGCCCGGCTATACACACACACTTGCTGCAATACCTCTGTGGATCACCTAGATGGACGCTACGGCGCAGGGAGCTCCACCAATAACCAGTGGGATGGAATGGGGAAATGCCAACCAAGCCCAGCACTGCTATAATCTACTGCTTGGGCTCCTGGGAGACAAGCATTAAATAAATTCAAGGTATAATTAACATTATTACCATAACGCGTGTTGTGTGGACGTGCAGGGTGCGTGCACACACGGAGAGGACATAAACAGAATGGAATGCCGCATGCTGGGAGAGCGGGAGGAGCCCTGGGGACCCAAGAACGTGGGGTTAGGAAAAAGTGGCCGGAGAAAGCCGGGCAGCCCTAGCCCCTCTTTGGCTGTACTGACTGCCTCACATCATACACACACTAGGCTAGACTGGAAACTTCCCTCTAGACTGTAAGCTCGTTGTGGGCAGGGCGTGTGTCTACCAACTCGGTTATATTGTACTCTCCCAAGCACTTAGTACAGTGCTCTGATTCATAAGCACTCAGTAAACACTAACGATCGATTGATGCTTTCACAGGAAGCCCACCGAGGACTAATTTTGCAGCTGCTAGAGACACGCTTAGAGAAGAAACATTCAGGATACTTCGGGCGGCTTGCACGATGTTATCACATAAGCTGCTACTAAAGGTCTTCTTCCTCGGCAAACTTTCCTTTCTTAACCCAGAGGGTGCACATGATGAGGGAAATATGCCCTCTGCCTGAGGAGCTACAGTTCTTGGATGGAGCTGTCCTACCCAGACCGAAGCAGGTGGGAAGGAAAGGAGGGGCCTTGGACTTCGACTTTCCAGTTCAGCTGCCCTAGGTATCACAGTGTAAAAGAACTGGCTTAGCGGCTCTACTGTGGTCTGTAAAACTTACTTCCAAACACAGCTTGTGGTCGGTTCTTGCTATGGAACCTCTCTTGGAGTTTCTGAAAAGGACATGAAAGTGTAAAATGAGGGAATTCTAATGGGAACATAATGCTGCTGAGAGAATTCCCACAGCTACACTTCCAGGCACAATTTTTATTATGGACAGAAGCCAATGAGAGTATGAAGATGTCCAAGCACTATGTAGCCAGGTGTATCCCAGAAGAGCCCCCTCCCATTGACCCCATCCCATTTTTGGCTTCCTTTTCCAGGCAAGGGACCAGATGAGTTGAGGCCATTGCCTCCATGAGCCATCAACGGCAGTGGAAGCTAGTGTTTGTTGAGTGTTGCTAAGTGACTACTTGCCTGCCACCTGAGCCTGCTTTCTAGTGAGCCTGCTTTCTAGGTGCCCTTGTGGGGGTCTAGCACTGCTCCCTTCCCACTGAAATTTGACCCACATCCTTCCCTTCTCCCTGCAGCTATGGCTTAGGTGAGACTATGGGGGGCAACTGAGATAAATGCCATGGGCCCCTGGTTACTCCAAAACAGTTCAGTCCGGAGCAGTTTGGGCACGTTCAGAGAATTTTGGATACAAAGTGGTAAAGTCTCCTGTTCTATCCTTGCTCTTCCTCCTGCTTACGCTATCTGCAAATCAATTTTGTCCGTCTCCCGATCAGATCGTGAATCGTTTAGGGGCAAGGATAGGGCCTTGCTTCTGTTGTACCTCTCTTGAAGCTTAGTACAGTGCTTCTCACTCGAGTGAGCTCTCAGTCAACACCACCGACTGACTGAAGTGGCTCCAAAAGAGGCCAGACTTAGGGAGCTGGGTTGGGATTGATGCATGGGCAGAACCTCAGTGCTTAGCCCCGTGCATGGTACAGAGCACGTTTGGCTTAATGAACACCGTAACTATGACCCAAACTGTAAGTCCTAGGAGTCCCAACTTCCCTCCCTCACTGCAGTGGGGAGACCAGCTCAGGTTGGCCCACGCGGCCACTCTCTATCTGCCCCGACCAAGCGGCTGAACTGGAGAGTTTACTCTCCTCCTGAAAAGCCAGGCTTCAGCAGACATTGCCTCTCCTACAACATGTGCTCCTCCCTCAAACTGCCGCTCGGCCAGAGAGTTTGGACAGTGACAAAAAAGGATGGAAAGCGCAGGAGTGAGTGGAACGGAGCAGCGGGACCAGGCCGGCCCTCGTTTTACCTTGTTACAGGTGGGTGCGCCGTCCTTACAGCTCTTGTGGATGCTTGCATTGCAGTCTGAAACACAAGGCGCATTTCTCTAAGCTTCCCAAACTTCTCAACTGTAGAGCAAACACCAAGCCCTCGCCTTCTCCCCAGTCACCGTTGAAGACCTCAGGTCTGGAGGTCCCACAGCACCCTGCTTTTCTGACAAGCTGGTTTTCTGCACTACAGATCCCGACCAGTGCTCTCCTGACCTTCAAAGCCCTGCTAAAATCGTATCACCTCCAAGAAGCCTTCCCTGCCTAACCTCTCATTTCCCTACCCTAGTTGCCTCCCTGTTCTGTGTCACCTATGGACATGGGTCTGTACAACTTAAGCATTTTGTCACTCAGCCCGCTTCCAGCCCATGGTACTTCTATCCATATCCTTATACTCTACTGCTTCCCCTACCTGGAATTTATTTTAATGTCTGTCTTCCCCCATTAGGCTGTAAGCTCATCAAGGGCAGGAATCATACCTGCCAACTCTACTGCACTCTCCCAAGCTCTGAATACAGTGCTCTGCACACAATAAGCATTCAGAAAACACCAACTGCCTTTACATGTTCCAAACTCTAGCTCTCCTGTCAGTGGTAACAAACAGAAAATAATGATCCACATCTGTTTTGCTTCCCTCTGAACCCCTATAGGTCAACCCCACGTGACCCAGGACAGGGCCTAGACCAGCCTTGGACTCAAAAACAAAGTCCCTCAACCCACACTTTCTACTTTGGCTTGTCCTTGCACATATACTGTATTTATTCATGTAATTGCCCTATACTTATGCAAAATTATGCTACCCCAAAACAGGTGAGGGGCTATTGCATGCTGGTCATATAAAAATTAGATCTAGCAACTGGAGGAACCAGAGTGCAAAGAGAAGGTAAAACAGGAGATGAAAGGAAGGGAGAAGGAAAAGAAAGATAAGGGGGAATAAAGTTAGAACCAGCATGACCTATTAGAAAGAGCACGGGTCTGGGAGTAAGAGGTCCTGGGTACCAATCCTGGCTCTGCCATATGTCTGCTGTGTGTCCTTGAACAAGTCACTTACGTTCTCAGTGCCTCGGTTATCTAATCTGTAAAATGAGGATTAATAATAATAATAATAATAATTCTGGTATTTGTTAAGCCTTACTATGTGCCAGGTACCGTACTAAGTAGTGGGGCGGATACAAGCAAATGGGGTTGGGCACTGTCCCTGTCCCACGTGGGGCTCACAGGATCAATCCCCATTTTACAGATGAGGTAACGGAGGCACAGAGAAGTGAAGTGACTTACCTAAGGTCACACCGGCAGACAAGTGGAGCAGTCAGGATTAGAACCCATGACCTTTTGATTCCCAGATCCATGCTCTAGCCACTGCACCATGCTGCTTCCCCAAAATCCTACTCCTTACTCCATAGACTGTGAGCCTCAAGTAGGACAGGGACTATGTCCAATCTGATAAACCCGCATCTACCCTAGCACTTAGAACATTGCTTGGCAATAATAATTATTATTGAGACTCACCTCTTATTTCTACTGAACTCTTTCAAGTCTGCATACAATAGCAACTCAGTGAATTTATCCTTCAACCCCTCTTCCCCCGTTCCTACCCCAGGGCTCCCATTCCCTTAGCAGGAGCCTCTTTCCACTGCTTTAGTCATTCTGACTTTTCTCTTCTGCCTATGGAGGGAGGAAAGCAATCTTTTATTCATGTTCGCTCTTCGTAGGTAGAGAACACCCTTCTCTGCATGGTACTTCTTCAAGCACTTAGTACCAGAACATGGCACCCAGTGGGCATTCAATAAAATTGATTTCTACTACTACTGGCTGCTCTGGTCTCTGGGAGGAGGAGTAGCTTAGAACCCTCCTCTACCCCCTCCCATGAATCAAAACGCCGCCCCTCACCCCCTTATAGCAAAGAGATTGGGGTGCTGCGAGCCTCACCTAGATTTACCTTCATCGTTAAACTTGATGTGTTGATTCTTTTCATCTACCCTTTCAGCAGAACATCAACCGAAAGGATTGAGGCCAATTAAAGTTGCTGATTATCCTCCAGTAACTTCTCCTGGCTACTCCCAGGGTATTAGCATTAGGAAGCTTATGGAACTTTTGGTGACACCCGGACCTTGCCCTCAAGATGCTCACAATCTGGCAGACAACCAACACAGACACCCAACACACACACACAGAAATGGGCAACAAATTAATGGGCCAAGCAGAATGAGAAGAGCTACTTACTAGAGCATTGCAGTGAGTCCTTCCCTGGGAGAACCTTGTCACAAACCAGACACGGCAGGACCCCACTGCCCGGCCCAGGTACAAACTGATGCCGATTCCCTTTCTCTTTGTCTTTAGCATCCTTGGTCTTGGCCTTCAGACAGGACCGAAGCAGGAAAGAGAAACTAGAGTAAAACCGCTGAAACCATACGGATGGGTTTCTGAGCCCCTACGTGCATCTGCTAATGATTGTATTGGGGTTCCCCTACGAATTCCAGGGCTCCTCAAGCTTTGGCCCAGACCTGATACACCCCGTTCCCTGCTTGGATGTGAAGGTGGTGTTCTGGCAAATCCCCCATTTTAAGGAAAGATGGTGCTGTGGAATCCTCCCCCTGTCCAGCACAGTGAGCAAAATGCCTGCGGTGCCAAGGGCAAATAGTGCCTGCAGCACCACGGCTCATTGTGTGTTGGAGATGCCAGGTTGGTGGAGATGCCATGTGTGTTGGAGACGCCATGTGTGGTAGAAACACATGTGAGAGCAGAACTGAATACACTTCTGACTCTATACTCAAACCACCACAAGAAACGGAGCCATTTTCACACAGGTCTGCTTAAAGGCCGGGCTAAATAATAATAATAATGGTGTTTGTTAAGCACTTACTATGTGCAAAGCATTGTTCTAAACGCTGGGGAGGTTACAAGGTGATCAGGTTGTCCCGCGGGGGGCTCACAGTTTTAATCCCCATTTTACAGATGAGGTACAGGCACAGAGAAGTTAAGTGACTTGCCCAAAGTTACACAGCTGACAGTTGGCGGAGCTGGGATTTGAACCCATGACTCTGACTCCAAAGCCTATGCTCTTTCCAGTGAGCCATGCTGCTTCTCCAAGCTAAAAGAAAATAAGTGCAAGAGCTGCCGAGGCAGAGAAGGTGGTGTGGAAGTGTCATCACCTAGCAGGAAGAGCACAGGCCTGGGATTCAGGGGACCTGGGTTCTAATCCAAGCTCCACCACTTGCCAGCTGAGTGACCTTAAGCAAGTCACTTCTCTCTGCCTCAGTTTCCTCATCTGTAAAATGAGGGTTTTATGAATATCTGTTCTCCTTCCTCCACAGACCGTGAGCCTCATGTGGGGAAGAGACTATGTCTGATCTGACTGCATTATATCTGCTCCAGTGCTTGGCACATAAGTTAGAATTTAACAAATGCCAGTATTATTAATATCACTAAGGTAACACAGAACTAAACCTCAAAGGCCCGTGAAATACCCGCTTGTCTTCTGGGGCCCCTGGTCCCCCAGCGAGGCACGGTTACCTTGGACTTATTCCTGGGGCTCGTCATTCTGTTCATCAGGAAGCTGAATGTGCGGCTCACTTTGTATTTTTCAGACTCGGACTTGGTAGGTAAAATGTACCTGTCCCATTCCACCTCCTGAATCCTGCGAAGTGAAGTACAGTCCAACTGTTAGCTTGGCGTGAGCCAAAAATGATTTTGTTGATACTTCAATCACTCAATTATTGTATTTATTGTGTGCTTATTTTGTGCAGAGCATGTACTAAGTGTTTGAGAGAGTTTAATATAACCGAGTTGGTAGACACATTCCTTGCCCACAAGGAGCTAACAATGTACAATGTAGAGCCATGAAAATCATCATCATCATCATCAATCGTATTTATTGAGTGCTTACTATGTGCAGAGCACTGTATTAAGTGCTTGGGAAGTACAAATTGGCAACATATAGAGACAGTCCCTACCCAACAGTGGGCTCACAGTTTAAAAGGGGGAGACAGAGAACAAAACCAAACATACTAACAAAATAAAATAAATAGAATAGATATGTAAAAGTAAAATAAATAAATAAATAAATAGAGTAATAAATATGTACAAACATATATACATATATACAGGTCAAATACAAATCAATTACAGATATGGATATAAGTGCTGTGGGCTGAGAGTGGAATGAACAAAGGGTGAAAATCCAAGTGCAAGGGTGGAATCAAGCAATGTAGTAGGGTGAGCAAACATCTTTGCTTCTTAAAAGGACATCTCAGCCCTTCTGTAATCCTCCTACAGCTGTTGGATTTATAAAAAATGCAGTTGATGTGGCCCTGAACAGAGCCTCCTTGACACCTGATTGTGTACTGGAAGAAGCTAAAGCTCTTTCATGACAAAATACTCTCCTAAAACCCATAATTGGCAAGATGATTACTTCAATTAGAGAAAAAAATGGAATTCATTTAAAAAAAAGCAAAATAGTGCCCTCACAGTACACAAAAATGAGAAGAAAGCAACATAAAGGTCAACTCAATCGCCATGATCAAATTAAATAACAATCATGCCCCTGCACCACTTTCCCCATGTATTTTCTTCCGACTCAGGTTTTTCTCCTCCACCACAACTGTTTTACAAGTTATTACTTTCTATGTTGTTTAGGTTCTGGGACATATTTCAAAGGATATGCAAGACCCCTATTTTCCTCCAAATCTACTTCATCAAAAAGGGTGTTTTGATTATTTAATTTCTAGGCACTGGCATCGTGAAATCTAGTTGACCTTGAAAAGTAGGTGACAGAGCGTAAGTGTAAGCTGCTTCTTGCAAACACAAACTAGTGAAAGCAGAGATGGAAAAGCCACAGAGAGAAAAGATTACTCTGGAACTGAGCCTGTGAACAGGCAGACTACGAAGCTCCCTTAACTCTCCCTTTTCTGTGGGATCCGTGATGGAAAAGCCTTGCATAAATGCCAAAATGGGACGGACTCATCTTTAAGGTCAGAAACTGCATAAATTCTAGCACAGTAGGTGGAGGGAACTGAGGAACACCAGGAATCATTAGAAAGAACAGAATGCACACCTCCAAAGAGCTACAGCAAGTAAAAATTCAGCAGATATTCTCCCAACCAGGTTTCTAAACCTCACCTATGATTGGATTGCACTGGTTGGTGACTTCCCTAACCACTAAGCACTCAACCACGCGGGAGGCCAGCTGATGCCCTGGTGTCTGTCTCCCTGTTCATTTTTATGGCTCTTATCTAATCCCGGTATTTACCTAACTTTGGACTGGAACGCAAAGAGAAAAGATGTTCACTTTGTTTCTAGGTCACCCTGAGCACTTACATTAAGAACCATAATAGTCCTGAAGCCTTAAATTAAATGTCCCCTTGGGATCCCGCCAAAATTTCTATTGTGCAACAGGCATATCCACAGTAAGCCAGGTGCTTGCTCTCGGGAAAAAAAGGTCCCGCGGCAGCCACTGATGGGTCCCAAGTTCTCTCCGGGATACTGCCCACACAGGACCCCTGCATCACCAGCTGGGGGTCAGGATCCCAGAGTTGTTTTTGACAACATGGTCTAATTTTCTTTCCATTTTATTTGCAATTCACTGGGCTAGTCACTGGCCTGCAGTGAGCCTGCTTGATAGAAGTAGACAGCTCTAGCTTTGGAAAATCCCATCCAGCCCCCAGATTCCTGAGCCAAGGTAAGAATTTTGGAAGTGAACATTCGAGAGGCCTGGTGCTACAGATTCTGTGGATGAGCCAGTAGGCCCCATTCCCTGTTAATCAATTATATTTATTGAGCACTTGTGTGCAGAGAGTACTGTACTAAGAGTTTGAAAGAGCATAACACAACAACAGACACAATCCCTGCCCACAGCAAGCTTCCCTAACACTGAGGACAGAAGAAAATATTCATTCTGTGATATGTCTTCCCTGCCTCCAGCCTCTTCACCCTCCAGTCCAGACTTCACTCTGCTGCCTGGATCATTTTTCAGAAAAACATTAAAAAAAATCATACTGTACATGGATTGTCTGTCCAGCTCCACATTAAAAAGAAACTTCTTAGCATCAGCTTCAAGGTACTCAATCAGCTCTCCTCAGCTCTTCCCTTGCTCATCTCCCACTAAAAACCCTGCCAGCACATGTCGTTCCTCTAATACCAGCAATAAGCACTCAATTAATACCACTGCTTGTTTCATTCATTCAATATCTCTTCAGGCCAGTAGGAACAATTTAGTGAATTAATTTTTGCAAGTCACTCAGTGTGTTTGTGGACTGGAAGAATGCATATCCCTTCCAAACATGAGTGACTTGTTCCCTTTTCACTAGTAATATATATTACATTGTGAGAAACAGCATGGCTCAGTGGAAAGAGCCCGGGCTTTGGAGTCAGAGGTCATGGGTTCGAATCCCAGCTCCGCCAACTGTCAACTGTGTGACCTTGGGCAAGCCACTTAACTTCTCTGTGCCTCAGTCACCTCATCTGCAAAATGGGTATTAAGAGCGTGAGCCCCCGTGGGACAACCTGATCACCTTGTAACCTCCCCAGTGCCCAGAACAGTGCTTTGCACATGGAAAGTGCTTAATAAATGCCATTATAATTATTATTATTAAGCACTTTGTGTGTGCAGACCACTGTACAAGGCATTGGGAGAGCATACACAGGTGGGAATTTAACATGGTTCCTACTCCTCAGGAGGCTCACATGCGGAGTGATAAGCAATATGGCTCAGTGGATAAAGCACAAGCCTGGGAGTCAGAAGGACCTGGGTTCTAATCCTACCTCCACCACTGTCTGCTGTGTGACCTTGGGTAAGTCACTTCACTTCTTTGTGCCTGAGTTACCTCGCCTGTAAATATGGGGATTAAAACTGTGAGCTCCATGTGGGACATGGACTGTGTCCAACCTGATTAGCTTGTATCTATGCCAGCATTTAGTATAGTGTCTGGCACAAAATAAGCACTTGATAAATACCATTATATAAAAAAAGAGGAATGATGGCTGAAAGCTCTAGCCTGTACGCTTCTTGTGGGCCCAGAACATATCTTCCAACTCTGCTGTACTATCCTAAATGCTTTAGTACAATGCTCTGCACACAGTAGGTGCTCAATAAATATGATTTGTTGACTGATCAAAACATTAAAATACAACACAAATACATAAAACAGGATCAGGCTCATTAGAAAAAGGTTTCAACATTTTCAACTAATCCTGAGAGCTACTTTTTACATTAATTTGGTCATAACTGCTAGGATGCGGGTTTACACTCCCTGTTTGGATACAGTAAAAGGGATCATTCCTCCTGCTACCCGAATAGATTTGGGTATTACACGATGCACAAGTTAGTGGAGGTAAAGTCAGGGCAGGAAGAGGCATGACCGAGCATGTGGAATCATCCAAGGAACGATGCTGCCAAGGTTCCCAGCCTGGGCCTCAGCCTTACTGCGCTGGACTGCATGGAGCTTGAACAATTTCGCCAAAATAGGCATGAATGGAAAGGGTGTAAGGCATCCTGACAGGATCATGGCTACCTACTCTTTTGTACGGTACTCTCCTAAGCACTTAGTACAGGACTCTGCACACAGTAGAGCTTAATAATAAATACCACTGATGGATCGAAGCTGACTTAGAAATAATACTGGATTTTGTAAATGAAAATTGTATTACGGCTCCCACCCCCAACAAATTAATTCCCACTGAACCAACGGTTACTATAATGCAATTCTCCTGTAACACAGGTTCTTTGAGAAATACAACTGCCACACTTTAGTAGAAATGACTGTAGAGAATTCACATAACACCGCTATGTGTTAAGGCCTAAGGTTACAAAACAAATGAGAGAGAAGGAGAAAATTTCTGGTTGCCAACCCAAGGATAACAAGAATGGAAAACAAAAACTGTAAGAAGAGTAAAGTTACTTTCACGTCAACCACCAATCCTTAGCTGTTTTTACTATGGCACTTCTCTTTAACTCCAGAAGGGCAGTGTGCCCCAGGCTCTCTCCCCTTGGCCCTGTCCCCTGCCCACCCCTGCCAAGCTGAGATTGTACAGTGGTAAATTCCCTGTGGACAGGGAACATTTTGCTTCTGCTTCACTGTCCCAAATGTTGAGTCTAGTGTGTAGCACTCAGTAGGTGCTCAGTAAATACCATAACTCTCAACACCTGCCCCAGCGCTGCAACAACCGCAGGAGCCAGAGGGCTCAGCCTGGGGTTTGGGGACAAGACTAATGGCTAGGTTGGACTAACAGCAGCCCTGTGGCCCCTCCTCAGCTGTCCTTCCGACTCAGAGATCTGGAATCGGCCCTTTTCCTCTGGGAAGGAGGCAGGACGAGGGTGTTATGGGTGGGGTGATGCCCCTGGTTGTCTCCGACTCCCTCTCGAGTCCTCAGGTCACCACTTTCACCCTCTGCCCCTGGAAAGGGCTGAATCAGAGAAGGGGTGCCAACAGCACTCCTCTTCCCCTCACCCGAGGACAGGGCAAGAGGTGAGTCCCAGTCAGCCTCTCGGCCCCAGCTCAGGGGCCTTCCACCAACATCCCCCATGGCACTAAGAGTTCGGGGCTGCCCATGGGGCCCACCCACCCAACCCCCGTCCAAGACAGCGGCCAGTCTTTCAAAGTGACAACGAGGTGACTGTAAGGAAGTCCGGAACGGTCGTGATACCTTTTCTCTCTCGACGGTTCCGGCAAGCTGTGAGCCCTTTGCTCTGAAAGACATAAGAGCAGAAATGAAGATGTCCATGGGGCATCCAGCTCCCGCCTCATGGCCAGCACAGGGAGACAACCATTCCAAGGGGAGAGGGGCCCCAGGCACCACCAGCCCGTTCTCTGGAAAGCAAATACGCCACTGCTCCACGTGAAAGGGTTTTCTGAATCCAGGTTGGGGAGGTAGACCAGCCGTGCCAGGCTCTCTACATCCATCAATTTGGTTTCAGGTTTGCCAAAACGGAGTCCTTGCCTTGGACTCTTGCCAACTGAAAATTCAGCTTCGTGGGTAATCCCATCTGCCTTGCAGGGAGTCTACCCTGAAGCTCCCATCCCCGATTCAAAACACTTGCTCTCCCACCCACGGAATTACAAAGCATCTGAGCTACCAGCAGCCGAGCTGAAGGAAAGCGTTCTGCAGGCCAGACGAGGGAACCGTGGGCTTCGGGTGCAGAGGTCGCGAACCCCAGAAAGCTCCATAAACAGCCGGCCAGCTCGGCGCCAGGCGGGAAGAGGGGCTTTCTGGCTTGCCAGAGGAGGAGGAGGAAGAGGGGTAGGAGGATGAGGGGAAGAGGAGGGAGCCATCCTACCCAAAAGACACCAAAAGGAGAAGCCACCTAGCACCATACTGTTTCCGGGAGAGTACTTACTACAGGGCTGCAGCAGAGCCCCTGATTTAGACAGTGAGAGTGCCTGTAGAAGAGGCCGACCACTGTGGAGGAATACGCCATCTACAGAACGGGGGAAAAAATTCTCGGAAGTTACTGGAGAGGAAGCCAAAGTGGAGGCAGCTGGTGCCCCTGGAAATTAAACAGGGAGAAGACTGGGGAGGAAGGAACTATGGAGAGCCTCACTCTCGTCTGTCTGAACAACGAGGTGAGCCCATTTTGGGTAGGGATTGTCTCTGTCTGTTGCCGAACTGTACTTTCCAAGCGCTTAGTACAGTGCTCTGCACACAGTAAGAGCTCAATGAATACGACAATGAACAAGGAAGCAGTTTGATCTGGGAAGGGTGCAATCTGGAGGGTGTTTTGGGATGGGAAATACCGGCATGGCAGCCCAGAGGTGCCTGGGTGTGGCCTCTTGCTGGCCCCTCCACTCTGGGTATCTGCCCCTACCCAGAGCTCTCACACCAGCTGTTGGCCGGAGTATGGAGGCCGAGAGAGTAGTCTATACCCTCTTCCCCTGAAGGATGAAGCATTTCTTCATGGCTTTGCTCCAAACTTGGTCTGATCCTCCGCGTGGGTCCGAGGCAAGAAAAGAACTACAATCATTGGTATGTAGTTAACACATCCCTTGGAGCAAACGGGGGGCCCAAGCCGGGGACTTAAAGGACTTAGTGGAGACCCTTAGGGTGGAGGAGGAAGGAATTCCAGGTCTGGAGCTCAGAGCATGGGTAACTCCCAATGCACCAACTCTGAATCCTGGACCTATGTGTCCCGTGAGCCTCCGGGACTCTAAGTGCTTCTGCTCTCACATCTCATCATGTCATTGCTGCTTTAAATCCTGCCCCCAGGCCCCTGGCCACGTTGTCCTATCACTGTTCTACCTCTAGACTGTAAGCTTGTTGTGGGCAGGGAACATGCCTACCAGTTCTGTTAGATTGTACTCTCCCAAGTGCTTAGTACAGTGCTCTGCAAACAGTAAGTGCTCAATAAGTACCACTGACTGATCACTGCTTCTCAGATTCCCAATGTGCTTTACCAACTTTCTGGGAAATCCTTGAAGGAAAGGTAGTAGGAAACCAAAACCTGCTCGGGGCCCTTATTCATTCAGTCATATTTATTGAGCGCTTACTGTGTGCAGAGCACTGTACTAATTGCTTGGGAGAACTCAGTACAACAATAAACAGACACATTCCCTGCCCACAACAAGCTTAATTCACAGTTAAAGATCTCTATTATTACAGCAACTTGCCTTCCTGGGTAAGCTCTCATTTATATTACACCTTCCTCTGCATCATGATGCAGCACTGAGCAAGACAAAGGATTGCTCCCATGTGGCCCAAGAGCAAATCTCAAGTTTTCACTCATTGCCTGTCCCCAATCCAATCAGAATGCCAGTGTATATGGCAGTCTAGACACATGAATGGCAAATAACAGACGCTCTCACCTTCGTTTGCATCACACACCGCAAAGTCACGTACCAGGCGAGACTTCCCAAAGGAAACTTTGGGTGAGGAGCAGGAATAGGACCGGGATCGGACTCCAGACAACAGGGATTCCTGAAAGAGATCATAATAGGAACACTCAATGCAAGGAAAACCTGGAAAACCAAAAGTGGCCTGTGGTTAACACTGAGGCAGGGGCTGGTCAACCTACCCAAAATCGCTTCTGTTAAAATAAAGAAAAAAACAGAAAACTCCTGTTTCTCTTAGTCCTCAATACTTGAAACCCACAGATCTTTCTGGATGATCAGAAATCTTTGGAAAACTTGGCATTTTATCACTTAGTTGGCTTGCACTTTTGTCGACCCTCAAGTTGAAGTTCACTGTTTCGTGATCATGAGAATATGCTTCAGTACACCGAGAATCTCACCCTTGAGGTATGACACGCAAATTCATGAAGTGTTCCATATTTTTCTCTGCCGCTAACCTCCTCACTGTACCTTGTTCTCGCCTGTCCTGCCGTCGACCCCCAGCGCATGTTCTCCCCCGGCCCGGAATGCCCTCCCTTCGCACATCCGCCAAGCTAGCTCTCTTCCTCCCTTCAAAGCCCTACTGAGAGCTCACCTCCTCCAGGAGGCCTTCCCAGACTGAACCCCCTTTTTCCTTTCCTTCTCCCCATCCCTCCCAGCCCTACCTCCTTCCCCTCCCCACAGCACCTGTATATATGTTTGTACATATTTATTACTCTATTTTACTTGTACATACTTACTACTCTATGTATTTTGTTAATGATGTGCATCTAGCTTTATTTCTATTTATTCTGATGACTTGACACCTGTCCACATGTTTTGTTTTGTTGTCTGTCTCCCCCTTCTAGACTGTGAGCCCGTTGTTGGGTAGGGATCGTATCTATATGTTGCCAACTTGTACTTTCCAAGCGCTTAATACAGTGCTCTGCACACAGTAAGCGCTCAATAAATATGACTGAATGAATGAATCCAGGTGGGGGTATCAGAGACACTCGTAGGAAGTTGAATGGAACCAGACAGGTTAGAGGAAAAAGAAACCAACTACTGTAGTCATCTGATGTCCAATAGTCACTATTTTCTCACATTATGCAGCAACACGTGGCTAGAGAGTTGCGCATGATGGAGAGAAATCTGGATCATTCTGGACAAAACTTTTATTTTTAAAAATGTCAGTGCAAGAAGCTTCAGAAGGCATTACACTTCCCCAACCAGGTGCATTAAGAGGAGTCACTTCCTGGGGTTCAATGTTGGGTTTACAGGCTCTAAGTCTAAAGATTTTACGCTTAGGGCCACGACTCTTATAAAATGTTATTTTTATTCGGGTAAGTGGCTTGCACCACGTACAGTCCCACTATCACCCAACAACTCATCACCCCAGGGCATCTACAGTAGCAATCTATCCCCTGACAACAGAGATGATGATAGGATGATTCATTATGATTTTTCAGAGTTGCACTCCAGAAGAGTGAGCCAGCACCTAAGCCAGGATGATGTTTGAGGCAGGCCTGGTTCAATCAATCACTGGTATTGATTGAGCACTTAGTATGTACAGAGCACTGTACTAAGCCCTTGGGAGAGTACAATACAATGGAATTAGCAGACACGTTTCCCGCCCATAATGCGCTGACAGTCTAGAGGAGTTGTTCATCATTTTCCCTGTCCAAAATGAGCTTAGTTTAGATCATAATCAATCAATCAATCAATCGTATTTATTGAGCGCTTACTATGTGCAGAGCACTGTACTAAGCGCTTGGGAAGTACAAATTGGCATCACATAGAGACAGTCCCTACCCGATAGTGGGCTCACAGTCTAAAAGGGGGAGACAGAGAACAGAACCAAACATACCAACAAAATAAAATAAGTAGGATAGAAATGTACAAGTAAAATAAATAAATAAATAAATAAACAGAGTAATAAATATGTACAACCATATATACATATATACAGGTGCTGTGGGGAGGGGAAGGCGGTAAGGCGGGGGGATGGAGAGGGGGACGAGGGGGAGAGGAAAGAAGGGGCTCAATCTGGGAAGGCCTCCTGGAGGAGGTGAGCTCTCAGCAGGGCCTTGAAGGGAGGAAGAGAGCTAGCTTGGCGGATGGGCAGAGGGAGGGCATTCCAGGCCCGGGGGATGACGTGGGCCGGGGGTCGATGGCGGGACAGGCGAGAGCGAGGTACAGTGAGGAGATTAGTGGTGGAGGAGCGGAGGGTGCGGGCTGGGCAGTAGAAGGAGAGAAGGGAGGTGAGGTAGGAGGGGGGCGAGGTGATGGAGAGCCTTGAAGCCCAGGGTGAGGAGTTTCTGCCTGATGCGCAGATTGATCGGTAGCCATTGGAGGTTTTTGAGGAGGGGAGTGATATGTCCAGAGCGTTTCTGGACAAAGATAATCCGGGCAGCAGCATGAAGTATGGATTGAAGTGGAGAGAGACACGAGGATGGGAGATCAGAGAGAAGGCTAGTGCAGTAGTCCAGACGGGATAGGATGAGAGCTTGAATTAGCAGGGTAGCGGTTTGGATGGAGAGGAAAGGGCGGATCTTGGCAATGTTGCGGAGCTGAGACCGGCAGGTTTTGGTGACGGCTTGGATGTGAGGGGTGAATGAGAGAGCGGAGTCGAGGATGACACCAAGGTTGCGGGCTTGTGAGACGGGAAGGATGGTAGTGCCGTCAACAGAGAACAACTTATTCCATCAGCATGAAGCCATCATGGGCAACCTGGAGCTGGCCATCTGTAGTGACTTTTGCTCATAAACAGAACTCAGACTATTTATTGGGCAGTTGGTCACCAAAACTACAGTTGGAGCCCAGCATGTGTGCCAACTGCACTGGGATGAAAGTCATCGTGACTCCAGGGACAAGTGTCACTCTACCTCCATTGCTCCTGCTCTCTCCACCCACTGCTGACAAGTATCTTTGGTTTTCCAACTTCCCCCGATGCTTTAGTTTAAAATAAACCTGAGCAAGATGGAACCTCTGTGAAAAGAACGGTGAGATGGGGAAGCCACCCATGAGGTCCGAGAGCAAGGGCTAGGGAGGGAGAGGCCCCTGGGGTGCTGGATGACTGGAGGCATTCAGAGAGAGGAGTAGAGGAGGCTAACAAATGGCTCATCAGCATCACCCCTCCCAGCCTCCTTCTCTGCCCCAGGAAGAAACATCAAAGTCACTCGGGAGCGAGAGTCTCCTTCCTTTTAATTTAGAGTAAAATTAGAGTGTAAGCTCCTTGCGGGCGGGGAATGTGTCACTTGGTCTTTCTGACCTTATCAAGAGCCTAGTACATCACTTGGACACTAAATAATTGCTACTATGACTCCCAATATTACTGTGGCCCCAACTCCCTTTCCCACCCACCTCTTAGCCCACTTTCCTCAGGCCACGTGCCACAAAACACAAGCCCTCAACTGCAGGTCTGACAAAGGTGTGAGATGGCCAGACTCTCTCCAAATCAATCAATGGTATTTATTGAGTGCTTACTGTGTGTACAGCATGGTACTACGCACTTGAGAGAGTACAATATAACAGAGATGGTAGACATGTTCCCTGTGTACAATGAGCTTACAGCCTAGAGCCCTCAGATCCATGGCCCAACTGAAGCCAGTCTGGGGAGAAAAACGGTAGTTGAGCCAACTTCCTCCACAGCAATGGTCACCCATTGGGCTAATGATTACATGTGGAACGACTTCCAGGAGACTTTTAAAGATGATCGTTCAGAACCACCAGGCTGTCACAGACCCGCACAAGTGACTCAGCCCTGGGTGGCAAAATCCTGCATGGCCACAGAGCTTGCTTTCAGCGTGATTCTGCATGGGGACCAACCAACCAACCAACCAACCAACCAATCAAACAACCAAAGGTATTTAGTGAGTGCAGAGCACTGGACTCAGTGCTTGGGAGAGAACCCCAAAAGAAAGATAGCATGGAGAACAGTGTGTCCTAATGGAAAGAGCACGGGCCAGGGTTCTAATGTTGGCTCTGCCAACTGCTTTTTGTGTGACCTGGGGCAAGTCACTTCACTACTCTGTGCCTCAGTTTCCTCAACTGTAAAATGGGGATTCAATACCTGTTCTCCCTCAGACTGTCAGCCCCATATGGGACCTGATTATCTTGTCTCTACTTCACCACTTGGTACAGTGCTTTTCAAATAGTAAGCACTTAATAAATCTTATTAATATTATTTTTTATTATCATTTAGGTCCCAGAGGGCTTCCCCCAACTGGATGGCTGAAGGTCAGCGCTGGGGCCAAGCTTGTGTCTAAAGCCAGAGGCAAGCTCCTGGTGTATGTGGGCCATTTCGTTACCCCCCTCTCCAGGCCCAAGTGAACCCCACTCCCTCATCTCCTGGGACCCTCACTGGCTGGTCTCCCAGAGGTTAGAAAGGCAATAGTCAGACCTAGGAAGAGCAGAGCATGTCTGGAAGTTGCTCAGGGCTCAACTCACTGGCCTTTGAATCCCACAAGATTAACAATTGCCTAACAGGCAAACAGTGCTGCCTTGTGGAAAGAGCACAGGCCTGGGAGTTGGAAGACCTTGGTGCTAATCCTGGCTCTGCCAACTGCTTGCTGAGTGATCTTAGGGAAGTCACTTCTCTTCTCTGTGCCTGTTTCCTCAACTGTAAAATGGGGATTCAATACCTGTTCTCCCTCATTCATCCATTCAATCGCATTTATTGAGTGCTTACTGTGTGCACAGCACTGTACTAAGCGCTTGGGAAGTACAAGTCAGCAACACGTAGAGACGGCCCCTACCCAACAACGGCCTCACAGTCTAGAAGGGGGAGACAGACAACAAAACGAAACACGGAGACAGGTGTCAAAATCGTCAGAACAAATAGAATTAAAGCTATATGCACATCATTAACAAAATAAATAGAATAGTGCATATGTACAAGTAAATACAGTAATAAATCTGTACAAATATATACAAGTGCTGTCGGAAGGGGAAGGAGGAGAGGAAAAAGGGGACTCAGTCTGGGAAGGCCTCCTGGAGGAGGTGAGCTCTCAGTAGGGGTTTGAACCTACCTAGACTATGAGCCCCATGTGGGACAGGGACTGTGTCCAACCTAATTAACATGTACCTGTCCCAGCACTTAGAACAGTGCTTGACACACAGTAAGTACTTAACAAATACAATTAAAAAAAAAAACACCAACTCAAGCCACATCAGTGAAGAGGAGGGAGGGGCTTTGGGGAAAAATCCTTCATGGGGCAAAGTTGCCAGGAGGTGGAGGTCAATGGCAGGAAGCAGTCAAAGGAAGGAAATGACAGGGTGATAAGTCCAGGGGTGATTTGGGTAAAAGAGGAAGAGGGCAGCAGGAGTGTAACCACAGGAACGGGTAAATCCTGATGGCACTAGCTGGGAAGTCTAACAAGAGAGAACATCTGACAGAGTTGTCGTCGTTATAGAAGGCGGCTTTCCCTTTGTGTCTCTTCTAAACATGGGTTTCTCCCTTCTCAGAGGGTCAGGAAGGACAACAGCCACCAACAATAGTCACAACCTGAACCAAACAGCCCATGGGCACCGGAACAAGTTTCAGGCCTGAAAAACACTACCTGAACCGCAGGTGTCCAAAATGACAAATGCTAATAAACTGCTGCCAACATCATCAAATTCTGCCCTCCATCTAGAGAAGGGGAGATTGGGGCTAGATATATTTTTACTTTTTCCTGAGCACATGATTGTGTAGCTAGGAGTCCTTGGGCAAAGGAGGCCGTTGTGCATTTAGCTTTAATAATTCTATTTGTTCTGACAACTTGATATCTGTCCACATGCTTTGTTTTGTTGTCTGTCTCCCTCTTCTAGACTGTGTGCCCGGTTATTGGGTAGGGACTGCCTCTATATGTTGTCAACTTGTACTTCCCAAGCGCTTAGTACAGTGCTCTGCACACAGTAAGCGCTCAATAAATATGACTGAATGAATGAAAGATTGTACACTTACCCTTTTGATTACTGCCCTAATTCATTCAATCGTATTTATTGAGCCCTAATCTTTCCTTTACTGAAGAGGGGAGGAGGAAATGTGTAAGTGCACAGCTACACCAGACCCATTTAGTTATTACTGAATCTCAAGCCTCTTTCTGAATTTTATATAATCATTTCTAAAACGTGTAGTGAAAATGTCACTGAATCATATGCATACTTTTTTAAAATTGCAAAGCGCATAGCTTTAAAAGTTAGCAATTGCCTACTACTTCCACAGGATGGAATTTTCACTGCACACAGCACCCCAATCTCTTCTATCTCACCACCAGACCCTTGCAAGCATCCTCCCTCTGGCCTAATACTCCCTCCCTCTTCACTCTCCCCACCTTCAAAGCCCTCCTGAAATCACATCTCCTCCAAGAGGCTTTCCCTAACTAAGCCCTCATTTCCCCTACTTAGCCTCCTTTCTATGTCACCAATGCACTTGTGTCTGTACACTTTGTACACTTGATATTCACCTAAGCTCAGCCCCACAGCACTTATGGACATATCCTTACACTCTGCCATCTCCCTTATCTGTAGCTTGTTTTACCATCTACATCCCCCTTCTAAAGTGTAAGCTCATTTTGGGCAGTGATAGTGTCTTCCAATACTGTTATAACGTACTCTCCCATATGCTTAATACAGTGCTCTGCACACAGTAAGTGCTCAATAAATACCATGATCGATTTCTTGATAAAAATAGATCCACCCAGTTCTCCCACATCAGGAGGGATGTGTCCTCTTGAAGATCCGCCCTGAGAGAAGCTCACGCTGTGTCGCTCTCAAACCATGTTGGTGATGCCATACTTGTGTGCTTGGGCGGTTTTGGGAAAGTCAGTCAATCATATTTGTTGAGCACTTACTTCCTGTAAAACACTGTACTAAGCACCTGGGACAGTACAATATAACAGAGTTGGCAAACAGGTTTCCTCCCCACAAAGAGAAGCAGCATGGCCTAGTGTAAAGGGCTCAGGCTTAGAGTCAGAGGACCTGGGTTCTAATTTTGACTCTACAACTTGTCTGCTGTGTGACCTTGGGCAAGTCACTTCACTTCCTCTGTGTCTCAGTTACCTCATCTGTAATGTGGGGATTAAGATGGTGAGCCCCACGTGGGACATGGACTGTGTCCATCCTTATATCTGGTATCTACCCCAGTGCTTAGTACATTGCCTGGTGCATATTAAGCATTTAAATGCCATTACAAAACCCAAAAAAAAAAAAAACCCACCAAAAAACAATAAAGGAGCTGAAACTTTACAGGATTAGTTTACAGTCTAGAAACAATCCCTGACTGTGTTTGAGACAAAGTGAATATTGACGTGTGCCTTATGGAGAAGTGAGAGCATTAGATTTGTGGATGTAGTGTGAATTGAAGTATAACTGCTGTTTCATAGCATAATCATGGAAATAAATGCACGATGGAGTCTTTTATCCCCAACCACTTCTTGTGATAAATATCACAGCCAACATCTAAAAGATTGGAAGCACAACTGAAGAAAGAAAATTAGAGTCCAAAAGGGCCCCATATTTTTTTAGGATTGGAAAAAAAGTTAACACAACTTTAACAGGCCGACAGAGGCTATATGCTTTCTTGCAATGGCTGATATTAAATACTTACAGAAAATACTGACCTAGGAACATACAATTGAAGATTTTTCATTATTGGCATATGCTGACGTGGTTAATCGGATCAGGTAAATGGACTATGTTTTTCACTGTTGTTTTTTATATAAGTTTATAATGTTTGACAGTTTTTTTAATCCAGGGGAGGCATTAGTGACTTTACTCTAACACTCTGCTTTCCCCCCTCTAGACTGTAAGCTCCTTTTGGGCAGGGAGTGTGTCTGTTTACTGTTGTATTGTACTCTCCCAAGCGCTTAGTACAGAGCTCTGCACACAGTATGAGCGCAATAAATACAACTGACTGAACGAATAAATGAATGCTTCCATGGAACCGGCATGGCCTAGTGGATAGAGCATAAGCCTGTGAGTCAGAAGAACCTAGGTTCAAATCCTGGCTCCACCACTTGTCTACTGTGTGACCTTAGGCAAGTCACTTCTCTGTTCCTTACTTACCTGATCTGTAAAATGGGGTTAAGGCTGTGAGCCCCATGAGGGACATGGACTGTGTCCAACCTGATTAGCTTGTATCTACCCCAACACTTAGTACAAAGCCTGGCATTTAACAAGTGCTTAACAAACACCATAGAAAAAAAAGAAAAAGCCAGAAATAATACTGATTCCGTTCTTCTGGCTAGCAGAGTCACTTCCGTGGGGGAAGCTTCGCTGAGAAATGGAATTAGGAGCAAATCAAAGCAACCAATTTGAAAGGAGCCGACTCCCGGGCCCATGCTCTATCCACTAGGCCATACTGGTTCTGTGGAAGCAGAGTGTTAAATAAAGTAATTAACGCGTCCCCAGGATCCAAAAGACTGTCAAACAGTATAATTCAAAATATAATTCTAATTCAACCGTACTTCAGCTTACCTATAAATAATAATGATTGTGGTATGTGTTAAGTGCTTACTAGGTGCCAGGCACTGTACTAAGCGCTAGAGTGGAGACAAGCAAATTGGGTTGGACAGAATCCCTGTCATGCGGGGCTCACAGTCTTAATCCCCACTGCACAGATGAGGGAACTAAAGCTCAGAGAAGTGAACTAGAGAATCAGTCAATTGATTGAGCACTTTACTGTGTGCAGCGCACACTACTAAGTGCTTGGAAGAGTAAAATCTAACAGAGTCAGTAGGCACTATTTGAGAGGAAACAAAGGGAAAAGCAGAGCAGTATACCTTGGCTTGCAGATTGTTCGATAAAGAAAGAGATTCGGTCCTGCTGATGTTAAAATCCAGTTCAGCGTTTGTCTCAAAAGAGTCCAGTTCATCTTGGCTGTTGGCCAGCGTCGCCGAGGAGCCGTGGGACACTGAGGGATAGCAGATATGGCAGCGCTCAGAATTCCCTTCTCCTTCACTGTCAGCATCCAGGGCATCGAGGCTAGAGCTGAAGCACAGAATACAAACAGACGATCAATCCGAAGGAAGGAGTATCTCTCATACCCTCTCATTCTGAAGCAATGAGGCTTAGTTGATAGAATATGGGCCCGGGAGTCAGAAGGACCTGGGTTCTAATTCCGGCTTGGCCACTTGTCTGCTGTGTGACCTTGGGCAAGTCACTTCACTGGGCCTCAGTTCCCTCATCTGCAAACTGATAATTAAGACAGTGAGCCCTCTGTGGGACAGGGACTGTGTCCAACCCGATCACCTTGTATCTACCCCAAGGCTAAGAACCGTGCCTGGCACATAGTAAGCACTTACCCTTCTGTCCTTCTCCAGCCCAGCCCGCACCCTCCGCTCCTCCACCACTAATCTCCTCACTGTACCTCGCTCTCGCCTGTCCCGCCATCGACCCCCGGCCCACGTCATCCCCCGGGCCTGGAATGCCCTCCCTCTGCCCATCCGCCAAGCTAGCTCTCTTCCTCCCTTCAAGGCCCTGCTGAGAGCTCACCTCCTCCAGGAGGCCTTCCCAGATTGAGCCCCTTCTTTCCTCTCCCCCTCGTCCCCCTCTCCATCCCCCCGCCTTGCCGCCTTCCCCTCCCCACAGCACCTGTATATATGTATATATGGTTGTACATATTTATTACTCTGTTTATTTATTTATTTATTTATTTTACTTGTACATTTCTATCCTACTTATTTTATTTTGTTGGTATGTTTGGTTCTGTTCTCTGTCTCCCCCTTTTAGACTGTGAGCCCACTATCGGGTAGGGACTGTCTCTGTGTGATGCCAATTTGTACTTCCCAAGCGCTTAGTACAGTGCTCTGCACATAGTAAGCGCTCAATAAATACGATTGATTGATTGATTGATTGATTACCAAATACCCCCGGCCCACGTCCTCCCCCTGGCCTGGAATGCCCTCCCTCCACACATCCGCCAAGCTAGCTCTCTTCCTCCCTTCAAAGCCCTACTGAGAGCTCACCTCCTCCAGGAGGCCTTCCCACACTGAGCCCCCTTTTTCCTCTCCTCCTCCCCATTCCCCCCGCCCTGCCTCCTTTCCCTCCCCACAGCACCTGTATATATGTTTGTACAGATTTATTACTCTATTTTACTTGTACATACTTACTATTCTATTTATTTTGTTAATGATGTGCATCTAGCTTTAATCCTATTTATTTTGACGACTTGACACCTGTCCACATGTTTTGTTTTGTGTCTGTCTCCCCCTTCTAGACTGTGAGCCCGTTGTTGGGTAGGGACCATCTCTGTATGTCACCAACTTGTACTTCCCAAGTGCTTAGTCCAGTGCTCTGCACACAGTAAGCGCTCAATAAATACGACAATGAATGAATGAAATACCACAATTATTATTATTATTATCATTCTGAACCGAGACACGCTTAACAGGTACAAGTCTGAAAGCCTTGTCCTGACTCCAAGCGGTCTGGGGACGGTTCAACAATAATCCTTAATCTCCACCTCATTGATCTAAATGCCCCGATCCCATCCACAATCATTTTGAGAAATGACAGCTGGGGTAGTGCTTGATGCTCTTCACGTTTCCATTTTCAAAGCCTCATACCAGATCCTTCAGGGCTCTTAGCACGTTTCAAGATCTTTAAGTTTCAGCTCCGATGGCGAATTCCAGGGAGAATTTGCCCTTGGAAATAGGCAGGGAAATGCGATAGCAAATGTGACTCGATCTTCACTGGCACTGAGGGGTTTAACACACAACACAAAGGACTGGGGGGAAATTAAATCATGCTGCAAAATTCTGTGGATAATCCAGAATTCAGTTCAGCTCACATTTCATCCACCTCATTTTGGGGACAATAGAGCTGCAAATTAGAAAATAATTTTATTTTCTACTTTCTAGCTTCTTAGCATTTATGTTTTAATCCTGTTTAGTCTTTTGACCTCTCCCAAACCTAACTATCCCTTGCTCACAGCTCATTTGCCTCTGCCCCACTGCATATAATAATAATAATGATGATAATGGCATTTATTAAGCCCTTACTATGTGCAAAGCACTGTTCTAAGAACTGGGGGGGTATAAGGTAACCAGATTGTCCCACGGGGGGCTCACAGGCTTCATTCCCATTTTACAGATAAGGGAACTGAGACCTGGAGAAGTGACTTGCCCAAAGTCACACAGCTGACGATTGGTGGAGTCAGGATTTGAACCCATGGCCTCTGACTCCAAAGCCCAGGCTCTTTCCACTGTGCCACACTGCCTTTTCCCCTTCCTGGAACACCCCTCCCCATTTAAAAAAAAATATTTTCTTAACTTTTCACTGCCTAAACTTGTTGATTGATGAGCCCATGCATTCTGCCCAATCTAACTGATGTAGGGTCAATATCTCCAGTCACCACATTCCAAAACACATTATTGATTCTACTGACAAGTGAATGGTTTGACTGCTTTCACAATTTTTGTTTTTCTGGGGATTCAATAATAATAACTATTATCACTATTGCAATTACTGTGACATATGATAAGCACTTATGTGCCTAGCTCTGTACTAAGTGCTGAAATTGAGACAAGATAAGCAGATTGGACGTAGTCCTGTCCCAATAGGGGTTTACAGTCTAAGCGGAAGGGAGAACAGATATTTGATCCCCATTTTAAGGATGAAGAAACTAAGGCACAAACATTTAAATGACTTACCCAAGGTCACACAGCAGGACAGTAACAGAACCGGCATATAAAGCCAGGTCTTTTGACTCCTAGGCTTGGGCTCTTTCCCTTCCTCCCACTCTGCAGAGAGACTGGATTTTCCTCAAGTATTTGAACGCTCAATCAACTTCTGCTTATCTCTTGTACAAGTGCCCTCATTCCTCTTTCTCTTTACGTAAAGCCCTCATTTCAAAGCCAAGATTTGGTTATGGGATACTGAGATCCCAATCCCTGAATTAAACTGCTGCTTTCAAACTGTTCTCTGTCTGCTAGCTGTGCTGTTGAACATGCATTCAGCCAACTACACAGTTTGCAAAAAACAGGAAGGACTAACATTACCGACAAAAAATTCCCTGCAGATGTTGCCGTGCATGAATCATGAGCGTAAGAGCTAAAATAAACTTAATATTTTGGAAATTGTGCCCAAAATGTGGCCTAGTTGATAGAGTCCGGGTCTAGGGGTCAGAAGGACCTGGGTTCGAATCCTGCCTTGTCTGCTGTGTGACTTTGGGCAAATCACTTCACTTCTCTGTGCCTCAGTTACCTCATCTGTAAAATGGAGATTAAGACGATGAGCCCTAAGAGGTTCATGGACTGTGTCCAACCTGATCGGATTGTATTGACCCCATTGCTTAGTACAGTGCCTGGCACAGAGTAAGCACTTAAATAACACTGAAAAAAATTACTCAAAAATTTCACATTTCAACACTCAAAAACCCATACCCTGTTTGTTTGATTTTACTTATCCATCCCAATTTGTTTCTGCCTCCTCTCCCAAAGTTAATTACTGTAGTTCCATCTAATTCTGTCAGATCATCTTCACTACTAGACTACAAGCTCCTGCATGGCAGGGATTACATCATAATCGTTTTTGGCACGCTGCCCAGGTGTGAACCCAGTGGGTCACTTTTCTTCCAGCCTCAAGACAGTGGCCATGACCCTCCGATTGTCACTGTACTTGGGGTCTTCAAGCCCTCGCCCTGCCCCATAGCCTGCAGCCACTGGAGGGGTCAATATGGCAGTCCTCAAAAACCAGGTGGGTTGGCACAAAGAGGAGGAGGAGTGGCACAAAGGCACTGTCAATCAGGAGAAGTTAGAAGGTGGCTCCCAACTTAATGTCATTGGGCACATATTCCACCTATCAATGGCTTTTCAGCCAACTGGTAAATAACGACAAATGCGCTGGCCGCAAATCCCCCTTATCTGACTGAAAATGGGTTCAAAGCAACATTGGCCTAATCCCACGCAGACGCAGTCAATGTCACCATACAGTAAACTATACAAAAGATTTTTATTGAGGTTTTACTTCGCTGTAACATTTTCAAGTTAACTTATCATTTTTGTAGCTAGTGCTTTAAGTGGAATTAATCTGCTCATTTGAAGCGCTAAAACAGTGAATTTTGAATCAGCTGGCTGAAATTAATCAGTAGTTTTACTACAGATTTATTGGGTTGAATAGTCATTATCATCATCAATATTTATGGGGTGCCAGCTAAAGGCAAATACTAGACTGGATCGGTGTTTAGCGGTTGACTTTGAATTGCCCTTTATTTTGAATAACAAAGTCATTTTACCGATCTGTCCTTTAGTGTGAAGATTTAGAACCGAATCAAAACCCTGAATTATCGCAAGCGTCGCCTACGAACAGCAGCAAACTGACACCTGCGGACTTTAGAAACATGGATATTTCCAACATTTCCCCTCTAAAGTTCAACCAAGGGACTTTGCTGGAAGCATATGGAGAAGAAGGATTAAGGAAGAAGATGATGGAGGAAAATAAAGTGCTTAGTATAGTGCTCTGCACAGAGTAACCATTCAATAAATACCCACTGACTGATTAAAAGGAGCCATCAAGCTAAATTTTAATTCACTTACATAATCAATCGTATCTACTGAGTGCTTACTGTGCGTAAAGCGCTGTACTAAGTGCTGGGGAGTGTACAATATAACACATTCCCTGCCCACAAGTTTACGGTCTTGAGGGACAGACATTAATATAAATAAAATTAGAGATATGTACACAAGAGCTGTGGGGCTGGGAACAAGAATGAATAAAGGGGGCAAGTCAAGGTGGCGCAGAAGAGAGTGGGAGAGGAGGAAAGGAGGGCATACTCAGGGAAGACCTCTAGAGATGTGCCTTCAATAAGGCTTTGAAGGTTGTTAGAGTATTTGTTGGATACGAAGAGGAAGGGTGAGAGGTCGATGATGAGATAGACAAGACTGAGGTACAGTGAGAAGATTGGCATTAGAAGAGCGAAGTGGGCAGACTAGGTTGTAATGAGTTAGGAGAGTAATGAGGTGAGGTAGTAAGGGGCAAGGTGTTGGAGTGCTTTAAAGCACTGTACTAACCGCTTGAGAGAGTATAACAGAATTGGTAGACACGTTCCTTGCCCACAATAAGCTTACAGTCTAAACTACAAGTTTACACTCTAGCTTACACAACATAATCTGAAGAGTTACACAACATAATCTTTTAGACTGTGAGCCCACTGTTGGGTAGGGACTGTCTCTATGTGTTGCCAATTTGTACTTCCCAAGCGCTTAGTACAGTGCTCTGCACATAGTAAGCGCTCAATAAATACGATTGATTGATTGATTGATTGAAGAGCCCTTTTTTTTAAACAAGGATTAAAGGCTCAGTTTTAGAAAAATGTAATACTCTAGGTCAGCTTTTAAATGATTTAATAACTTAGATCCAAATTTTCTTAACATTGTTATGCGATTTCCCTCAGTGCCAATACTGCAGAAGGGAGGAGGGGAGGAAGTGGTTAATGAAAATGTATTCATGGCTGTCTTGTGCCTCTGCTAACCCCTGATTACATAACCCCAAGAAATCTTTAATAATGCATGTAAGTTAACTAAATGGTCGAGTGCCTTTGATAACATTCCATCCCTTAAGGATAAGCCTTTCCGATTATGTATGCTATTTCTCTAGCACTAAGAACCTACACTGAAGCATTAAGAATATCAAGTTTGCTTTCGTTCCACAATTTACTTGTTTTTTTAAGTCACCAACGTTGTTTGGGCCTTGGTCTTCTGCACACTCTGTTCCCGAGAACTTGCTTACTTCCCCCGGTGACTCCTGGTTCTGCTTGTCTTTTTCAATCACTGGTACATTTTCAATTTACTAATGCTTCCAAAACCCTGGATTGCAGTGACTCTACTGCTTTCTTCATGCAACTTCATTGAAGCACAATCGGTCAAAACCTTACTTACTTGAATTTCCTTCATTCCAAAGAAGTTGATCCACGAGTGCAGTGATTTTCACCGGCCCTTCCTCATTCTCCAGTCTGGCTCCTGCTCTCAGAGCCCCCAGCCACACTCGCAACTTGGGGGTTAGTGGTCACGGTGGTGTTGGTGGTCCGGGTCATTATAATAATAATAACTGCAGTGCTTGTTAAGTGCTTACCTTATGCTAAGCACTGTATTAAGCGATACGGCTAATCATGTCTCATATGGAGCTTAGAGTTTAAGTAGGAGGGAGAAGAGACACTGAATGCCCATTCTGCAGATGAGGGAATGGAGGCAAAGAAAAGTTAAGTGACTTGCCCAAGGTCACACAGAATTATCATTATTATTAGAATTATAATTAATATTACTATTTTCTATTATGTTGTTTTCCCAGAGGAATGGGAGATAGGTGCATGAAAGTTTGCATCAGGGTGGCAATATGTCAAGCTCATATTCACAACCACTCCCACCCTCCGGAGGCCCATCGACCCCGGAATATTTCCAGGTTTCCCTTGGCAACACGGGAAGAGTCGCCAGAAGAGGAGGGAGAAGAGGAGGGCAGGAGATGGGGAAGGACTGTCTGGAGGGTTCCCAGGAGAGAATACGGTGGCAGGAACAGTGTATATCATGGGAGGTCTTCCACTCAACAATGTCAGTGGGAGGACAAGGGGAGGGCGGGAAGGGTAAAGGGGGAAATTTAATGGAGACTATCCACTCAGTCAATCAATCCATGGTATTCATTGAGTGCCTGCTATAATAATAATAATAATAATGGTATTTGTTAAGCACTTACTATGTGCAAAGCACTGTTCTAAGCGCTGGGGGGATACAAGGTGATCAGGTTGTCCCACATGGGGCTCACAGTCTTAATCCCCATTTTACAGATGAGGTAACAGGCACAGAGAAGTTAAGTGACTTGCCCAAAGTCACACAGCTGACAAGCGGCAGAGCCGGGATTAGAACCCATGACCTCTGGCTCCCAAGCCCGTGCTCCTTCCACTGAGCCACACTGCTTCTAGTGATAACTATGGTATTTCTTAAGCGCTTAGTATATGCCAAGCACTGTTCTAAGCACTGGGGTAGATACAAGGTAATTAGGTTGTCCCTCATGGGGTTCACACTTATTAGTGCACAGCACTGTAATAATAATTGTGGTATTTGTTAAGCACTTACTATGTGCCAGATATTGTACTGAGTGCTGGGGTAGAAACAAGCAAATCAGTTTGGACACAGTCCCTGGCCCACATGAGGCTCACAGTCTTGGGCAAGTCACTTAACTTCTTTGCGCCTCAGTTACCTCATCTATAAAATGGGGACTAAGACTGTGGGCCACGGCCACACAGCAGATAAGTGGCAGAGAGGGGATTAGAACCCAAGACCTTCTGACTCCCACTAAGCCACGCTGCTTCCCACTAAGCACTTGGGAAAATACAATATAGCAGAATTACCAGACACGCTCTCTGTCCACAACAAGCTTACTCTTAAATGCTCCTCTGCACACACATATACATACATACGCATACATACATACATACACACACACTCTCTCACTCTCTCTCCCCCCACCTGCCCATTTCTCTCTCTCACACACGTGTGGAGCTGTCAGGAGCTGCTCTATCATTTAGAGCCATAAATGATAGAGCCATATGCCATCTAAAACTCAATATGTCCAAGACTGAACTCCTTATCTTCCCTCCCAAATCCTGCCCTCTCCCTGACTTTCCCATCACTGTTGACGGCACTACCATCTTTCCCGCCTCACAAGCCCACAACCTTGGTGTCATCCTCGACTCCGCTCTCTCGTTCACCCCTCACATCCAATCCGTCACCAAAACCTGCCGGTCTCACCTCCGCAACATCGCCAAGTTCTGCCCTTTCCTCTCCATCCAAACCGCTACCGTGCTGGTTCAATCTCTCATTCTATCCCGACTGGATTACTGTATCAGCCTCCTCTCTGATCTCCCATCCTCCTGTCTCTCCCCACTTCAATCCATACTTCACGCTGCTGCCCAGATTGTCCTTGCGCAGAAACGTTCTGGGCATGTTTCTCCCCTCCTCAAAAATCTCCAGTGGCTACCAATCAACCTACGCATCCGGCAAAAACTCCTCACTCTCGGCTTCAAGGCTGTCCATCACCTTGCCCCCTCATACTTCTCCTCTCTTCTTTCCTTCTACAGCCCAGCCGGCACCCTCCGCTCCTCTGCCACTAACCTCCTCACTGGGCCTCGTTCGCACCTGTCCTGCGGTCGACCCCTGGCCCACGTTCTCCCCCTGGCCTGGAATGCCCTCCCTCTGCCCATCCTCCAAGCTAGCACTCTTCCTCCCTTCAAGGCCCTACTGAGAGCTCACCTCCTCCAGGAGGCCTTCCCAGGCTGAGCCCGCTCCTTCCTCTCCCCCTCCTCCCCCTTCCCATCCCCCCCACCTTACCTCCTTCCCCTCCCCACAGCTCCTGTATATATGTATATATGTTTGTACATATTTATTACTCTATTTAACTTGTACATATTTATTCTATTTATTTTATTTTGTTAATATGTTTTGTTGTCTGTCTCCCCCTTCTAGACTGTGAGCCCGCTGTTGGGTAGGGACCATCGCTATATGTTGCCAACTTGTACTTCCCAAGTGCTTAGTACAGTGCTCTGCACACAGTAAGCACTCAATAAATACAATTGAATGAATGAATGAATTTAGCACTGGCCCAACATCACTGGTCAGCAAAGAAATTTAGCTCACTTCCCCATGGCCAGAAATAAGGCCTGCCCCTATGGAAATCAGGAAATGAGTCTAAGATAAATTACATTTTTGTTTTGCATTATTTGCTTAGTTTTCAGGGGAGTTTTTCTTTTTATTACAAGCAAATATGATTGTTCTCTGAATGGGGCAACATGGGGAGCGACGGGGAGGGAGGCGGAACTGTGCGGTGAGGACAGATGATGATGTTGGTACTTGCTAAGCACTTACTATGTGTCAAGCGCTATTTTAAGAGCTGGGGTAGATGCAAGCTAATCACGTTGGACACAGTTTCTGTTCCACATGGGGCTCACAGTCTTAATCCCCATTTTATGGATGAGGTAACGGGCACAGAGAAGTTCAGTCACGTGCCCAAGGTCACCCAGCAGACATGTGGTGGAGCCGGCATTAGAACCCAGGCCCAGGCTCTCTCCACTAGGCCATGTTTTTGGAACCTGGATGCAAGCCAGATTCACGCATTTTTCTTCAAGCCACCAGACCCCTGGACCAACAGACACCTCTTACCTTCTCTTCTTCAGGTGGCTCTGGTCCTGCTCAGCCCCACAGGCAGTGAAAGGGGGATGGGAGCCCACCGTACATCGGCTGCTAGATGCCAGGCAGCAGGCCTGCCGCTCTCTCCCAATGGCAGCCACTGGATTCATGTCATCTAGTACATAAACCTCCTTGGGGGAGGCAGGGGAGCCGCGGGCCGGGCTGGGAGCAGGGTCCGTGGACCCCAGGCCAGCCGTGCTGGCCATGCCGCCCATATCGATGTAATTAATATCCAAATCACCCACCTGGCAGGGAAGAAAGAAGAGCCAATAACTATATAGCAGCACTATAGCACCCCTTATATAGCAGTTTCACCATTTTCACTATTTTTATCTTCATTTTGGGAGCAAGGAAGGGAATGAGAAGTTTTTTTTAAGGTAACAAGCTTCTGCCCTCATAGCTGATATCCTGGAGTTCGCAAGACTAAGCAATATGGAGAAACTCATTTGCTTGCCCATCTTCCAATATTCAAACTCCCACACAGGTGAGACCCTCAAACCTTTAAGTCAGAAAGAGACCCTGTTTTCCAATCAATCAATCAGTGGTATTTATTGAGGGCTTACTGTGTGTAACTAATAAATAATAATAATAATTACGGTATTTGTTAAGTTCTTACTATATGCCATGCACTGTTCTAAGCACTGGGGTAGATACAAGGTAATCAGGTTGTCCCATTTGGGACTCACAGTCTTAATCCACATTTTACAGATGAGGTAACTGAGGCACGAAGAAGTTAAGTAGCTTGCCCAAGGCCACACAGCAGACCAGTGGTGGAGCCAGGATTAGAACCCAGGTCCTCTGACCCCCAAGCCCGGGCTCCTTCCATTAAGCCATTCTGCTTCTGTAATCAATTAATCAATGGTATTTATGGAGCGCTTACTCTATGCAGAGCACCGTACTACATACTTGGGAGAGTATAACACAACGTAATTAGCAGACATTAGCAGATCCTGCCCATAACGAGCTTACGGTCTTGAGGGGGAGACAGACATTAATATAAATAAATACTATGCCCCTGAGAGAGTATGATACAATGGAGTTGGTTGACACATTCCCTACCCACAAAGAGCTTGCAGTCCAATCTGAGGAGTAGACCCTTCCATCCTGCCTGGACTGTATGGACATTTTCTTTGCAAGCTGGGACGACTTCAAATTTTCACCGAAGTGAACCTGGATTTATTTATGTATATATAGCAAAGAGACAAACTAAAGACATTCCTATCTTAAAAAAATAACTAAAGTTGAGATTTACTCTCTCTGAGGGTACAAAATTTGACCCGGCTAACAACAGATCTTGCCCGAAAATTCTAGACTGAGTTTCTCTAGACTGCATGCTCCTTGTAGGCAGGGAACATTTCTACCAACTAAATTAGACTGTATTCTCCAAAGCACTTGGTACACTGCTCTGCACACAGTAAGCACTCAATAAACATGATTTACTGATTGATTCTAACAATCCTAAAAAGTATAATAATGGCAGAGTCGTCTCAGCCCCTGTGAATGCAGAGGTGGCAGTAATCAATTCTGAAACCCAACCGGGAAAATCAAAGTCATGCAACAGCATTATTTGAGAATCCCTGAGTGCAGAACTCTGTATTGGGTGACTGTGGAAAATGGCAAAGAGGGGAAAAATATTGGAGCTTCTGTATTTGGGAAGCTTCCTACATTTCTCCATACATGGTAGCAAACTTGTAAAAATGGAAATGGAACCTGCACTTCCCCATTCTTACCTGATCCACTACCATACAGTTTGCATACACTTCATCACTTCCATTCAACATGGCAGAAAGTTTCGTTGTAGCAAGGAAGTTTGGTGGATGACTAGATTTTTTGAGCACATCAAAGGAGTGGTGTCGTTCTAAGAAAAAAAAAGCAGCATATATTAAAGAGTCCCGCACCTGCGTAGCTTACAAGCGTTTCTTCTCTCCATTTTGTTATGAGAAATAGTAATAGGGCAGTGTCAGGTTGAAGTGCCTGGGTGGAAATGTGGTAGTTGTAGCATTTCCTGAATTGTAGCAATTCCCCAGTTAAATCCCATCTCCTGGGAAATACCATCCCCATCAACCTCTACCACTTTTGTGCTCCTCTGGTTATCCTGCCCCTCCCCTCCACTCACATTCTGTCTCTCCCCACACCAGTCCATACTTCACTCTACCAAACCATTCAGTCCATGTTTCCCCATTCTTCAAGAGCCTCCAGTGATTGTTCATCCCCCTCCACATCAATCAGAAACTCCTCACCCTAGGCTTTAAAGCAGTCAATCACCTTGCCCCCTCCTATTTCACCTCTCTGATTTCCTACTACAATCCAGCCAACACGCTTCATTCCTCTAATGTCATCCTACTCACTGTACCTCAATCCTACCTCTCTCACTGCCGACTCTTCTCCCATGTCCTGCCTCTGGACTCCCTCCCCCTTCATATCTGATAGATGATCACTCTCCTTACCTTCAAAGCCTTATTAAAATAAAAACTCATCTCTTCCAAGTGTCCTTTCCCAATTGAGCCCTCATTTCCTCCTCTCCCACTTCCTGGGTCACCCTTGCACTTGGATTTTCACCCTTTACTTACCCCTCCCTCAGCCCCATAGTATTTATGTGTTATTTATACTATATATAAAAATATAAATATAATTAATTTATTCATATTAATGTCTATCTCCCCCTCTAATCTGTAATCTCATTGTGGGCAGGGAACATGTCAACACATTCTAGAGCAGCAACATGGCCTAGTGGATAGGGAACACGCTTGGGAGTCAGAAGGACCGGGTTCTAATCCTGGCTCTGCCACATCTCCTGTTTGACTTTGGGCAAGTCACTTAACTTCTCTATGCCTCAGTTACCTCATCTCTAAAATGGGGATTTTTTGTTAATTTTACTTGTTAAGTACCAGGTTGGACAAGAGCTCTGTGAGCTGAGCCCCATGTGGGGCATTGCCTGTGTCCAAACTGATTAGCTTGTATTTATTCCAGGGGTTAGCATAGTGTCTGGCAATTAGTAAGTGCTTAGCAAATACCACAAAAAAACTGTTACATTGTACTCTCCCAGTGCTTCATACAGTGCTCTACATACAGTAAGTGCTCAATAAATACAATTGATTGATTGAATCTGATCTTTCTAAGTCCATGTCCCTGAGAGTGTAAGCTCCCTGTGTGCAGGGAACATCTTGTTTCTGTTGCCCTGTCCAAGCACTCATTATAGTGCACTGTACTATGTAGGTACTCAGTAAATACTATTACCGCTAGTACTACCACCACTATCTCTCCTGCTTCTTTCTGACTTTTTTCAATTGCTGAAAGGGAGGGGAATGGTGAAAGGTTGATTTTAGCAACTATAATAATAATAATGATGACGGTATTTATTCAGCGTTTACTGTTCTAAGCGCTGGGGAGGTCACAAGGTGATCAGGTTGTCCCACATGGGGCTCACAGTCTTAATCCCCATTTTACAGACGAGGCACAGAGAAGTTAAGTGACTTGCCCAAAGTCACACAGCTGACAAGTGGCAGAGCCGGGATTTGAACCCATGACCTCTGACTCCAAAGCCCGGGCTCGTTCCACTGAGCCACGCTGCTTCTCTATTATTCCATCTGAAAGACAAGTGGGAGATCTGCAAAGGCTGAATACCACCTCTTGCTACACAGAGAGCTTAATAAGATGGAGGTGACTTCTGTCAAGCCTAGGCTTGCATCGAGGGATTTAAAAATCACCGCATCCTGTTCATGGCAGCTATAAAAGCGAGAGCCTCATCATGCCCTGAGCTGCTACCAAATTCCTCTCTCAGGACACAATAAAGCCTGTCAGGCTGTTCGCCAGAATTACCTCCAGCAATGAGAGAGGGAGTTAATATGTAATGTGAGGAATTAGACACAAAGAGGGGCCGACCTGGAGGGGAGGGATGGGGGAAGGAGAGACAATTAGACAGACTGTTTGTTTTGCAGGAACCCATTCGGGATGGGGGGGCCTCAAGAACAGAACAGGGTGGGCTGGGGCCAGCTTCTCCATGCCAAAAGCCTGGAGGAAACACAGTGACAGGCTTTATGGAGAGGGGGTCCGTGATAGACTGTGCTCTCCATCAATGGTATTTACTGAGAGCTTACTGGGTGCAGAGAACTATACTAAGCCCTTAGAAGAGTACAATAAGTGCTTGGGAGAGCCCCAAAGCATAGAATCAGCCTCCTCCTTTCACTTCCCCCATCCCTTGCACTCCAATAAAGTCGTAAGATGCTCTCGATGGAGTGTCCCTGATACAAGTCCATTTGGAGAAGCAGCACGGCCTAGAGGAAAGGGCCCAGGGTGGAGAGTCACAGGACTTGCGTTCTGATCCCGGCTCTGCCACATGTCTGCTGTGTGACCTTGGCAAGTCACTTCGCTTCTCTGTGCCTCAGTTACCTCATCTGTAAAATGGAGATTGAGACCGTGAGCCCCATGTGGGTCAGGGACTGGGTTCAACTTGATAACCTTGTATCTACCCCAGCAATCAATCAATCGTATTTATTGAGCGCTTTCTGTGTGCAGAGCACTGTACTAAGCGCTTGGGAAGTACAAGTTGGCAACATATAGAGACAGTCCCTACCTACCAGTGGGCTCACAGTCTAAAAGGGGGAGACAGAGAACAAAACCAAACATACTAACAAAATAAAATACATAGAATAGATATGCACAAGTAAAATAGAGTAATAAATATGTACAAACATATATACATATATACAGGTGCTGTGGGGAAGGGAAGGAGGTAAGATGGGGGGGATGGAGAGGGGGATGGGGGGAGGGGGGAGAGAGCTTGGTACATAGCGTGGCTCAGTGGAAAGAGCACGGGCTTTGGAGCCAAAGGTCATGGGTTCAAATCCCAGCCCCACCACTTGTCAGCTGTGTGACTTTGGGCAAGTCACTTAACTTCTCTGTGCCTCAGTTCCCTCATCTGTAAAATGGGGATTAAGACCGTAAGCCCCACGTGGGACAACCTGATCAGCCTGTATCCCTCCCAGTGCTTAGAACAGTGCTCTGTACATAGTAAGCGCTTAACAAATGCCATTATTATTACAGTAAGTGCTTAACAAATACGACAGTTATCATTATTATGATTATTGATGCACAACAGGGAAGGGAGAGAGCCAGCAGAACAGGAACAGAGGCCCAGGTGGAAAGGCCTGTCCTGCCCTCGTGTTGGAATGAGGGCATGGCTCAAGTGTAGAGGTTGTTGAAGAAGAGGCAGGAGCCGGAGAAGCCTGGGCCTTTCCCAGGGCCACTCTCAGTGCCCCCACACCTCCGGCCACCCTGATGTGGGAGAAACTTTGCCAGCCCCACGCTGGGGTGGCTGCCAGCAATGCACCTTCACATAATGGCACTCTACTGAACGTGTTGCATCAGGCCACCTCAACCTGGGTCAAGGGCATAGAAACTGCAAAACAAAGGATAAATGCAATCTTCCAACCGCCAGTAAATCCTCTCTGCGTTGGCAAGGCTGCCCTACTTAATAATAATAACAATAATAATAATAATTGTGGTTTGTTAAGCGCTATGTGCCAGGCCCTGTACTAAGTGCTGGATTAGATACAGTCCCTTCCCACCTAGGGCTCACAGTCTTAACTCCATTTTACAGATGAGGTAACGACTGCCCAGAGAAGTGAAGTGACTTGCCCAAGGTCACACAACAGACAAGTGGCAAAGCCAGAGTTAGAACCCAGGTCCTTCTGACCCCCAGGCCAAGGCTCTATCCACTGGGTTACGCTGCTTCTTCTCAATGCCCTCCTCTAGCAGCCCCCTCCTGGGGCAGCAGTCTCTCCCGCTGACCATCCTGCTGACCCTGACCCTCTCCTTCATTCATTCAATCGCATTTATTGAGCGCTTACTGTGTGCAGAGCACTGTACTAAGCGCTTGGGAAGTACAAGTAGGCAATATATAGAGATGGTCCCCACCCAAAAGCGGGCTCTCCTTGTTGAAACAGTGTGGCCTAGTCGCTAGACCATGGGCCTCGGAGTTGGAGGAGCTGGGTTCCAAACCCAGATCCACCACTTGCCTGCTGGCTGACCTTGTTCAAGTCACTTAACTTCTCAGGGCCTCAGTTTCCTCATTTATAAAAATGCAGATGAGCTATTTGTTTGCCCTGCCCATTAGACTGAGACCAGAGGAAGCAGAATGGCGGAGTGACTGAGAGCATGGGACTGGAGTCAGAAGGTCATGCATTCTAATCCTGGCTCCGCCACTTGTCTGCTGGGTGATCTTGGGCAGGTCACTTCATTATGCCTCAGGTCCCTCATCTTTAAAATGGGAATTATGACTGGGAGGCCCATGTGGAACAGGTACTATTCATTCATTCATTCAATCGTATTTATTGAGCGCTTACTGTGTGCAGACCACTGTACTAAGCGCTTGGGAAGGACAAGTTGGCAACATCTAGAGACGGTCCCTACCCAACAACGGGCTCACAGTCTAGAAGGGGGAGACAGACAACAAAACAAAACATATGGACAAAATAAAATAAATAGAACAGTAAATAAGTACAAGTAAAATAAATACGATCGATCAACTGATGCGGCAGCCCCGTTCCTGCGGGGTTCAAGCTCTCTCTCTCATTCATTCATCCATTCATTCAATAGTATTTATTGAGTGCTTCCTGGGTGCAGAGCACTGTACTAAGCACTTGGGAAGGACAAGTCGGCAACAGATAGAGACGGTGAGTTCCTCCCTTCCGGGTCAGGCCCCAAAAAGGGGCCCTGGGGTGGAGGCTTCCTCCTTCCCCTGCAAAGGGCATCTCTGAGCGTGCAACATTCATTCATTCAATCGTATTTATTGAGCGCTTACTGTGTGCAGAGCACTGTACTAAGCACTTGGGAAGTCCAAGTTGGCAACATATAGAGACGGTCCCTACCCAACAACGGGCTCACAGTCTAGAAGGGGGAGACAGACAACAAAACAAATTAACAAAATAAAATAAATAGAATAGTAAATATGTACAAGTAAAATAGAGTAATAAATATGGACAAATATATATACAGGTGCTGTGGGGAGGGGAAGGAGGTAAGGCGGGGGGATGGGGAGGGGGAGGAGGGGGCTCAGTCTGGGAAGCCCTCCTGGAGGAGGTGAGCTCTCAGTAGGGCTTTGAACATTATTTGTTTGTATCCACCTCAGCTATCCACATTGTGGCAAGTGCTTAAATACCACAATTTATTATTATTATTTTTGTCATTACTGTTAATTACCCAAGTGGGAAAGGGACTGTGTCTGATTTGCTTATATTGTATCAACCCCTGTGCTTCGTATAGGGTTTGGCACACACAGTAAGCACTCAAACACGATTGTTACTCTTATGACTAGCCCCGAACTTCTTCCAGGAAAGTCACAGACCAACCAGGTGCTGCCTGCACTTCCCAGGGCTGAATAGCAGCAGTCCTGGGCCGGCTTGCAATTCCAAAGGCCAGCCGGGAGGAAAGGAATGAGGAAGGAGAGGGAGGAGGCGGAACGGATCAGAGATGCAGGCGACTGGGAAAGCGACGTGGGGAGAGCGGAGGGCCCAGCTAAAGGAAGGAGTCGCCCCGGTCAAAGTCCTTCAGGATGGCGCTAGCTGCCCCCCGGGGAGGGATGGGAGGGGGCTTCCTGTGGAGCCTGTCGCTGGAATGATGGAGTGGGGGCCCCCAGCAGCGCTCAGGGGACCGCAGTGAGACAGCTCCAGAAGGAGCTTCTTGGACGACCCCATCCACACCCACATTCCCCACTTGAACCCAACGGCCACAGAGGAAAACATGGACAGTGACTCTTCTCCCTCTACTCTCTTCCTGTTACCTATTAAAATGACAGTATTTATTAAGTGCTTACTGGGCACCAAACGCCACGCGAAGAGCCAGGGTAGATTTAGAATTTGAGTCCCTCCCCTTCCCAATCAATCAATCGTATTTATTGAGCGCTGTGTGCAGAGCACCGTACTACGCGCTTGGGAAGTACAAGTTGGCAACATATAGAGACAGTCCCTACTCAACAGTGGGCTCACAGTCTAGAAGGGGGAGACAGAGAAAAAACCCAAACATATTATCAAAATAAAATAAATAGAATAGATATGTACAAGTAAAATAAATAGAGTAATAAATATGTACAAACATATATACATTTATACAGGTGCTGTGGGGAAGGAAAGGAGGTAAGACAGGGGGGATGGAGAGGCGGACGAGGGGGAGAGGAAGGAGGGGGCTCAGTCTGGGAAGGCCTCCTGGAGGAGGTGAGCTCTCAGTAGGGCCCCACATGAGGTTCACAATAATAATAATAATAATTATGATGGTATTTGTTAAGCGCTTACTATGTGCAAAGCACTGTTCTAAGCACTGGGGAGGTTACAAGGTGATCAGGTTGTCCCACGGGGGGGCTCACAGTTTTTAATCCCCATTTTACAGATGAGGTAACTGAAGCACAGAGAAGTGAAGTGACTTGCCCAAAGTCATACAGCTGACAGTTGGTGGAGCCAGAATTTGAACCCATGACCTCTGACTCCAAAGCCCGGGCTCTTTCCACTGAGCCACGCTGCTTCTCTACGAGCTAAGGACAGCAGGTACCTCATGCTCATTTTACAGATAAAGGGAGGCGCAGAGAGGTTAAGTGACTTGCCCAAAGCCACACAGCAAGCCAACTGCAGAGCTGGGATGAGCTCTCAGACATCCTGGCTTCTGTGTGCCTATCATCTCACTGTTTAGGGCAGTGCTTGACACTCAGCAGGTACCCAGGAAAGCACACTGCACGTAGCAGGTTTTCAGTAAATACTACCGAATGAATTCAATTAGCGAATGAAGATGTTTCTTCAAAAATCGAATCCAGTTTACCTTCTGGCCAAAAAGGAAGATACTCTATAAAAAGAGGTTGTTTTTTTCCATTAAAGAGGCTAGGGTGAGGCTTTATTTTGGCAACACAATATCTCCTGAGTGCCAGTATGCAATGTTTTGGGTTTTTTTGGTCAAGAACAAGGATTTTGAATTATTCTAAGACCACTATTCTGGCTATCCCTAGAGAGGGAAGACAGTCAGTGGACTGAGTACATTTCCCGGAGATTAGATCCAGTCAACAATTCCTTTCGGCAGAAGTTCTCTGCAGCGTGAGGCAGATCACTTTTCATAAAGGATTTACAAGAAAATTGAAGGGGGAGGCTCCTAAGCACATTGCAAGGCATTCTGGGGCCATCTCAAAAGGCATGAATTTGGAAGAAAGTGAAGCTCTCCCTAATATTCACTCATTCAATTTATTGAGCACTTACTGTGTGCACAGCATTGTACTAAGCGCTTGGGAGAGTACAGCACAAAAAAAATCAACAGACACATTTCCTGCTCAGAACAAGCTTACAGTCTAGAGGACTAATAAATGATGCCTGCGATATTTAAGTGCTTACTATGTGCCCACTGGGGTTGATACTGTATATGCAGATCTAAGAGGGAGGAAGAGCAGGGATCTTATCCCCATTTTGCAGATGAGGAAACTGAGGCACGGAGAAGTTAAGTTACTTTGACCAGGGTCACACAGCAGGCAAATGACAGAGCCGGAATCAGAACTTAGGTCCTCCAACTCCAAGGCCCATGTTTTTTTCCCTCTAGGCCATGCTGCTTCCCAGAGAAGCTGCCGCATGTTTCTAAAAAAATCTGCTCTGAACAGCTCAATGCTAGAGGAAAAAAAAGGGGAGCCTGTCAGGGTTTTTTTTCCAGTGGGGCATCAAGAAGTCCCTGCCCTCAAGAAGCTCACAATCTAATGGGACTAAACCGATGGTTAGCCAGTGAGAGTGCATTTCTCCGGGACCAGATTTCCCTGGCCAAAGTGATCAAGATAATCTAGGGCCAACACGAAGCCCAACTCCATGGCGTCATTCAAAAACACGAAAACCTGTTTCATTGGTAAATACAGAAAAATACCAGACATAAAGATAGCAAGATTCAGCAAGCTCCAGTGAAACAGTTGCTCCCACCATAGCTATTAGCCAAGACTTTGAACTTCCCATTTCACTACCGGGCTGACATAGTTAGCACCCTCCAAGCCTCAAGGACCTTGATGTGTATCAGCTGCTCCTTCTCCTCAGGGAATTCAAGACAGCTGGCAAATCCCTCAACACCTCACAGAAGAGAGCACTTTTAGAAATCCCCAACTCCCTGAGCACACAAATGACATGAACAGACACGAGAAACAGCATGGCCCATTGGGTAGATCATGGGAATGGGAGTCAGAATGACCTGGGTTCTAATCCCAGGCCAACCACTTGTCTGCTGTGTGACCTCGGGGAAGTCACTTCATTTCTCTGTGCCTCGGTTGCCTCATCTGTAAAACGGAGATTAAGACTGAGAACGCCATGGGGGACGTGGACTGTGTCCAATCTAATTAGCTGTATCTAGTATCTACCCCAGCGCTTAGAACAGTGTCCAGCACATAGTAAGCACTTAACAAATACCATAAAAAAGACCAGAAAAACAGACACTTAAAGGGAACTGACTCATATAGGTCTTAGTGGAATGCCACTAACCCTCAAGACTGTAAGCACATTGTGGGCAGGAAATGTGTCTGTTTTGTTATATTGCACTCTCCCAAGCGCTTAATACAGTGCTATGCAAAAAGTTAGTGCTCAATAAATACAAATGAATGAATGAATCCTCCCAACCAACTGGGGCATCATTTATCATCATAAGTGATACTGGGGCATCATTTATCCTGTTTTTGAATTTGCATCCAAATCAAATTATATTAACATAGCAAAAGAGGGAGAGCTTGACTGGACCAGACTGGCCCTTCCCCAGAAGCAAATGATTGAGGCAGTTGGGAAAAATGGCAAAAATAGATTAGGATCAAGGATCTGATTTGCCATTTAAACTACTATTCCATTCTTCCTCTCTAGGAGAAAAATGCTATGCTAATAAGAGCTCAATCAATACTACCGATTGACTAATCGATCAGTTTCCAGGGCCACAGTAACCACACAATTCTGGTCAAGCAATGTGGGGAAACAGCATGACCTACTGGAAAGAGCTTGGGCCTGGAGTCAGAGGACCTGGGTTCTAATTCTGGTTCTGCCAACTACTTGCTGTGTGACCTTGGGCCAGTCAAAACTTCTCTGTGCCTCGGTTTCCTCAAATGTAAAATGGGGATTCAATACCTGCTTTCCCTCCTACTTAGTGATCTCCATGCAGGGCAGGGCCTTTGCTGGACCTAATTAATCTATAACTGCCCCAGCACTTTCAGCAGTATTTGATACATCAATCAATCAATCGTATTTATTGAGCGCTTACTGTGTGCAGAGCACTGTACTAAGCGCTTGGGAAGTACAAGTTGGCAACGTATAGAGACAGTCCCTACCCAACAGTGGGCTCACAGTCTAAAAGGGGGAGACAGAGAACAAAACCAAACATACTAACAAAATAAAATAAATAGAATAGATATGTACAAGTAAAATAGAGTAATAAATATGTACAAACATATATACATATATACGGTGCTGTGGGGAAGGAAAGGAGGTAAGATGGGGGTGATGGAGAGGGGGACGAGGGGGAGAGGAAGGGGATACATAGTAAGCGCTTAACAAATATCATTTAAAAAGTCTAATGTGAGAAATTAGAAACTATCACCTAAGAACACACACATACACACACTCAACAGACCCTAATAAATCAGGGTAACATTTTTCAGGCTAAGGCAGTTCACGTCTACCAACTCTATGTTACTCTCCTTAGCACTGCGTACAGCACTGCGTTCACAATAAGATCTCACTGACTGATAGGGATCCACCGTGTCAAAAGTCCCGGAGAGAATGGTGAGGCGGAGGGTGAGGAGGAAAGCTGACCCCCTGCAGAGCAGTGCTGTTGATTCTCAGAATTCCCTGGACATATGTGAAGAATTTCAGCCCCAACACCTCTTTTGCTACTCTTGAGAATGCCAAGGAGCATTCCTGGGGGCGTGGAGAGTGGGAGGCCAAAGTCCAGGACTTTCCCTGGCCCTTCAAACTCCCCTCCCCGGACAGCCCTCTGGCTGTCTCTCCTGCCTCTACTTCTCAATCCCAGATTGCTGCCACCACCCTGCCTCCAGGTTCTGACCCAAGACCCTCAGGACTCTTAGATCTGTCTTCATCATCATCATCATCAATCGTATTTATTGAGCGCTTACTATGTGCAGAGCACTGTACTAAGCACTTGGGAAGTACAAATTGGCAACATACAGAGACAGTCCCTACCCAACAGTGGGCTCACAGTCTAAAAGGGGGGAGACAGAGAACAAAACCAAACATACTAACAAAATAAAATAAATAGAATAGATATGTACAAGTAAAATAAATAGAGTAATAAATATGTACAAACATATATACATATATACAGGTGCTGTGGGGAAGGGAAGGAGGTAAGATGGGGGGGATGGAGAGGGGGACGAGGGGGAGAGGAAGGAAGGGGCTCAGTCTGGGAAGGCCTCCTGGAGGAGGTGAGCTCTCAATAGGGCCTTGAAGGGAAGAAGAGAGCTAGCTTGGCGGATGGGCAGAGGGAGGGCATTCCAGGCCCGGGGGATGACGTGGGCCGGGGGTCGACGGCGGGACAGGCGAGAACGAGGTACGGTGAGGAGATTAGCGGCGGAGGATCTGAGGGTGTGGGCTGGGCTGTAGAAGGAGAGAAGGGAGGTGAGGTAGGAGGGGGCGACGGGATGGACAGCCTTGAAGCCCAGGGTGAGGAGTTTCTGCCTGATGAGCAGATTGATTGGTAGCCACTGGAGATTTTTGAGGAGGGGAGTGATATGCCCAGAGCATTTCTGGACAAAGATAATCCGGGCAGCAGCATGAAGTATGGATCTCATCCTAATCAATCAGTAGCATAGTCAGGAACAAAATCCAGTGTCTCCATCCCTGTAATCTAAACCTTCTTCATTGTCTTGGTACAAGAAAACTGGTCTAGGTTAACCATGTGAGGGTTGGAGATTTCCATCTATCAATCAATGGCATTTTTTGAGTCTTTATTGTCTGCAGAGCCCTGAACTAAGCACTTGGGACCGGACAATAAAATAGAGTTCATTCATTCATTCAGTCGTATTTATTGAGCGCTTCCTGTGTGCAGAGCACTGTACTAAGTGCTTGGGAAGTCCAATTCAGCAACATATAGAGACAGTCCCTACCCAACAATGGGCTCACAGTCTAGAGGGGGAGACAGACGGTAAAACAGAACAAGTAGACAGGTGTCAATACCACCAAAATAAATAGAATTATAGATATATACATATCATTAATAAAATAGAGTAATAAATATGTAAAAATATACATAAGTGCTGTGGGGAGGGGAAGGGTGATGGGGAGGGGAGGAGGAGGAGAGGATAAGGGGGGGGGCTCAATCTGGCAAGGCCTCCTGGAGGAGGTGAGCTCTCAGTAGGGCTTTGAAGGGAGGGAAAGCTAGTTTGGCGGATGTGTGGAGGGAGGGCATTCCAGGCCAGGGGAAGGCCGTGGGCCAGGGGTCGACGGCGGGACAGGTGAGAACGAGGCACAGTGAGGAGGTTAATAATAATAATGGCATTTATTAAGCACTTAGAACAGTGCTTTCCACAAAGTAAGCGCTGGGGAGGTTACAAAGTGAACAGGTTGTCCCACGGGGGGCTCACAATCTTAATCCCCATTTTACAGATGAGGTAACTGAGGCCTAGAGAAGTTAAGTGACTTGCCCAAAGTCACACAGCTGACAAATGGGGAGTCAGGATTTGAACCCATGACCTCTGAATCCAAAGCCCGTGGTCTTTTCACTGAGCCACGCTGCTTAGCAGAGGGTGCGGGCTGGGCTGGAGAAGGAGAGAAGGGAGGTGAGGTAGGAGGGGGCGAGGTGATGGTAGAGGGAGTTGGCAGACAAAATCCCTGCCCATGATGAGAGGGTGACAGACATTAAAATCAGTTACTTTAGGAGAAATGACAGAGTATAAGGCTATGTATGCAAGTGCTGTGGGGCTTGGGGTGGGGTGAATATCAAAGTGATTAAGGGGTACAGACCCAAAAGCACAGGTGACACAGGAAGGAAAATTGTGGGGGGCGGGGGATGAAGGGTTGTTAGTGAAGTTCTTCTGGAGGAGCTATGATTTCAGCAGAGTTTTGAAGAGGGGACGAGTGGTGGTCTGTTAAATATGAAGAGGGAGAGAATTCCAAGGATGTGAGCAAGCAGAAGCGAGACAGATGAGATTGAGGTTCAGTGACTAGCTTGGCATTAGAGGAACCAAAGTGTGAGAGGGCTGGACAGTAGTACGAAATGAATGAGGTAAGGTAGGAGGGGGGGTGAGATGACTGAGTGACAAAGTCGATGGTAAAGAGATTTTTCCATTTGATGTGGGGATGGGCGGATGGCCATTGCAGGCTTTTGAGGGAAGTAGAGATGTGGACTGAACTTTTTTCAGAAAAGTGATCTGGGCAGCAGAGTGAAGTATGGACTGAAGAGTGAAGAGACAGAAGGCAGGGAGGTCAGAGGTTGATGTAGTAGTCTCTGCAAAGCTTTAAGAAAACAATAAACAACCTTCAGTCCAGAGGGGTTTAGTCATGCACATGTTTGGAGGAGGCAAGGGAATGGACCGGCTGACCTCTTGAGGACACTTACAGATTTGGCCATGACAGTGCGCAAGATGAGACAACAGTGGAATTGGCCTGAAGCAACCTTGGCTTTTGGGATGGGATGAGAGGCAGGGAGGAGGAGAACTTTTACAGGTTCCCCAAGCCTTCTGCCTCTGGAGGGGCAGTGGGTGGGGAGGTTCCTTGAAGGGTGGAAAAATGTCCCAGTTCCAGTCTTGGGGAGCTATTCATCCTCTAGCTCATGCATCTTTGCTCAGTGCCGTGTTTCGGCAGCTGGAGACAAACTAGAGACAAATCGACACTTTCCTAAACTAAAGATTCCTAAAGAGAACAGGATGTGAGAAGAGAATCAACGGCACAAAGGAAGGAAGGCAGGCAGGCAGGGAACCGGCAGGCTCTTTGGCAACCGATCCTGGGTGGTGCTCGTTTGCCTAAATTTGCATTTGAGAATTAAAATTAACATCACTGGAAACTAGGACACAATCTGGCTGGGGTCCTCTGCCCTCCTTGCTCAATGAATAGTGGAAAGCCACTTGGTTGTAGTCCCTAGTGAAACAAACAAAGCAAAAATCCAGGCATTCCTTGAGGCTACCAGGTGGAACGGCCCAGACTCCGAATTGCTCCAATCATTAACCTTTGGTTGCCAGCCCCTGACACACAACAAGGGACAGCAGCACTGTGGAAAGGGGTGTCAGAGGGCCTTAAGGAAATATTTATTGGAAGCCCCAACTTCCTCTGGGTGCTGTTCACTCTTTTAGCTTTTATTTCTATTCATAATAATAATGAAAATAAAAATTATAGCATTCATTAAGCCCTTATTCCTTGACGAGTCTGCAATGAGCACTGGGGTAGATAACAGGCAATCAGATCGGACACAGTTCCTGTTTCACATACGATTCACAAACTAAGAGGGAAGTATTTCCCCATTTTACAGATGAGCAAACTGGAGTCCAAAGTGATTTATTTGCCCAAGGTCTCATAGCAGGTCAGTGCCAGACTCCTGACTAGAACCCAGGTCTCCTGTCTCCCAGGCCAGTGCTCTTTCCACCAGACCACACTGCGTCTCTAGTTATTTCATGAAAATCCCACCTTACTCCTCCCTCCTGACAACTGCCTTACCGCTGCTGAGACAGATTCTCCTTCCTTAGGTGTGGCAAGTCTGACTCTAACAGTAGGGATTTTACAAAAATCAGATCACAGAATCACCACTAAGGTGTATGTAATTCCAGGAGCCTTCTGGGAAGAGATGAAGTCCGGGTCAACACCCGAGCTGGATCAGAGAAGGGAAGGAAGGTGGAATTTGAAGAGAAACTGAATCCAAATCAGAAATTTGGGTGAAAGGGGAGACTCCTTGGTTCAGCAGGATTGAGCAATAGACCTAACCCAGAAGGCATTTTCTGGGCCTTTGTGCTTGTCGACCCTCCTCATGGTGACCCAAAATCTTCAGTTTAGCACCCTGGGCACTTGGCTTTATAAATCTTATCGAGCAGAATCCACTGATTCGGGGGAGGGAGAGGGTTCCAATCCCAGCCCCGTTCAACAGCCGAGCTCTGCTTTCCTTTTGCTTGACTTCCAGTTTCCTCCTCTGGCACCACCTTCCTTAGAAAAGGGGAGTTTATCTCTCTCCTCGCCCCAGGTCTCAACTTTCTCTCCATCTGTTCAGCTCTAACACAACTCGTCATCGCTTCTCAGCCTGTCAGCTCCTTGTAGGCAGAGAGCATGTTACTTCTCCATTGTGTACTTCCAATCACTCTCATTCGATTGCATTTATGGAGTGTTGTGTGCACAGCACTATAGTAAGAGCTTGGGAGAGTACAACACAGTTGGTAGACATGTTCCCTGCCTACAAGGAGCTCACAGTCTAGAGGGAGGAGCTAACAATCTAGGAGTCAGTGCTTACGGTCTAGAGGGCTTTCCAGGCACTTAATACAGTTTATTGCACAGTGGAAACGTAAGCTAGACTGTAAGCTCCTTCCTAAACTGTAAGCTCCTTCTGGGCAGGAAAAGTATCTACCAACTCATACTTTACTCTCCCAAGAGCTTAATTCAGTGCCCTATGCACAGTACGCATTCAATAAATGCTACAGATTGATTGTTGGATGCTCAAAAAATACTATTACTACGACTACTGTCACTGGAATCAGCCCCAAGAAAGAAAGAGCAAGTAGAGAGGCTAGAAGGGGTTGGACTGGGAAATTCTGAACCCAAATCCCAGTAGTCACCTCTTAAGGGATGGGTCACCCAGTCCTCTTCTAAAAGTGAGGGGCAGGCAAGTAAGAGGATGAAACACAAACCAGTCCTTTTTGCTACTTGCTTAGCAGATCTGGTGAACGGATGGGAGGGGGAGACTGTGGGAGCTCCCAGTTCATAAAAGCGTTTTGGGTTATCTGTGGGTTTCACTCACCCACGCTTTCCCGGGCCCTGGTTACCAGGGATAATTAGGAGTAATTGCACTTGGCCTTGGATAAATGAATTTATCCTGATACTTCAGCAGGCTGTTGGAACCAGATAGTCCTGAGATTGCTTTCCACCACTCCACAATAGGTCCCTTGGCTCTTTGTCCTGGCCTTCCTTCCCTGACAGTGTGAAGGCTGTTGGAGGGGCCTGGAAGAGGCTCTTCCCTCAGGCCAGGGCCTGCCACTAGCCTGGTCTCTTCGAATGCCACTTATTTCTCTAAGGCCTGAGAAGACTGAGAACAGAACCCACTGCTCTCTGGGGCTCACGGGCCCAGCCGATCTCACTATTTCTCACCTCCTATTTGCCGAGGGGATTGTTAAACTCTACCGGATGTTTCCTCAATTGTGGCCCAAACCAAACTGCTCAAAGCGGAGAGATGGCAGGACCCACTTCACATAATAATAATAATAATACTGATGGCATTTGTTAAGCGCTTACTATGTGCAGAGCACTGTTCTAACTGCTGGGGGGAATACAAGGTGATCAAGTTGTCCCACGTGGGGCTCACAGTCTTCATCCCCATTTTAAAGATGAGGGAACTGAGGCTCAGAGAAGTTAAGTGACTGTCCAAGGTCACACAGCAGACATGTGGTGGGGTCGGGATTCGAACCCATGACCTCTGACTCCAAAGCCCGGGCTCTTTCCACTGAGACACGCTGCTCACATCATCATCAGTGGCATTTATTGAGTGCTTACTGTGTGCGGAGTACTGTACTTAGCACTTAGAAGAGTAGCATACGACAGAGTTGGTTCACATTTCCCCTGTTCACCTCATCCCCTCACAGGGTACCATGTAAATGCCTAGAAAATGATTAAACTGGTTCCCTGTACGGTAAGGGGGCCCAAAGGTCGGGGAGAAGATGCTCTTTATTTCACTCACTCATATGGCAGTGTTGACTTCCTGTGGCCACCACAAAAGCCAATTCTCCCCTACAACCACTATAAGGAACTCCCACTGAATCAGGGAAAGGAGCAAGAAATTTGGCCGTAAGCAGTTTAATAGGGAGATAAAACTTTGGCATGGGACTCCAATTCGCTTTACCAGCCACTTTTTCTAACCTGCAGCGGGCTTTTGTAATCACCAATTTCTCCTGCACAGCCCTCCTGCCCTTTCCCCAACCCACAACCTTCAGGTAGAAGAAACACCCAGATGCATGGAGAAACAACAAGTATTTTCAATCAATCAGTCCTATTGAAAGTGCTCTATATGTCAATGGGACATATAGAGCACTTATTAGGTGCAAAGCACTGTATTAAGCACTTGGGAGAGTACACTACAACAGAGTTGACAGACACAATCGCTGCCCACAAGGAGATAACAGTTTAGAGGATGGGACAGCTTAGCATTTCCCCTCAACCTTCAGCCTCTCCATTAGGTCACTCTGATTATGACCCCTTATACAGTTGGCTACTACCCTGTGGACGCCTAATGTAATATAGCCACTTGCTGCCCCTCAGATCTAACTCGGTGGGTTACAGACCTGCCGCACTAGATAGCATTCATAGAAACTTCCCCTTCTCCACCACCACCTCATTGTGTAGTTTCCAAGGACAGTTGCACAACAAAGGTGGATTGTATTTAATGGGGGGAATTGGGTACCTGAACCCAGCCACAGGCTTTCCTACAAGCCAGCAGGGTTTTCCCCTGTTCTGTTTTCTTTTTCCTACTTGGTAACTACGTACTGAAGGGGAAATTTTTAACACACTGGCACATTCTTTGGATCTCACCAGTCATTCTTCTTGAAATTTATGTTCAATCCTGTCCTCACCAGATATTTGAAAGATTCCCCAAAGGGATAAATCAGAAAACTTGACTTACTTTACTTTGACACACAGGGTAAATACCAATTCACTCTGAAAGTTAAAACACAGGAGAGGCCCAGTTCCTAGGTGGACACATACACACACACCTGCATGCACGTACACACACAGAATCTCTCTCAAAGTTATTCCCTTGCTCCTTTGCCCTAGGCAAAACAAACAGCGGCCTGAAATATTGAAATTCTATAACCCTAGACACCCACTTCTGAATGGAATCATGTGCCCAGAATGTAAGAGCCAACCAGCCAAGAGCAATCTTATTTATTGTGCACCTACTGTGTGCAAAGCACTGTACTAAGTGCTTGGGAGAGTACAACACAAATACCAATGGGCTGGGGAGAAAACACACTTCATAATTATTTATTTGCGGAGAGCTCCGCTAGGCTACATCTAAATCTGTGAGCGGTGCCAAACCAGCCTGCTAAAGACAAGGAAAAAGAGGACGTGCGATTAAAGCGTCTGGTTTTTAAAAAGGCAACTGGGTCTACCTTGTTTGGATGCCCGTCTTCGAATCTTCATCTTAGGAAAGGAAGGCCACGAGTAGTTAAAAGGGGAGTCGGAGTCTGAGTCCATCCTTTTCGGTTCAAAGCCAAAGAGCAGACGGCAGAACTCGAGCAGAGCTTTGCTGCTTTCCAAAGCCAGCCAAGTCTAAGCGGGCTGCAAAGTCACGGCAAGAACAGGGCAGGATCAAATAGCTCACGAAGCCAGGGGAGGGAGCAGCGGTAAATGTTTTGCTCCCTTCGGGCATCCAGGCATGTAGGGAGAACCGGCTGTAAATATTAAAGCCAAACCGGGGAAGTTTTTTTCTTTCTTTTTTTTTTTTTTAAAAAAAAAAGGGAGCCACAAGTTGAGCTGATGCATCGAGGTTCAGTTAATCGAGGTCAGCAGGAGCGGATGAATCATTAACTCCCTTTTCGTTTGGCTGAAAAGGGAAATGAATAGGGGCAGAGAAGGTGGCTCGGGGAGTTAGCCAGTGACTCTGCGCTACAAAACATGGAGACACTGGCGTTTGCTTCTTGGTCGGCCCTGTGACTTCTCCTCAACCTTCTCCAATTCACAGTAGGTTTCAGTTTCAAGGGTCTGGACAACCCCCACCCACATCTGATGGACAAGCTGATGAGAAGTGACCACATGGCCGGGCTGAAGATGCCTCAGGACCATCCTGCCTCCCCTCGAGCCTGGCAATCTCGACTGATGACCGGATTCTGCAGCTCCCCAGATCCCCGATTCTCCAAACCCTCGACAGACACAGGAAACCATGTGCTAAAGGGCAGTCTTCGTCTTACTGGAGATAGATCCCTTCCTCAAATGCTTAGTCTGATCGGTGTTTTCACCTGCAGCCTGGCACCAACTTGGATTGGCAAGCACAAGGATCTTCTGCTCCTGGCACCTTCAAAAAACCCCTGCTAACCTCCAAGCTCCCAAACAATACAGCGGTGACTAACTGACAACAAATTCTCCATTCTTATACAGTCTCCATGTACAACTTGCCCATAATTAGCATTCAGGAGGAACTCATTATCCCATATCCCAACATTCTTTTTCACCACAAAAACCCACGTAACCTCCCCAGCCAAAAAAGTGGCTCAAGTGTGGGTCTCCTAGGGGCCTACAGGGTAAACAGCTCACCCTGGTTGTTTTTTCATTTTTATTTTTTTTTGGTGGGGAGGTTTACAGTATTTGTTAAACGTTTACTACATGCCAGTCACTGAACTAAGTGCTGGGGAAGATACAAGCTAATTAAGTTGAACACAGTCCATGTCCCACATGGGGTTCACAGTCTTAATCCCCATTTTATAGATGAGGGAACTGAGGCCCAGAGAAGTGAAGTGACTTGCCCAAAGTCACACAGCTGACATGTGGCAGAGCTGCGATTAGAACCCATAATCTCTGACTCTCAAGCCCAGGCTCATTTCACTGAGCCACGCTCCTTCTCAATGGGGAGAGTAGTAGCTTGCTGAATGTGAAGAGGGAGAGAGTTACAGGCAGAAGGGAGGATGTGAGTAAGAGGTCAGTGGTGAGGAAAATGGGAACAAGACTCAGTGAGAAACAAACTCTCCAGACCTCAGTTTCCCCATCTGTAAAATGAGGATAAATAGGGATAAAATAGATCATGAGCTCCATGCAGAGCAGGGACCGTGTTCAATTCCATAATCTGGTACCTACCCCAGATCTTAGCAGGTAGCAAACACAAAATAAATTCCCTAGTTATTATTGTAATTCCTCACTACGTTTTGAAGGATCCCACAGGTTTGTCCAAGTAAACCTTTGCTCTTCAGAGAAAACAGTTCATTTTGAATTCCTGCAAAATGAAAACTCTGTAAACCACTACTCCAAGCTTTGACACATTTATATTCAACTTAAAGAGGAATTATTTCTGCTCTAAATCCTAATTTTCCTTTACCTTGCTTATTCTAAGGAAATAAATCCTGAAATCAGGGACACTGAGCAACAATAATTCAATGCATCATACATTTATACTGGCAATTATGCATTTACACTAGTATGTATAGATTTATACCAGTTATTTTTATCAGGAAGACCCAGAATGGAGCCTAAAAATCCCACCATTTCTGCTGTGTGGCTGTGGTATAGCTTTCAGGATTGAAAGATACTATCTGGGTTAGGTACAAGACTATGAAATAGGAATTTAGGGCAATATCCTTCAAGGTAAGTGGTAGCTTTTGAAATGGAAGGGGTAGCTATACTGGTCACGATGGAAGAGGAGAGACTGAAGTGGGGAGGTCTGCAGGTTTTAAAATTGCTTGTACGAGGTCTCAAGTACCTTTTTATGCAATAAACTGTCACAGCTCTGTGCGAAAGCTCAACTGTAGAGAAGCAGCATGGCCTATGGGATAAAGCACGGGCCTGGGCGTTAGAAGGACCTGGATCCTAATCCTGGCTCCACTGCCACCTGTCTGCTGTGTGGCCTTGGGCAAGTTACTTAACTTCTCTGTGCCTAAATTACCTCATCTGTAAAACAGGGATTAAGACACGGACTGTGTCCAACCTGATTAGCTTTTATTCATTCATTCCTTCATTCAATAGTATTTATTGACTGCTTACTATGTGCAGAGCACTGTACTAAGCACTTGGAAAGTACAATTCATCAACAAATAGAGACAATCCCTACCCAATGGGCTCACAGTCTAGAACGGGGGGAGAGGCAACAAAAGAAGACAAGTGGACAGGCATCAATAGCATATCTACCCCCATTTTATCTACCCCACTGCTTAGTACAGTGCCTGCCACATAGTACACATTTAACAAATACCATTTTTTTTTTAAAAAAAAAAGCTCCCTTCAAACAGGACTTTCTCTTCACAGGCCCTGCTGACTTTCCAGCCAAAAACTTCATATTCTGCCAGCAACTGTTTTGTGGATTCAGCTTAGAGTTTGAGAGTTTTTGTGTGCGCATGTGTGCGCGCACACGCACGTGCTATAAATGGTATCAGTTAAGCGCTTACAGGCAGTGTACTAAGCGCTGGGGTAGACCCAACCTAATCAGGCTGGACACAGTCCATGACCTACATGGGGCTCATAGTATTTTACAGATGAGGTAACCGAGGCAAGTTACTCACTTAGAAGCTAAGTGACTTGCCCAAGGTCATAAAGCAGACAAGTGGTGGAACCAGGTTTTTTTTCTTTTTTTAATTGTATTTATTAAGTGCTTACTATGTGCCAGGCACTGAGCTAAGTATGGGGGGTAGATACAAACCAATCAGGTTGGACACAGTCCTGTACCACATAGGGCTCACAGTCTTAATCCCCATTTTACAGATAAGAGAATTGGGGCATAGAGAAGTGAAGCAACTTGCCCAAGGTCAGACAGCAGAGCAGGGATTAAAACTGAAGTCCTCCGACTCCCCAGGCCTGTGCTCTAACCACTAGACCACACTGCTTCTCCGGTTTCCTGAAAACAATCGCAGCTGCACCCTAGAGAATGCAGCCGCTCTCTGCACTGAAGCAGCAGGATCAGGGAAATGCACCAAAACATTAGAATGGGAGTAAAAAACAAAAAACACACCCTGGTCTAGATGTGGGTTTAGTTGCCAACTCCACCCAGCAACTAGGCCTAGGGATACCACTGAAGGGGTTCTCTGGGCTTCAATAATCATTGAGAAGCAGCGTGGCTCAGTGGAGAAGAGCCCGGGCTTTGGAGTCAGAGGTCATGGGTTCGAACCCCGGCTCCACCAATTGTCAGCTGTGTGACTTTGGTCAAGTCACTTAACTTCTCTGTGCCTTAGTTACCTCATCTGTAAAATGGGGATTGAGACTGTGAGCCCCATGTGGGACAACCTGATCACCTTGTAACCTCCCCAGCGCTTAGAACAGTGCTTTGCACATAGTAAGCGCTTAATAAATGCCATAAAAAAAATGATTATTGGCCCCCTGACCCCTGGGAGTTCCTCTGCTTCTTTCAGAAGCAGTGTGAGAAGCAGTGTGGCCTAGTGGATAGAGAATGGGCCTGGGAGTTAAAAGAAACTGGGTTCTAATCTCACCTCTGCCACTTTTCTGCTGTGTGACCTCGGGCAAGTTACTCAACTTCTCTGGACCTCAGCTAGCCATCTGTAAAAGTGGGGATTAAGACAGTGAGCCCCAAGTAGATGAAATGTGTCCAACCCAATTAGCTTGTATCTACCCTAGTGCTTAATACAGTGCCTGGTACATAATAAGAACTTTAACAGATACGATTAACAAAAAGCGCTAGAGAAATTGGAGCCAAACACTCTGGGGGCTGAGCATCGTCATGGGAGGAGAGCTGTTCCATTGTTCAGTTCGGACAGCAAGGTGACTGGATTTGAACCGATGAGCCGACCAAAAGTGCTCTGTGTTGCTTTGGGTTATAAATTGAAGCAAATCCAATGAAGCAGCATAGCCTAGTGGAAAGAACCCAGGTCTGGGCATCAGGGGACCTGGGTTCTAATCCCATTCCACCATTTGCCTGATCTGTGACCTCAGGCAAGTCACTTAACCACAGTAGGCAGTTGAAGAGATTAATAGGAAGAACTGTAGGGCCAGTGCCGAGTTCCATGAAATGAACTGTGGTGATGTGGTCGTAGCCTATTTGACCTCTTTTCCTCATTTTCTCCACCTGAAAGATGGTATGGAGGATGCCAGCCATTCCCAAACCCCTCAGAGAGGTTGGGAAGGGAGAAGGAATCATATACAAGTCCAGTTGTCCTAGATCGAGAAGGAATCACATACATGTCTAGTTCTCCTAGATTACAGGGGTGAAGACATTCTCATGGGGGGTTATAGGGCATGTGCCTTGAACAGATCCGCAAGTAGAGCTCAATAATAATAATAGTAAAAATGGTGGTATTTGTTAAGTGCTTACTATATGCCAAGCACTGTACTAAGCACTGGGAGAAATACAGAGTAATACCATATCAGATTATATGAGGCTCTTATATGAGGCTCACAGAGTAAGTAGGAGGAGAGCATGCATCACCTCGACCCCTTCTACCTCACCTCCCTTCTCTCCTTCTACAGCCCAGCCCACACCCTCCACTCCTCTGTCGCCGCTAACCTCCTCACTGTACCTCATTCTCGCCTGACCCGCTGTCGACCCCCGGACCACGTCATCATCAATCATCAATCGTATTTATTGAGCGCTTACTATGTGCAGAGCACTGTACTAAGCACTTAGCACGTCCTTCCCCTGGCCTGGAATGCCCTCCCTCCACACGTCCGCCAAGCTAGCTCTCTTCCTCCCTTCAAAGCCCTACTGAGAGCTCATCTCCTCCAGAAGGCCTTCCCAGACTGAGCCCCTTTTTTCCTCTCCTCCTCCCCACCCCCCAGCCCTACCTCCTTCCCCTCCCCATTAGCACCTGTATATATATTTGCACAGATTTATTACTCTGTTTTACTTGTACATACTATTCTATTTATTTTGTTAGTGATGTGCATATGGCTTTAATTCTATTTGTTCTGACGATTTTGACACCTGTCTACATGTTTTGTTCTGTTGTCTGGCTCCCCCTTCTAGACTGTTAGCCCACTGTTGGGTAGGGACCGTCCCTAACTGTTGCCGACTTGTACTTCTCAAGCGCTCAGCACAGTGCTCTACACACAGTAAGCAGTCAATAAATGAATGAATGAATGGGGATTAAGACTATGAGCCTTATGTGAGACATGGACTGTGTCCAACCTAATTAGCTTGCATCTCTCCCAGTGCTTAGTATAATACCTGGTACATGAAGCCATGATCTGCCAAACATAAAGCCCAGTCCCTGCCTCTCCATCCCCCCATCTTACCTCCTTCCCTTCCCCACAGCACCTGTATATATGTATATATGTTTGTACTTATTTATTTATTTATTTTACCTGTACATATCTATTCTATTTATTTTATGTTGTTAGTATGTTTGGTTTTGTTCTCTGTCTCCCCCTTTTAGACTGTGAGCCCACTGCTGGGTAGGGACTGTCTCTATATGTTGCCAACTTGTACTTCCCAAGTGCTTAGTACAGTGCTCTGCACACAGTAAGCGCTCAATAAATACGATTGATTGATTGATTGCCTCAAGGCCTTCCACCCACTGGCTGGCAGAGCCATCCCAGTGGGCCCGGCAGCTGGCTTCACCAGTGTAGAGCCTGTGGGTTGGGATGGGGAGGTGATTAGAGAAGGCTGCCTCAACTATCTAGCAACTCCCACAAGTTCTGAGCTGCTGTACTAAAGCTCCAGGCCATACAGGATGATTGCCCTAGCGCAGCTGAATTTTCAAAACGGAGCCTTGGTGAAGAGACTCGCTTGAACTTTCAGCTCCACCAGGGAAAAATAGCAGGTCAACGGGGCTCTTTGTTGCTCTGGGGCTGATTGGAAGGTGAAGCAAATCCCATGAAGCCACATGACCTAGTGGAAAGAACTGAATAGAGCACAGGCATGGGAGTCATAAGGTCATGGGTTCTAATTCCAGCTCTGCCACTTCTCTGCTGTGTGACCTTGGGCAAGTCAGCATGGCTCGGTGGAAAGAGCACAGGCTTTGGAGTCAGAGTTCATGGGTTTGAATCCTGGCTCTGCCAAATGTCAGCTGTGTGACTTTGGGCAAGTCACTTAACTTCTCTGTGCATCAGCTGCCTCATCTGTAAAACGGGGATTAAGACTGTGAGCCCCCCGTGGGACAATCTGATCACCTTGATCACCTTTAGAACAGTGCTTTGCACATAGTAAGCGCTTAATAAATGTCATCATTATTATTATTATTATTATTGTCATGTCACTTTTCTGTGCCTCAATTACCTCACCTGTAAAAGGGGGATTGAAACTGTGAGCCCAACGTGGGGCAGGAACTATGTCCAACCCGATTTGCTTGTATTCATCCTAGCACTTACTACGGTGCCTGGCACACAGTAAGCCCTTAAGTATCATTATTATTATTATTGTTAACAAGCCAGGCCCAGGCAACACGGGACCTAGGTTCTAATCCCAGTTCACCACTTCCCTGCTCTGTGACCTCAGGAAAATCGCTTAACCACAGTAGGTGGTTGAGGAGATTAATAACAAGAAGAAATGTGGTATTGGTTTAGCACTTACTATACTAAGTGCAAGAGCAGATACAGGATAATCTGGTTGGACACAGTCTCTGTTCTACATGGGCTTCTCAGTCTAAGGGGGAAGGAGGGCAGGTATGGAATATCCATTTTACAGAAGAGGAAACTGAGGCCTCTAGAAGTTAAGTGAGTTGCCTACAGTCACAGAGCAGGCACGTGGTGGGCCAGGGATTAGAACCCAGATCCCCTGACACCCAGGTCTGGGATCTTTCCACTAGGCCATGCTGCTTCATTGGATTTGCTTCTCCTTCCAGCCAGTCCCAAAGCAGTAGACCCATGGGGGAACACTGTTGATCTGCTGTTTTCCCCTTGAGGAACATTGCTGGGAAGCAGAGGCGAATTTAGAGAGGAGTGGCTCGGGAGTCCAGGGGAAGACCTTCCTGACCACTCCAGAGGAGAAGCCCCAAACATGTGCCTCACTGTTGGTGTCAAAATGACGCTCAACCTCACTTGAAAATTTCTCCCTGGGGAAAAGAAGAGCCAAGCTTTCTGGTAAAGAGTGACTCAAACTTTCCCTCGGAGAATTCAGCCCATTGTTATTTGTTCGTTCAGGGTGAACAAAGTAAGAGGTAGATTGAACTGGGCAACCACGGGAAGTAGAAATTCAGAGAGACTGTGCCCTGTGCTTCTTTGAGGTGGGACTTACCTCAGAAACAATTCAGTCGTTAAAAGGGCTTGTGTTTAATCACGTTCGAAATGGGCTGGGTGATTTACCGAACCGGGCTTGTTCATTCCCCCTCAGGCTTTCCGTCAAATGAAATAAATTCTATTTACCTGCTCCAACACCCTGTAAAGTCTCAGAGTCAAGCTAGTGGGTTGTGAGAACACCGGCTGCTCAGGGTTTGGGCCGTGAGCCAAGAAAATCAAACGCAAATCCGCAAACCAGCTGCACAATTAATGGAGTCAGTGACTCAACACCCAAGCCGCACAGCCACGGATTCTTGGCTTTGGCTCCCAGTTACCGGCCACTGGAAGGCAGCAGGCTACCAGGGCTCTAAACTGACCTCTGACCACATCAAACCTTTTAAATTACAGCAATTGATTTGGGGACAAAATACAGAGCAATCCCTTGGAGAGAGAGACAGGCACATGGCCAACCCCAGGATTTTACTTAATAATAATTATGATGGTATTTGTTAAGCGGAATGCAACGAACACTGTACTAAGTGCTAAGGTAGATGCAAGATAATCAAGTAGGGCACAGCCCCGGTCCCCCATGGGGCCTACTGCCTACGTGAATGGGAAAACAGGGATTGAATCCCCATTTTATAGGTGAGGAAACTGAGGCTCAGAGAAGTTAGTGACCTGCCCAAGATCACACAGTAAGCAAGTGGCAGAACCAAAATTAAAACTCGGGCCCTTCAACTCCCAGGCCCATACTCCTTCTGCTAGGCTACATTGCTTCTCTTATTATGCCTCACCTGACTAGAATAGTGTTTAACCTCCTTATGGGTTGAAGATTTGTCTTATGCTTCTGCTGAACTTTCCCAAAAGCTGAGTACAATACTTTGCACCCAGTGGGTACTCAATAAAAACCATTACTATTACCACTACTATTATTATTTCTACTAGAGTCATCATTTCGGATTCCATTTTGAACCTCCAGTGAAGTTGCAAAATTCTCCCCCTAAATTTAGGCAAATCAATTTCTCTTCTGGCAGGTTCTATTTGTACACCTGGAATACATTATTGGGAAGGTTTTTATCCAAAGGAGTGTAAACTCTATGGACTAGGGAAGTGTGTTGTTCTTCTGTTGTGCTTTCCCAGCAGCATAGTAATAATAATGGTATTTGTTAAACCTTACTACGTGCCAAGCACTGTTATAACACCAGGGTATATACAAACTAATCAGATTGGACACAGTTCCTGTCCCATATGGGGCTCACAGTCTCAATCCCCATTTTATACATGAGGTAACTGAGGCACAGAAGTTAAATGACTTGCCCAAGGTCACACAGCAAAGTGGAGAAGGTGAAATTAGAACCCACAACCTCTGAATCCCAAGCCTGTGCTCTTGCCACTAGGCCATGCTACTTCTCTAGTACAGTGTATTGCACCCAGTGGGCACTCAATAAAAACCACTATTACTAGATACCAATATTACTCTCGTTACGGTTTTGAATAAAGGTTTTGTTCACATATCAGAAGTCTTACAGGAAGATTTCTGAATATTTCAGTGTAATAGAAGATAAATGATTGCATAATTATAAACGTCAACATGAACATCTCAGGATATTTAGTAGTTTTATCTCTGAGCTTTCTCTTTTTCTTCAGAATGAAGATCTTTCTTCTAGAACCATTTTATTTTATACTCAGATTGAGGATGAAGATGTCAGAGGAAAGGTCTCTGTTTGCAAGGTACAGGGATCAGAAGCTTTTATTCATCATTTATTGAGCATCTGCTGTGTGCTTCAAATAAGTGCTTGGAAGAGACCATAAAAGAAAGAGGCAAGGTCCAATGCCTTAATCTATTTAAGATTAGCTTTCGTGGGCCCAAATGTACTCCCTTACCACAGAGATGTTCGAGTTAAACCTTAAATCACACTTAACAACAACAAAAAAATTTACCTTTTCCCTTGCCGTTCTCCTGCAAAGACTGAAACGGAGCTGCCCAACCCCTCATGATGTGGTTTGGAGATGCTCTTCCCAATGCAATATGATCCAGTTTGCTCTACTATCTCCGAGTTCAGCTCCTGCTCTGGACCACTCCACAGGCAAGACACACAAAGCTCTCAATCCCCAAGGGTTTGATCATTTCTTGCCCAGTTCCACGGTCAAGGACCACCGAAGAGTGGCCGCAGTTAAGTTCTCCTTCCTGGAGCCTGTTCACTTGGCTCAGTGAGAAGCAGCGTGGCTCAGTAGAAAGAGCATGGGCTTTGGAGTCAGAGGTCATGGGTTCAAATCCCGGCTCTGCCAATTGTCAGCTGTGTGACTTTGGGCAAGTCACTTCACTTCTCTGGGCCTCAGTTCCCTCATCTGTAAAGTGGGGATTAAGACTGTGAGCCCCCTGTGGGACAACCTGATCAATCTGTAACCTCCCCAGTGCTTAGAACAGTGCTCTGCACATAGTAAGCACTTAATAAATGCCATTATTATTATTATTATTATTATTATTATTTCTCAAGTCTGCTGGGCCAGGACCCAGCCACAACTTGGGTTTAGCCCGCCATCAGGCTGCTAAAACCAAAACCAGTCAAATATTCTCCTTCAGGAACTCTCTCTCCCTCCCTGTCTTGCCCATCTGCTACCCTTTGGGTCCAGCAAGAAACATCCTCCAACCCAGAACTTCATCTTTCGATGGCCTTTTGTTTGACAATCAAGAAGCAATCGATGTATTTTACTTACACTGTAGGTTCCCAAGTGCCTAAATAATAGGTACTCTAAAAATGCTGCTGCTTTTGGGTGCTAAGTGCTACCACTGATAAAGCTCCCCCTCTTCTAAATCTTTCTCTCTAGTTAACAGCAAGGTTCCCCACAATCATGACCCTCTGGGGCTGTGCTCTGCACACACCAGGTAGATTATCTCAGAAAATGTACTGAGAAACACGTGAGAAGCCGCACGGCCTAGTGAAAAGAGCAGGGCTTGGATTTGGGTTCTAATCCCAGCTCTGCCACATTCCTGGTAGCTTCTTTTTGAGAAACAGCATGGCTCAGTGAAAAGAGCATGGGCTTTGGAGTCACAGGTCATGGGTTCAAATCCCAGCTCTGCCACGTGTCTGCTGTGTGACCTTGGGCAAGTCACTTAACTTCTCTGAGCCTCAGTTACCTCATCTGTAAAATGGGGCTTAAGACTGTGAGCCCCACATGGGACAACCTGATCACCTTGTATCCCCCCAGCGCTTAGAACAGTGCTTTGCACATAGTAAGCGCTTAACAAATGTCATCATTATTATCATTGTCTGCAGTGTGACCTTGGGCAAGTCACTTCACTTCTCTGTGCCTCGGTTACCTCATCTTTAAAATGGAGATTAAGACTGCGAGCCCCACAAGGGACAGGGACTGTGTCCAACCTAATTATCTTGTATCTAACCCAGCACCTAATACAGTGTCTGGCACTGCTTGTCAGCCTTGTCAGCTGTGTGACTTTGGGCAAATCACTTAACTTCTCTGTGCCTCAGTTACCTCATCTGTAAAATGGGGACTAAGACTGTAAGCCCTACATGGGACAACCTGATCACCTCGTATCCCCCCAGCACTTAGAACAGTGCTTTGCACATAGTAAGTGCTTAACAAATGCCATCATTATTATCATTGTCTGCAGTGTGACCTTGGGCAAGTCACTTCACTTCTCTGTGCCTTGGTTACCTCATCTTTAAAATGGAGATTAAGACTGCGAGCCCCGCATGGGACACGGACTGTGTCCAACCTAATTATCTTATATCTAACCCAGCACTTAATACAGTGTCTGGCACTGCTTGTCAGCCTTGTCAGCTGTGTGACTTTGGGCAAGTCACTTAACTTCTCTGTGCCTCAGTTACCTCATCTGTAAAATGGGGATTAAGACTGAGCCCCACGTGGGACAACCTGATCATCTTGCATCTTCCCCAGCGCTTAGAACAGTGCTTTGCACATAGTAAGCGCTTAACAAATGCCATCATTACATAGTAAGTCCTTAAGAAATACCATTATTATTATTATTATTACTGCAGAGATGATAATTCTGATGTGATTCAATTCTCATTTTCCTCCACCCTGCCTCTCTCTTCAGATCATGGCACTCTTACGGTAGCATACTGCCCTGTAAAATTATTCTCATACAGTAGTGTCCTAAGAATTCCTCTTTTTCCTACAATTGGTTTTTCCCGCTTTATGAAGCTTTGCCAAGAATGATTGCTAATGAAATTGAGAAGCAGCACAGACTAGTAGAAAGAGTAGCACAGGACTGGGAGTCAAGAGACTTGGTTTTTAATCCCAGCTCCACACCTACCTGTTGTTAGGCAAGTCACCTGACTTCCCTGGGCCTCAGTTTCCTCATCTGTAAAACAGGGATTCAATACCAGGTCTCCTTCCCCCTTAAGACTATGAGTCCTGTATGGGACAGAGACTGTGCCTGATCTGATTCTGTTGCATCTATCCCTGCATACAGCAAGTGCTTGGCATAAGGTTAGCATTTCAGCAATACCACTGTTATTATTATTACTAATAATAATAAATCCAGAGAATGAAGTATCTTACTTGGGAAGAAACAGATGACTTTGGGAGCAAGACCCTGGCTGCACCAGTAGGCCCGAGTTTCTCACAGCCATACAGTTTAGAATAAGCCCGTACTGTAAAAGAAACGTGGACTCCAAATATGAACACATTTAAATTAAATTACACACACACACACGGAATACTGTTCTTATTTATGACACTCTGGCCTAACACAACATTTCCCTTCTGATTTTAGACTATTACAAAAGTTCACTCACTGATTAACCAAAACTGAAATGGGAATTAAGGAAGCAGTTTTCAAATACAATAATGGGCAAGTTGCCATTTCAAGCCGCAAGCATACTTTTGCTGGCCAATGACCCCAGCCAGGAATTCTAGCCCTCTAATCTATGTAAGGGACATTTATTCAAGTTTGGGTGTTGAGCTTTAAAGTCCCTAAAATTATAATTATGGCATTTATTAAAGCACCTACTGCATGCCAAAACCATGATTATATAAGATAATCAGATGAGACACAGTTCGTTTCAAAAGCTTAAGCATATAAAGTTACCACTGCTGAGGTTTTATGAGGATATTTTCCTGAGCAAGTGAATAAAAACCATGATGGCTCCATAATCACTATTTTCACTTGGATTTCTCAGAGATAGTATATATTTTGGCTCCATTTCACTCTTCACAGTTTTTTTTTTTTTATTCACTTAAATTTCATATGGAACAGATCATTTCCCAAAGTACACTTTGCCTGTCTGCCACCTCTCTCCTGTGTCTTCCTTCTATCCTTCAATACTCTACCCTCAATCCCACAGCATTTATGTACAGATCCATAATTTATTTATATTGAAGTCTGTCTTCTCTTCTAGACTGAGTTCCTTGTGGGCATGGAACATGCCTGCCAAACTCTGTTGTACCGTACTCTCCCAAGTACTCAGTATAGCATTCTGCACACGGCAAATGTTCATAGTAAGCGCTTAACAAATGCCATTATTATTATTATTATTATTATATAAATACCACTGATTGAGTGATTGTCCTGTAGCCAGGGCCAAAAGAAGATGTCCCCATTCCTCTTAGAAGGTGGCTCTAGGTTAATGAGAATTCTGAGTTTGAAGCACTCCAGTTGACCACACAGATGACTAAGCAGCCCAAAAGACTTGTATAGGTTTCATTAACAAATCCATACATTCCTTTGGATCTTCTTTGAATAATTGAAGACTAAGAAACTTGCAAAAAATCACATGGAGTAAATTGCATGCCTTTCTTGTTTGGGGAACTGTTCTTTAATGAAGCAAATACCATAAAATAAAACAAAAAAACAAATTCATAGTAGTGAAATGTCACAGAGCTGATTTTATGCCATGCATGTTGTTTCCCCCAAATCTACCAATTACTCTTCCTGAGATTGGACTGGGAGAGCCACGAGTCACAAAACTGGGGCAGGGTTTGGATAAAATTGGCAACAGGGTCTGAACTAACCACTTGACAGAAACATACACACTTACTGATTTTTATCAACTACCTGCGCTGCTAATTCTGCTTGGAGCCAGTTAAAACAACAACTCAGGTGAGCCTGCAAACACATTTGTATATTTTTCTCTATTTTGCTATTTATACAGCTGTTTAATCCTGAATTTTTAAAGGGCTTCCTGCTTATTCTTGTTTTTCTTCCTCCTTTCACTATCTGCCCCCACCATTAAATTATAAGTTCCTTGAAGCCAGAAAACATGAATCTTGCAACTGTTGTACTTTCCATTCATTCCATTCATTCAATCGTATTTTTTGAGCACTTACTGTGTGCAGAGCACTGTACTAAGCGCTTGGGAAGTACAAGTTTGCAACATATAGAGACGGTCCCTACCCAACAGCGGGCTCACAGTCTAGAAAGTTACTGTTTTTAGAGTTTGAGGAACAGCTTCAGAATTCTCCTTTCTACCACCGAGCCGGAGAGTTCAATAAAAACCATCACTATCGCTACGAATGTCATGAGCGCGGGAGTTCGCTACGCTTCCAAATCCGTCCCTTTCAATTTGGGTTTATCGTGAAGTGAAATACAGGGGCGCGTGAAGGGAAACTGCTAGTTCCGGCTAAAGGATGAGGAGAAATGAGACCTCCTTTACGGGGAATTTTAAAAGGAGCCTCAAAATCACTACCTACCTCACAGGGAAGTTATGTGGATTAGCTAATGGAGATAGTATCTTATGAACTAAGTCTGGGAATGTTGAGGCTGTTAGCAAGTGAATAGCAAAATCAGGAGGAGAATTGGCTGTCCTAGTCTACCACCTAAAGGCCTAGTTTGCCTGGAAACACCAACCTTCTTCATTCATTCATTCATTCAATCGTATTTATTGAGCGCTTACTGTGTGCAGAGCACTGTACTAAGCGCTTGGGAAGTACAAGTCGGCGACATATAGAGACAGTCCCTCCCCAACAACGGGCTCACAGTCTAGAAGGGGGAGACAGACAACAAAACAAAACATGTGGACAGGTGTCAAGTCATCAGAATAAATAGAAATAAAGCTAGATGCACATCATTAACAAAATAAATAGAATAGTAAATAGGCACAAGTAAAATAGAGTAATAAATCAGTACAAACGTATATACAGGTGCTGTGGGGAGGGGAAAGTGGTGGTGGGGGAATGGGGAGGAGGAGAGGAAAAATGGGGCTCAGTCTTTCCCAAGCCCTAAATCCAGTGCTTAGAATTCAGTTGCTGCTTAGTAAAAACCAACTATTGATTAATTACATCATCACTATCCAGAGTTGTGTATGCAAAGTTCAAAACCTGCCTCTTCCAAATCTTCACAAAAGCTTGAAGAGAGGCCACGTTACATAAAAGATACTTCCTAAAAGCGACACTATGGCAGTGAGTAAATTGTGCCTATAAATTGTTAGCGCTTGTACTGCCTTGCAGGAAAGTTAAACTTTAAATTGGACCAAGGTTCTTCTGGAGTTTATCTGTTCGGCCCTAAATAAAAAAATCAAGTCTAAACTCACTCTAGGAATCTGCGTTATAAACGAGACCACTACTCAATTACCTCTTTCCCATATTCTGTATTTGAGTGTGTGCACATAAAAATCCCCATGCGACTGCCCTGAGATGGTCTTGAGAAAAAGGAAAAAAAGGAAAATGGTTGATTGGGTTCGGGGATTTTTATCTTTAAAAAATACAAATCATCCTGAAACATAGTCTCACCTTGAACCCTAAATATACTTTTCACTAGTCTCTAGTTGCCTTGAGTTTTACTTACACATGCATGAAATTGACTCCAGGCAGGCTGAAGAGAGTCTAATACAGTAATTTGATTTACACACCTGAATAAAGAACTCTTTTAAAAGAAAGATTGCTTATTGCACTAAGCAGGGTCTTTGGAGGATGGTCAAGGGAGGGATAAGTCTAGAGAGCTGACAGAGAATTTTTGAGAGTTCAGGCAGGACTCTGTGTGTCATTTTTTATCCCCCTCTCACCTTTCAGGTGGGTCGGTATCGTAAGAGGCCGGAAAGGGAGATGGTAGTGAGGCAGGGTGGAAGGAGTCAGTTACAGGGATTGCAGGACATGTGGTCTGGCATCAGTACTGAAGCTATAAGGTGATGACAGCACCATGACACAGAGGTCCTTATGTTGGCACCCAGGTGACTATCTGGGTGCTAGACCAATCTTCTCTCAATCCATCCGAGGCTGAGTCCTTCCACCCTGTGAGCCAGTGAGGGCCAAGGATCAGATAAAGTATACCTGGTGAGCCAGCTACGGCTCCTAGCCTCCTCTTGGCCCAAACCTGGACTCTATGGCAAGCAATTCTAGCCTGGAAGCAACAGCAATAGTTCTCTATCACCACACAACGGCCCCACAGCAGCTTAGACCTCCATCTTGCCCCTTTTCTTTTCTGACAATTTCTCCACGATTGGGGAGGTCCCTATGTATCTATCATATCTTTAAATTATAAATTATTTATTCATATGAATGTCTGTCTCCCCCTCTAGACTGTGAGCTCGTTATGGGCAGGGAATGTGTCTGCTAATTCGTTCATTCATTCAATCGTATTTATTGAGCGCTTACTGTGTGCAGAGCACTGTACTAAGCACTTGGGAAGTACAAGTTGGCAGCACTATAGAGATGGTCCCTACCCAACAGCGGGCTCACAGTCTATAAGGGGAAGACAGACAACAAAACAAAACATATTAACAAAATAAAATACATTGAATAAATATGTACAAATAAAACAAATAAATAAATAGAGTAATAAATACGTACAAACATATATACACATATACAGGTGGTGTGGGGAGGGGAAGGAGGTAAGGCAGGGGGAGGGGGAGGAGGGGGAGAGGAAGGAGGGGGCTCAGTCTGGGAAGGCCTCCTGGAGGAGGTGAGCTCTCAGAAGGGCTTTGAAGGGAGGAAGCTCTCCTAAGTGCTTAGTACAGTACTCTGCACATAGGAAGTGCTCACTAAATACCACTGATTGAGGTAAACAGAAGACTACATCGGCCAGATCGGTTCTCCACAAATCGCCCCGGCCTACTTTGATGTATACCCCAATGGCCGATGGCTCGTAATCATGGTAGGAATGAATTCTCCTTCCTCTTGAAATAAACTGGGATCATTTATACATGAGTTAAGGAATGCTTTTAATGGGTGAATTGGGACAAATTGCTAAGACATTTTTCAGGGTTCATTGACAAGGCTCATGACCAACTCTGCTGTATTGTTCTCTCCCAAACACTTAGTACCATGATCTACATGGAGTAAGCGCTCAACAAATACCACTGATGATGATAGTGATGATCCTAACCATTCCACAAAGGTCCAGAGGGGGAAACAGACCCATATCTGCCCGCTCCTTACACTCAAAAACTTGCCCAATAACACCGGGAGTATAAGCTGTGCTTGGGTTTTATGGCATTCTGTCCTTGGTCCAACAGTTTAAATGACTTTTGATGTTTGTCTATCCTTCATCAAGCCAGGCCATCATCATCAATCGTATTTATTGAGCGCTTACTGTGTGCAGAGCACTGTACTAAGCGCTTAGGGCCAAGTACAAAACCCATGATAGATACTGTCATTGCCTTTTCTAATGCTTTTCAGGTGAGCAGAGGGTTGATTCTCTGTTTTTCATGTTGAAAGAAAAAAAAAATGAGATCCCTGTCCTCACCCAGGAAGCAGCACCAATCTGGTTTGGCCTAAATGGTCCCTCCAACCAAGAATCTGAATCTGACAATGGATGGCCCTACACGATTCCTGGGGGAACAGGATGTGGACTGCCCATCTTACATCCTCAAGGTCTGAGATGGAGCTTTGTTTCCCCTCTCATCTATCCTTCCTAAAATGTGGCACTCATGATAAACACAGAGTATTTTAGAAGTGGCAGTGCTGTGGTTCTTTAATAATAGCAAAACTATGCCTTTTTATGGTATTTTCATGGCATTACTGGTTCATCATCCAATATCTGATTGGCTTTTATGGCTTCAGCCGCAAAGTAGACCAAATAAAGAGTACGGCAGAGTCACAGCCCTGAGGCTGACACACCTATCAACCACGGATCATGATCCCTTCCTGGTTCTACCTAGGTAAGCTGCTTAACCAAAAAGTGAACGAAGTTATTTCACTCTTTCAACCTATAAGCAAATATGCTCAATATAATTAAAATGGGCTTTATACTCAGTTAACAGAGCACTAAGCCCAAGACCCACGAAATGTACAAGGAAGAACATTAATGATAAGAGAACCAACCATTTTTTAATTCCCAAAAGAATTTCAGTGCTAGCATTTTTTCCTATCAAAAAAATGAAGTTTCTCATCAAACATAATAAGAAAACCCAATTAAAATGAACAAAAAGAACTAAGTCTGAGTCAGAATTTGTACCTATTACATTGCAGCCCCAATAATCATGTGTGGAAGGATTTTTTCGTTTTGTCTCTTTTTTTTTAAGTAGTCACAGTTCAATCTTAGTTTTTTTGTTGGATTGTGGGAATGAAAAGGAGGAAGGTGATGATGATGTTGCCATCTTAAGTCAGGAGCAACATATGAGCCTCTGTACTAAAACTTCACATGAGTAGCAGAAGGCTGAAAACAAAGAGTGAAAGCCACCTGAGGACCTGAGGCCCATGGAGAAATCTGCCCCAAACTGGCTTCATTCCTCTGATAGTGCTGTGGGATTTTATATACAACTGCAGGGTTAAAAACCTCATCATCTTATCAGATGGGTAAAATCTGGCCTTGGGTATGTCTTAATATATTCATTCAGTCTTTATATATTCATTTCGGTCAGTCGATCATATTTATTTAGCGCTTACTGTGTGCTGAGTACTGTACTAAGTGCTTGGGAGACTACAATGTAACAGTATAACAGACACATTTCCTGTCCACAGCGAGCTTATTTACAAATGTAACAAATCCTAGGCTATTATCCCTGCATGCACACTTCCCAGATCATAAAATCTGCTCCATTCTACATTTCCTGTGCTGCTGTTGAGAGGAGGAAGCCATAATTATAATAATATTTATTAAGCACATACTGCCTGCCAAATCACTGTGCTAAGCACTAGGGCAGATAGAAAATAATTAGATAAGACAGGCCCTTTGCCACGCAAGCCTCAATCGAAGCTGGAAGGAGACGAGGTATTTTACCCCCCTTTGGTTGTGAGGGAGATGGCCCAGGCAGATCCAGCCCTGCTGACCAAATACTCTAAGAGGCCCATTGGAGATTTCTCCCTCTATAATCTGTATAGTCCTCTCTTAGGATCACACCTAGAGAGTTTCCAGTACTCTACCAGTCTCAACTACAGGAGGGAGAGTCAAACAGAGGCATACCCATTCCATTCCTAGCTTGGGCAGTGGCTAGCGAGTGGAAGACAATCTGCTACAAGTCAAAACTCACCTGTATTGGGCACCAACGGCATGGGAGAGATTTGAGGGTGGAGACTCAAGTTTACTGCGTATAAGAAGGCAATGGTAAAACACTACCAGAACAATTGCAGGGGAAGGTGGGGGAATCTGGGAGAGGGATTCAAGGTGTCTCTATGGGTCAGGACGACTCAACAGCATAAGACACGCCACTGAATACTCCTGGTGTGCAGGGATCACATCGACCAACTCTACTGTCTTGTACTTTCCCAAGAGCTTAGTTCAATGTTCTTCTCAAATTAAGTGTTCAGTAAATACCACTGATGAATTGAGACTGTTAGTGGGAGTGACGCCCCGCAGCCCTTGGGGCGATCAGTCCCTGCTGGGCTTAAGTGGCCTCAGGGAAGCAAAGCAGGGATGGGGAAGGCTCCTTCTCGGACACTAGTCCATTAAACCAAGGACCCAGTTCCAAAGTTATTTGAGGCATTGTGAAATAATGACATTGCTCATTGCAGGCAGGGAATGTGTGTTCATTATTACATTTTACTCTCCCGAGAACTTAGTAATAATAATAATAATAATGTTGGTATTCGTTAAGCGCTTATTATGTGCCAAGCACTGTTCTAAGCACTGAGGGAGATACAAGGTAATCAGGTTGTCCCACAAGGGGCTCACAGTCTTAATCCCCATTTTCCAGATGAGGTAACAGGCACAGAGAAGTTAAATGACTTGCCCAAAGTCACACAGCTGAAAAGTGGCGGAGCCAGGATTAGAACCCATGACCTCTGACTCCCAAGCCCGCGTTCTTGCCACTGAGCCACAAGTACTTTGCACAGAGTAAGCGCTCAATAAATACAATTGAATTGAATGAACATGGCACATCTGGGGAGGTCCTGCAAAATGGACCATGAGAGAATTAACCTGGCCCCAGTCACCCAGTGGAGGAGCTGGGACTAGGACTCCTGGCTCCATCCTCTGGGTCACACCACCTCCCACCATCTAAAAGGTGGTAAAAAAATCTCCGTTCACGTAAGGTTTGGGAAAATAGGATGATTACAAACTTTAGCTGTTAAGGGACATGCCACCTCAAACATCCCTCCAGAATGAGGACTAGCCCCGCTCTTCTGGCACCATGCCAGACAGTAAGAGCCTCGAGGAATCGTTACTGCTCCTGGAGCCCATCGATGATGCTCGACACCTGCAGTTCAGCCGCCTAATAATGGAATCAAGGGTCGAAAGGAGCCATGAGAAAGGTTTCAAAATCTCCGTAGCCCCCACGGGCTCCTTCATGGTGGAGGTACTAGTAGTTAGGAATGTTATTTATTGAGCCCCTGCATCACTTCTTTAGTTAGTGATGGTATTCATTCAGTATTTACTATGTGTCAGAGAAGATCCAAGACTCTCCTACAATTTACTACAGTTTCCCTTTGCTTTTTGCTTTTTTATCCTTCCTGTTTTGGTTCTTTGAGCTCTGGCTCCTTGTCTAAGACAATGAACTGCTTCTGTTTAAGCTGTTCAGTCTGAACAGCATCATATCCTGGACTTTCTATCTCCTCCTCTTCCCTACCTAGCTTGGATCTTTTCTTCGCCGCTTTCCTTAAGTGTCTGTTGATTCCTCCCTCTCTGCTTGGCCATGTGACTGCACCTCTCCTTCTTGCAACCTCTGTCCCACCCACACACACACCCCCCAAAACTTTTGCCGGTTACCATACAATACGTGAAACAAAGAATACCAAGTGGCACAAAACAATAAAGAGTAGCAAATCCAATGTAACACCTCAGGTTACAGCGGGAGCAGGACAAAAACTTCAGGAAACTCAGCTTCACATCATGGGTGAGCAGTTTTTTCAATGTCACATGTCAGTAGTTCCTTAGACAGTAAACCCCAACTGGGACAGGGACTATGTCCAACACTGTATCTGCCCCAGTGCTTAGAACAGTGTTTGATGCATAGAAAGTGCTTAACAAATATCATAATAATAATAGTAATATGTAGGAGGAGGCGGATTCCATGGCATCATTTATGCAATTGTCTTACAAAGATTTTTAGTATAGGTGAATATACAAAATGCCCATCTATTATACATTATTCGCATGTGGCACAAACCCACCTACCTCAGTATCTGACTACTATTCACCCATTTCTCCTAGGCTGCAAGGGCTGTGTTCTCGCAAAACCACACACTAGGGCAAGCTTGTGCTGTACAGTTGCCCGTTCTGTTGCTCCGAGCATACACAAAAGGAGTTTCTTCAGTAACAAACTATTGGAAAAACATTCCCTAATCCCACCCTAACTAAAATGCTTAATGAAATGGCAAGGTCTTGCTTTTCTGATTTACCGTATTTACACCCGAAGTGTCTTCCTATTTTTTGTTTCACTTTGGCCCCTCACAACATCCCTGTGAGGAGGGGAAAGGCAGACCTTGTTTTCCCCATTTTACAGATGAGGAAACTGAGGCGTGGAGAAGTTACGTGACTTGCCCAAGGTCTCACTCGCTAGGCATTGGCAGAGCTGGGACCAGAGGCCGGGTCCTCCAACTCCCAACTGGGCTTGGTCCACTGCGCCACGGTGATTACGGCCGGACTGCAGGCCTGGATGCCTCCAGAGGCCAATGCTCAAACCTGGACTGATGATGCACCATTCCCTCCTTTCCCACCCACTCCCTCTGGAAAAAAAAAGGAAAAATTAAATATGGTGCTTCGGCACTTACTCTTTTTTGCTTTCTACTCTCCCTTCCACACTGCCCTTCGTGGTCTACTTTTCCTTTCCTTACCACACGACCCCTGGTTCACTGTGATGCCCAGCATAAGAGCTAAATAAAGATAAGCTCTCCTAAAATACGGGTTCACTGTGATGCCCAGCATAAGAGCTAAATAAGGATAAGCTCTCCTAAAATACGGGTGAAACTCTTGACAAAGCCCATCATAAAGAGACTGAGCACTAGAGTATGAAGGTCTTCCAACACCACCCAGTGTTCAATACAAGCAGAGGCATCTGGACGGAAGAATGTTCCCTAATTCCCTAACAGCATTCTGCGCAAACAGTGAAGTGAAAACATGTGTTCTGGAAGAACCGAGGACACTACTTTTTCCACAGCTAACATCCACCAATCTTCACCTGACCACATAACAGTAACAAATTTTTTTTACACCCTGCTCTCATCTCACCCTAGCCACGTTTTCTTGCCAATGACCCTTTCTGTAACATAATGCAAAGTTCATAATGCGAGTTCATTGACAGCAGTGATGAACAGCTTTCTTTTACGCCCCTGCCTCGAGTCCAACCTTTTGGCGAGAAACTCTCCAACCTTAATCCTGCCCATACTCCGCTCCCCATTGCCAACAACCTCATTACCCGGGGAGTAATTCATATTGTTGAACATTGATTTGTTTAATTACATCAAAGAGTCACATTACATAGGCTTTCTTGGAACTCATCTCAGATTCCTGAACCCCTGCCCGACAATGTTCTATCACGAACATGACTCAGATTGAATGTCTCCCTAACATTCTTGAAAGATAAATACTGAACTTTTTTTTTTGAGACTTTGGTTTTCAAAAGCAGAATGAGTGGAGTTTCCACCCCAACTCACATTTGTCCTTCAAATCTTTGCCGAGCCAGGGGCACGCACTGCTTCTCCCCCCAAAATAAACATTTTCATTCAATCCATCAATAGTATTTACTGAGCACTTAACAGGTGCAGAGCAGCGTACTAAGTGCTCGGGAGAATATGATACAACAGAATTAGAAGACAGGTTCCCTGCCCACCCCAAAATGCTCTCCAAGCAAGTTTGAAGGATGGCCACTCTCAACCGTAGCTTAACAATAAGTGCCATCTGTGACCCCGTCACAAGTTTTCTCTTTCTATAAGATAGGAAAGGAAATCAACTGCAGAGACATAAGCAATTCATCTTTAAAAAGTACAGCTTGGATTCTCTGAGATGCAGAACTTGACACATAGAAAGCATCCGCAGTGTGGCTCAGTGGAAAGAGCACGGGCTTTGGAGTCAGAGGTCAGGGGTTCAAATCCCGGCTCCACCAATTGTCAGCTGTGTGACTTTGGGCAAGTCACAACTTCTCTGTGCCTCAGTTACCTCATCTGTAAAATGGGGATTAAGACTGTGAGCCCCCTGTGGGACAACCCGATCACCTTGTAACCTCCCCGGCACTTAGAACAGTGCTTTGCCAGCCCTGTTCATCACTCAGTCAGTGGCATTTAATGAGCATCTACTGTGGACACAGCACTGTACTATGCACTTGGGAGAGGACAACGAGAGTTAGTAGACATGATTCCTGCCCTAAAGAAGCTTCTGGTGCAACAGGGGAGTGTCACCCCTGATCCTAGTATCACACACATACACACACGTGAATACCCCAACAATGTACACATAACCCTCACAGATGCTTTTGAGACACCCAGAGTCTCAGATGGAGGCAATGACAGGCATTAATGCACTGGATGAAATGCATCTGATTTCAGATGCCATTTGTCTACAGCCTATACATGGTCCAAAATACCAATGTGGCTGGTTTTTCATCTAAAATTAAAGTAGTTCTTTCCTTTTCAAAAACTTTAATATTTCATTTTTAAACACCGCCCCTCCCACTCTCAACTGGTCCCGGTAAACATTCTTCAAAGCCAACTCCCGGGGGCACGATGCAATTTACAGACGAAACATCCTGTCTGCGTGAGTGTGTGCTCTGTTCCGCTGGCAAGCTTTAGTGGCCCATGACTGCCTTACGGTTTGAGGTTGTCCCTGGCTTTTCCTCTCTCTGCCTCAACTCATCCCCTACCTTAAACAGCAGAACAGCTGAAATCTGGTGGGTGAGCCACCAGCACCCAACTCCAGCCACCCCTCGGGCAGAGCGAGCCAGCCGAGCAGCCTCTGGCAGGGAGCTAGGCTCCAGGCAGCGGAGTGAGCCGATGCCAGGCGCACTTCCTCCCTGCCCTGCTTTCTTGCTCCTCTTTGTACTCTGTGATTTCCAAACCCCTTTTTGAGGCGTTAGTCAGGCCCACTGATGGTCGGCCTCGCTTGGCCTCCCGGGCCCTTCTTTCTGGGGGTCTCGGCTGCACATTCCAGCCGTCGAGGGTGGGACGGTAAAAGCCTTCCCGCTCCCCATCAAACTAAGGGCGAGCCCATTTGCTCCATTTCCTCCAGCTGCACCTCAGAGCAGTTGCTTCTGTTCAAGTTTGCTGCGACCACTTCATCTCATCTGAATGCCTGCCTGTTGGCTGCTTATCCAACTCCACAATAGCATCATACCACAAACTTGTTACACCAATAGAGTTTTAAACAACTGAAAACAGGTGGCCTAGTGGGAAGAGCACGGTACAGAGAACCAGGATACCTAGGGTCCTAAATGCCAGCTCTGGTACTGACCTGCTGTGAATCCTTAAGCAAATCACTTTGCCTCTCTAAGCCTCAGCTTCCGCATCTGTAAAATGGGATGAGATACCGGCTCTCCCTCCCTCTTAGTCTGTGAGCCCCATGTGGGACAGGCGTTACGTATGATCAGGTTATTCATTCATTCAATCGTATTTATTGAGTGCTCACCGTGTGCAGAGCACTGTACTAAGCATTCGGAAAGTACAATTCAGCAACAAAAGGTCATACTGTATTAACATAAGTTAGCACTAACAATAATAATAATAACAACAACAATAATAATAAATACCATATGGCCTACCTAAGTCCAGTATGGGTAGATCTTCATTTTCACTGGGCTGGACCACTAGGTTTTTGAAGCTCTAGAAGAAGCAAATGGTAAAATTTATTTTTTAAAAAAGACAATGTTTTATAAAAACAAAGAAAAATACTGTCAGAAATTCATTTCCTTTATTGTGAATTATTTCCCAGTACATAATACAGTGCTCTGCACACAGTAAGCACTTCTGAAATGCTATTACTACTATTACTACTAGTTAACTAGATCAAACCTCTAAAGCATTATACTTTTTAAAGGGATGAGCTGCAACAGCATGTATATAAACAGTCAAATCAATCAATCAATCATAGAGTGTCTAAAATAGACCCCACAGGTTTCATTTAACTATCTCCCAGCTGAAAGGGTCTTGAGATATTTGGACTTTTAGGTATTACTTTATCAATAATAATAGTAATAACTGTGGCATTTCTTAAGTGGTTATTACATGCCAAGCACTCTACTAAGCACTGGGGCAGATACAAAATAGTCAGTTCAAACACATTCCTTGTCCCACCTGGGGCTAAGAGTCTAAGTAGGAGAGAGAACAGGTAATGAGTCCCCATTTTACAAATGAAGAAACTGAGGCACAGTGACTTGCCCAAGGTCACACAACCAGCCCATGGTGGAGCCGGGATTAGAACTCAGGGTCTCTGCTTCCCAGGCCTGTGCTCTTTCTCCCACACCATCCTGCTTCTCTATAATGAGAACCACCCAAAAGTTATGCTCATATTCAATGCCTTTCTCCTTAGAAAACACCTGCAGGTATCTACTTTCAGTGACAAATTTGATTTTGGAAATTTGCAGCATACACTTGCTGAGAAGATATGAAGCCAATGCAACTCCAACAGATGACTGGATAGAGGCGTGAAGGGTGAACCTTGGTTTCTGGTTGAAATCAAATCATTTTTAAGGTTCTTTGAATCCCACCTCTATAGTCGAATCATTTATCTTATCATGCAATTCCCCTTTGAGCTCATTACCTTCACATCTTCCCTTTCAGGTGGCGAGCCGCTGGGCACCGAATTCTCAGTCTCTGGAAGAGGGATATTTCTCATCAGTGTGGATGGAAAAACACAGGAGCTGAACTGCTTCTAGGCGACAAGGAGAGCCCACGCCAAACCCTCGGCCAAAAACGTAGTTGAGGACCAGGTTTTCCACTCAGGATCTCGCTATCCAACAGTCCCGAGAGCCGCTGGCCTGACAAATGGGCAGCCCTGGAATGGCTGGACGACTGAAACGGGACAACCTGTAAACAGCCTCTGAAGCTTCACAGGATATCCTGAAAATGACCCCTAAATAAATAAATGCACTTGATTTGGAAAGAAGGCTGCTGATTGATGAAGCGCTCTTCAAAAATAACACAGATTCAAAAGAAGTGACTCACGCCCATGGAAGGAAACCCCACACGTCCCGTCCCCTCGTGACTCCGACTTCCACCCGCTGAATGCACACAACGCAGATTTCACGCTTAGACGAAATAAATAGCTTTCATGGATGGATAATAATAATAATAATGATAGCATTTGTTAAGCGCTTACTATGTGCCAAGCACCGTTCTAAGCACCCGGAGGACACAAGGTAATCAGGTTGTCCCACATGGGGCTCACAGTCTTAATCCCCATTTTACAGATGAAGTAACTGTGGCCCAGAGATGTTAAACGACCTGTCCAAAGTCACACAGCAGACAAGTGGCGGAGCCAGGATTAGCACCCACGACCTCTGACTCCCAAGCCTGCGCTCTTTCCACTGAGCCACGCTGGATCGGAAGGGGTGTTTCACTTTCCTGCCTCTTCTTTCACAGTCATCTTCTCAATATCCCTGAAGGAACAGATAGCAGACTCTCCGCTTGCCTCCCGAGCCCAGGGCTGCTCTGATGTGGTGGCCTAGAGCAGAATGTGGGGGGCTGAGCCTGGTGAGGGAGCAAACAGGCCCTTTGGCACGCCCATTTTCTGAGCACTGTCCTTCCTAGAACAGCAAGTTGCTTACAGTGTTAGGGGCCAACAGTGTCCCTCAGAGTCACACTGTTCCTGCCAGTGACTGGATGAAACACCTCCATGACGGCATAGCCTAATGGAAAGAGCACAGAACTGGGAGTTGAGAGACCTGGGTTCTAGTTGCAGCCCTGCCACTGGCCTGCTCTGTCACCATGGGCCAGTCTTCACTCTACCTAAATTCGCTCCTCTCCCTCGAAAACCCAGCCCACTCACTTCACTCCTCTAAGCCCAATCTACTGACCGTGCCCTGATCTTGTCTCTCTCATGCCCAGAACTCCCTCCCTCTTCATATCCAACAGGCCACCTCTTTCCCCATCTTCCAAGTATGTGTTAAGCAATGTATTAGGCCCTGGGGTAGATGCAAAGTACTTGGGGCTCCGAGTCTGAGTAGGAGGGAGAACAGGTAATGAATATTCATTTTACAGATTGAGGAAACTGAGGCCCAGTGAACTTAAGTGACTTGTCCAAGGTGACTCGGCAGAGACAGAATTAGAACATGGGTCCTCTGAATTCCAGGACAATGCTCTTTCCACTACACCATGCTGAGTCTTCCTTAACTTCTCACCACCCACTTTATCCCCCTCTCCTCTGTGCCGACTATTGCTCTGCACACAGTAAGCGCTCAGTAAATACTATTGAATGAATGAGTGCACGTGGATCCACAGCCCCAAGCCCTTTGATACTTATCCCACCCTCATACCCAAACCACTTAAATACTTTTTACACTCTGCTGCTTCCCCTATTTGCAAGTTATTTTAACTTCTGCCTCCCCAACTAGACCGCAAGCTCCTTGAGGGCATGCACTGGGTCTACCAACTCCAGTGTACTCTCCCAAGTGCTTAGTCAGTGCTTGGCACACAGTGGGCACTCAAATACCGCTGACCAATTCAATGATGATGACGGCATTTATTAAGCGCTTACTATGTGCAAAGCACTGTTCTAAGCACTGGGGAGGTTGCAAGGTGATCAGGTTATCCCACGGGGGGCTCACAGTCTTAATCCCCATTTTACAGATGAGGTAACTGTGGCACAGAGAAGTGAATTGCCCAAAGTCACACGGCTGACAATTGGCACAGCCCATGCTCCTCCCACTGAGCCACGCTGCTTCTTAATCAATCAATCTTAACATTTCGGTACCTCAGTTTCCTCATCTGTAAGTGGGGATAAAATGCCTGTCCTTCCTGGCTCTTCGATTGTGAGTCCCATGTGGAATAAGGACTGTGACCAGCCTGATTATCTTGTCTATACCCCAATTCTAAGCACAGTGCTTGGCACATGGTAAGCACCCAACAAATAGCATCCTTATCATTATTGGGTCTAGGCAACCAATAATCAGACCTACACCTCAACTACCCGGAGGGAGCTTCAAATATACCCATTAGATTTGAAGCCCCCCGAGAGTTGGGGCCTTACCATTTGCTTCTAGTGGACTCTCCAAAATACCGTGCTCTATACCCAGAGATACTGATAATGACGCTGAGGATTTTCAACCGATCAAGAGTACTTACTGAGTTCTTACTGTGTGCAGAACACTGTACGAAGCACTTAGGCGAGTACAACAGAGTTAGTAGGCACATTCCCCTGCCCACAATGAATTTTCAGTGTAGAGGGGGAGACAGATTTTAATCCATCAATGGTATTTATTGAGCACTTCCTGTGTGCAGAGCACTGTATGGAGTCCTTGGGCGAGTACGATACAACACGGAGAGTGGACAGGCTCAGCCCACTGCCATTAGCTACAACAACCCAAAGGGTGAGGACACCACACTGTTGTTGTTTCACCCAACTAGGAGGGGTAGCAGTTCAAGATGCACTGGCCTTAGAATGCTTCTGGATGGTGATGCGGCTGGGTTTGTGAAAGGGTCAACAATGAGAAAAGGAGGATCTTTATCCCTCTCTACAAACAATGAAAGGCAAAACTAAGGCCAGAACCGGATTTTAAAATTAGTCACCACCTCCCCTTCAAACTTACATTCATTCATTCAATCGTATTTATTGAGCGCTTACTGTGTGCAGAGCATTCATTCATTCAATCGTATTTATTGAGCGCTTAATGTGTGCAGAGCACTGTACTAAGCGCTTGGGAAGTACAAGTCGGCAACATATAGAGGCGGTCCCTACCCAACAACGGGCTCACATCTACCCAAGGTAGGAGGAGAAGGCAGGCGGGATACACATGGAGAGATAGTACGGTGTTCTGCACACAGTAACCGCTCAATAAATACCACAATGATTGACGACAAGAGGAAAGAACCAGGGCAGTAGTGTTCAGGTGTCCTTCTTCTGGTGTACTCCTTCAAGTGTTTCAACTCAGTAAAGCAATCAATGGTATTCATTCAATCATTTACTGAGTGCTTACTTGGGCAGAGCAGTGTACTAAGCACTTGGGAGAGTGCAATACAACAATAAACAGACACATTCCCTGCCCACAGTGAGCTTACTATTACTGAGCACTTACTATGTGTACAACACTGTATTATACCATAGATGGTGGTGGTAGGATGGGGACAGTAACAGTAATTGTGGTAATTGTTAAGTGCTTCCTCTGTACCAAGCACTGGACTAAGTTCTGGGGTAGATACAAGATAATCAGGTCCCACAATACGGCGCTCAGTCTAAGCAGGATGGAGCACAGGAATTGAATCCCCATTTCACAGATGAGGAAACTGAGGCACAGAGACATGACTTGCCCAAGGTTACACAACAGATAAGTCGCAGAGAACATCTGCAAAGCCTTTTCTGCTAAATCCTCATGAGGACCACCAGAATCCAATTATTAACTGTATTTATTCAGCACCTATGTGCAGAAAATGATACTTAGTGATTGGGAAAGGAATGTTGCAGGGAGAAGACCGCGTCTCTGTCCTCAGGGAGCTTACAGTCCAGCAAGGGAGGCAGACACAAAATAATTTACAGACAGAAGAAGCCAAAATGGATATGACGATCCAGACATCACCTACCATACAATCAATCACTTGTAGGGGAAGCTTCTGGGTGGCTGGAATGCGGCCCTTTAAGGTTAACTCTCAGACCACGTAGCATAGTGCCCCTTAAGCCTATTTGGTATTGGATGACGTTAATGGAAAACAATACTTCTTGATGAATTACCAAATGGGACCAGAATAACCAGCAGCTTTCATCTGTAAAACATTACACTTACGAAGGCAAGCAGCGGAACCCTTTCTGGGTACTAAATCTTCGCTATCATTGGCCCCTTTTTTCCCCTTCAGTTCTTTAGAGAACATTCTTTATGTGACTGCTTGTGCTGAGAGAGAGGACAACCAAATGTTACCAATTATAAGCAACAGCACTTCAGAAACGAGGAACTACATCACGCTAAAATCATTATCCCAAACTTCCTCTGTTAAGGGCCCTGAGAATGGCATTGGTGAATTAATTAATTTTTAAAAAATCACTTGGTATCTCATGGCTTTTAGGGCATCCTTGATTTCCCCCACCAGCTAATAAGGGTAGGAGTTTGGGAGTTTAAGTAAATTGCTGTAATTCTTAGTAAGTTATTAGGATTATTATACACTGACTCACTGCCCAGTGAGATGCACTCAAACCGCTTATTGCTATAGCAACTTCAGCAGATATTGCTATTGGTCCCTCGAGCAGCTCTGGTCTAAAGGTCTCGTTCATCTTGATTTCAAGCCCACACAGAAGCGAGCAGTATTTCTCCATCCCACAACGTGCCAAGTTTCCCAATCATCTTCTTTATATGTTTGTACATATTTATTACTCTATTTATTTACTTTTATTTATTTATTTATTTTGCTTGTACATATCTATTCTATTTATTTTATTCTGTTAGTATGTTTGGTTTTGTCTCCCCCTTTTAGACTGTGAGCCCACTGTTGGGTAGGGACTGTCTCTATATGTTGCCAATTTGTACTTCCCAAGCGCTTAGTACAGTGCTCTGCACACAGTAAGCGCTCAATAAATACGATTGATGATCTTCTTCTCAATAAATACGATTGATTGATTACCTCCTTCCCTTCCCCACAGCACCTGTATATATGTAAATATGCTTTTACGTATTTATTACTCTATTTATTTATTTTACTTGTACATATTCTATTTATTTTATTTTGTTAATATGTTTTGTTTTGTTCTCTGTCTCCCCCTTCTAGACTGTGAGCCCACTGTTGGGTAGGGACCGTCTCTATATGTTGCCAACTTGTACTTCCCAAGCGCTTAGTACAGTGCTCTGCACACAGTAAGTGCTCAATAAATACGATTGAATGAATGAATCTTCTTGAGCAGCCACTGTTGAGCAAGCCGTGTTGTCCTGCTACTACAGTTCCAACCAAATGAACAAAGGATCATAAGATATATGGTTTCCACCGAGTCCTTCAACCAGGGGTTTTTCCTAAAAGATCTCCAAGACTCCAGGCACACAAAAATCTCTCTTCTTTTACAGACCGAGAATTTGATAAACTAGAAGTCCTGAGGCTAAGAGTCTAGTCTTGAAAGCCCAATTCAAGGGCCTTTCCCATCACTTTAATGGCTGTGGCTGGCCTCTCCCCAGTTTCTCCCCATTCTTTTCAGTGTATGGTGGAGGCCAAAACCGGAGCCTGAACTTTGAGGGTCTGATGGATGCTCCCTGTTCTTATAAACTGTGCCCTTTTAAAAGAGTTCGAACCCTAGAGGAGCAGCATTGCCTAGTGGAAACAGGCCTGGGAGACGGAGGGCCTGGGTTCAAATCAGAGTTCAGCCACTTGCCTGCAAAGTGAGTGGGCTGAGTTGCACGCCCAATACCATCACCATTGTAATTCAAGCCTATCAGTTGGATGACTAGAACGGTTTTCTTGGCATTTCTCTGCAGGTTACTCAGAGGGCACTGCCTTATAACTCTACAACAACTACCCATTCCTTCTCACTTAAAACAAAACTCCAAAATGACTGACTTCAAAGTTCTTCATCAGTTGGACTCCCCTTACCTCACCACTCTCTATGATGCTACATCCCGGCTGGTGATCTTTCCCTTCTCCAAAGGAATTTTAGGTATGCCTCATTCTCAATTCACCCATCTCTTCCCCATTTTGTTTCTCCAAATGAGAGATTGTTCTCATTCAAAGCCCACCCAAAAACCACCTCTTCCAGGAAGCCCTAACTCACTAATTTCCCACCTTCCTAGTCATGTGTTCTATCAGCTACTATTGTGCATCTCTGCTTATTTGCTGCTCAGGTACTTACCTGAGTTTATTACTTGCATCTGTTATCTTATCCGGACCTATTGTACATTTGGAAATTCATCTCCCCAGTTAGATTGCAAGGTCCTTAAGGGTAGGGTCCTTCTACTGCCTATTTCCCAAGTGTTTAGTGCAATGCTCTACACCCAGTAAGCACTAAATAAAGGCTTCGATGAGGAGGTTAATGAAGCCGACAAACACCCAAATATTTACCAAGGTGTTCTGATTCAGATTATATAAGCATTGTGTAGACTATGGCTTCAGGGTTTTGTTTTGGAAGAATACAAAAGAAGGTCTACAATAAAGAATCGGAATTTAAGAACAGATTAAATTTGGATGACACTGATTTCATGAGGGTGACCAGATGGCCCTTTCTAACTGGATTATGCAATTTTAGTCTTTGGACTTTGGGTCCGTAGAAGTGTTCTGAGGTCAAGATGACCCTGTGATCAAGCGCGGAGGCATGAGGAGACAGTGCCATCCCACTCACCAAGCTTGGGAGAATGTGCCTGGTGTTCAATTCCCAGGCCGTATATGTTGACTCATATTTTAATGTACCCTTTGCAGCGGCTGCCTTGGGAGCTGGGTGAACAACAACCTGTTTTCCATACTTTTCCAAGGCCACTGGAATTTCTACTGGAACCACAAAAATGGGATCTCTTTTCTTTGTATAGATCTGGTCATTTTTCATTCATTCAATCGTATTTATTGAGCGCTTACTGTGTGCAGAGCACTGTACTTCACTTAAATTGAAGGTTCAAACAATATCTTCCTTGAGAGACTGATGATGTCAGGAGAAGTTACAGGGGCAAGGCGGCAAACTGCTTTAAGCCTGTTTTGACTGGACTCTGGGTAAGCCTCGATTTCTTCATTTTTTAAGGCTGTGTTTTTCATCTTTTGGCCTTGACAAAATTCGTTCACCCCTAAGATGTGTTAATAACAATAATAATAATAATAATAATAATAATAATAATAATAATAATGGTGTTTATTAGTCTGTTGGGCCTTGGTAAACCTCTTTTCTTTGTTCTACTATGAGGCACTCTTTGAAACCAAATTATCCATCCCCATAATTATTTGGTTATTTCTGTTGAATTTTGGGGAGGAGTTGCCGGGGGCAATGGTGGAGGCGGCAGATCAATCGGGGAAAGGTTTCATGAGGGTGACTCGATTTCTGTGCTCTACCTAAGCACTTACTTATTCTCCTATCCATCCTCCTAGCCTCTCTGCTTCTTCCTAGCTGTAAATTATGTGGTATCTTGTCTCCCCCCCACTAAATGCTAAGCTCTTTGAAGACAGGGATCATGTCTTCTACCTCTATTGTTCTCTCTCAAAGCACTTTGGTCCCAACACATCTGTGAACACAGGAAACACTTCAGCCATGGAACTCAGTAGCACGAGGGAGGCAGAAGGAGGATGGATATCGGAAATAAAAATACTGGACATAAAGGTACATGTTGACATTCTGGTTGGGTAAATCCTGTGTCCCCAGATGTACAGATGTGAGCAGAAGGAGTTCAGAAACTCATCCACAGCTCAACCATCCCAGCTCTACCATGTACTTGCTGTGTGACCTTAGGCAAGGCACTTAATTTCTCTCTGCTTCAGGTCCCTCATCTACAAAACGGGGAGTCAATACCTGTTCTCCCTCCTAATTATACTGAGCGTCCCACGTGAGACCTGATGATCATGTATCTACCCAAGCGCTTAGTACAGTGCTTGGCACATACTAAGCACTTACATACCACAATTAGTATTATAATTATTATTATTATTAACCTCACTTACAGCCCTGGTTGGATGGACCTTCGGTGAACTCCTTCAAAGAAGAGCAACTCCAATAGGTTAACACGGAATGGCCATGACACTCGCTGTCTTTTAGTTAAAAAAAAAAAAGATACATTAGCAAGTTCCAACTTGAAAAGGTAGGGCAGGAGGACTGAATTACTGTGCTGGACAAAGAGAAGCTTAATGAATCATTTCTTATCCTTTGGAGGAACAGACTCCCCATATGATTTTTAATTGTTTAAAATGAATAAAATGACAGAAATGCAGGTCTTAAAAGAAGAATTCAGGGATCGGTCGGTCTAGCACCTGCCAAATTAGAGGATTAAGATAGGAATGTTTATCAGACTGAGTAATCTACCTAGAAGAAGCCTAAACCCTTCATAATTGCTACTATAAATCACCCAATTCCAGACCCCAATTCGGATTACAGCTCCTCTCGGTTTCAGGACCTCTTATCTTGATCAGACAGCATAATTCAAAAGGAATAGTTTGTTCAAAGGGTCCTGAAGTTACTTTTTTTGAAAATGAAAAGCAAATAAAGATGTCTCTGTGTGGCTGAAAGCCCTCCGGTTTTTACAAGTTCATCTCACCCCACATCCTCAGACAGGATTTCACTTTCTCAGAGTGCCACGAGAGAGGGACTACGCCCCTGGGCAGGGAACACTCACAGCGAAATGCAACAGCAGAAGGGAAGAACTGACCGAAGCAGCGTGGCTCAGTGGAAAAGAGCCCGGGCTTTGGAGTCAGTGGTCATGGGTTCGAATCCCGACTCCACCACATGTCTGCTGTGTGACCTTGGGCAAGTCACTTCATTTCTCTGAGCCTCAGTTACCTCATCTGTAAAATGGGGATTAAGACTGTGAGCCCCACGTGGGACACCTTGATCACCTTGTATCCCCCCAGCGCTTAGAACAGTGCTCTGCACATAGTGAGCGCTTAATAAATGCCATCATTATTATTATTATTATTCTAAAGCTGGATCCGCCACCTGTAAAATGCAGGTGTGGCCCTGTTCTGCCAACAATGCCCTCCGTTCTGCACAAATCATCTGGTCACACTTTGTCCCTGCACTCGCCACTGTTTTAAGTCAACCGGACCTCCAGGCACATAAAGGAGGCCTGAGAACAGAAATGTGGCCCACCACAGATTGAAGACGGCTGTATCTTTGGAAAGCTACAGTTGCTTGGCCTTTGTTAGGCAGACCACTTTCTTTTTTTTTTACTGTATTTGTTGAGTGCTTACTATGTGTCAAGCACTGCTCTAAGCACTGGGGTACATAAAAGTTAATCAGGTTGGACACAGTCCCTAGCCCACATGAGGCTCACAGTCTACATATGAAGTGCTGAATCCCCATTTGGCAGTTGAGGAAACTGCAGCACAAAGAAGTAAAGTGACTTGCCCAAGGTCACATAGCAGGCAAGTGGTGGAGCCAGGATTTGAACCTAGGTCCTCTGGCGACCAGGCCTGTGTCTCATCCACTAGACCATGCTGCTTCCTTCTCATTTTGCGGATTTCTCACCATCTCTGCACCAACTGTTTCTGATTATCTCATTTTTGCATCTTTTGCTTCACCAGACATAGCCAGGCTCCTGAAGTTAACATGTTTTAGGCTGACCATTGTTGAAATCTCAGTCTACTACACAAGTGTTAAATAAACAGAGAACCACAATTTCCTGGCCATAATAGCATAAAGGATTTGACAAAACAGCCCTGACAAGTCAAAAAAAAACCTTTAAAGGATAAAAAGTTTGAGCATTTCCATAAAGTTATATAGAGTTAAGAATGGAAAGGGAACTAATTTTTCAATGATATTTGTTATACGTTTACTACGTGTCTGGCACTGTAATAAGCATAGGGAGAGGTACAAGCTTAACCGGTTGGACACGGTCCCTTGTCCCACATGGGGCTCACTAAACTTATTCCCCATTTTACAGATGAGGTAACAAGGCACAGAGAAATTTTAAAATACCACTTAGAGATAGACCCCCTTCCCTTAATGACATTAGGTGATGTATTTTCCTCTTTCAACCCATTCGCCCTCCAAAATCCTCTCAACCTCTGAACCAGGGTCCATGATACATGAAGACATGGCTTTCACTGTTCGTTCATAGTGTATGCCATGAGCTGCTCTGCCACCCCACACTTCCCTCCCACTCTAGGACAGTTGGGTTGAGTGCAGCCCAAAAGGGAATGTGTCTTTTTATTGTTATAGTGTACTCTCCGAAGCACTTACTACAGTGCTCTGCACCCAGTAAATGCTCAGTTGAGTGAATGAAAAGGGAGGGGACACTGCACTTCCCCCTGACAAAGCATCTTCTAGACTGTGAGCCCGCTGCTGGGTAGGGACCGTCTCTATATGTTGCCAACTTGTACTTCCCAAGTGCTTAGTAAAGTGCTCTACACACAGTAAGCGCTCAATAAATACGATTGAATGAATGAATAAATGCAGCAAATTTGACCATTTTTCTCTCCTTGATCTTCAACCTTTGCTTCTCCCACAACTTGGTATCTCACCTTTCAAGGAGGAAGATTCAAAGAAGGGCACATAAAAGACTGATAGAAGAAAAGAATCTAGAAAGATCAGGGGTTAAAGCACAGACCTGGGAGCCAGAAGGACCTGGGTTCTAATTCCAGCCCACCACTTGACTGCTGTGTGACCTTGGATAACTCATTTAACTTCTCTGAGCCTCAGATACCTTATCTGGAAAATGGAAATTAGTGAGCCCCACATGGGACATGGACTGTGTCCAGATTAGCTTGGATCTACCTCGGCATTTAATACGGTGCCTGAAACATAGCAAGCTCTTAAAAAATACCATTAAAAAGTGTCTGCTGTGTGCAGAGGACTGTATTAAGCCCTTGGGAGAGAACATTAGAGACCAAAGACATGGTCCCTGCCCTCAAAGAGCTTTCAATTTATCAGAAGAGACAGACACAAAATAATTACAGATGAGGTGTGGTGGGAGGAAAAGGCAGCGGCTGGCTGAAAAACCAATGAACTGGAAGTCTGCCTGGAATATAAGAGGGAAGGAGAGGAAAGAAAGACTTAGGTTAAAAAGAGCAACAGTACAGACTTCAGGGTAAAGAGGGCAATTAAGGCAAAGGCCAAACCCTTAAAGAAGGAATAAGAAAAGGTGGAATGACTGAGTGGCACATGAGACTATTGGACACTGAGGCACATGTGACGTCACACATGATATGCCACGCACAAAATATTACATCATCATATCTCATGCGCCATTTAGCAGAGACCTGGCCAGCTCACTCAAATCTAGAGCATCAAGAGCATTTTGGACCCTCAGCGCCTTCCCCCGGCTCCAGGGCCTTTACGTTCCTTTCCCAGGTCCATCCGAACATGGGCACTGCGTTTGAGCCGTGGAACTCAGTGGCAGCAGCTGAGGAGAAGGGAGGAACGGATGCTGAAAATAAAAATAATGGACATAAAGGCATCCAGTGCTAAATCAAAACTAGACAGGAGACAGAGAAGCTGAAAACCGGACATCTGGGGACCCTGATGTGAAGGTGGATTAGGCTCAAAGGCAAGAGTGATCAATAACTTCCCTAACCAAGAATGAAAGCATCAAAAAAGGAGATGGTCCCCTTCAATTCACTGATCTCTTTGGAATAATGACCTGGTACTTTGGAGATACAAATTTGCCCATGTTACCAGGGATATCAGAGGTCATGGGTTCACATCCCGGATCTGCCAATTGTCAGCTGTGTGACTTTGGGCAAGTCACTTAACTTCTCTGGGCCTCAGTTACCTCATCTGTAAAAGGGGGATCAAGACTGTGAGCCCCACCTGGGACAACCTGATCACCTTGTATCCCCCCAGTGCTTGGAACAGTGCTTTGCACATAGTAAGCGCTTAATGAATACCATCATTAGTATTATTATAATTATTATTATATCCACTGCTTAAAACTAATACCAAGCCACTGCAGCTGATCCTATGGCATAAACAGCAAAGTTAATTCACGGAACCTTGGTTCTAATCAGGTGAAATATGTACAGAGCTGAAAATGAACATCAAATTTTAAGATCCTTGAGAGAAGGGTTCATGTGTGCTTAGTACAATGGTCTGCACACAAAAAGTGCTCAATAAATACGATTGATCAATTGGCCAACCAGGACACTCTCCCTCCCCACCCTTCAACGTCATATTAGAAACTCCCGTCTGCTATTCTTTTGGAGTGAGGCTAACCTAGGGATTGCCCATATTTTTTGGGGTGGAGAGGGCAGGAGGGGAGAGCGCACGCTATCTTGCTCAGGGCTCTCAACCCCTCTGTTTTGATCTCTACTTTATCAAGAAATAACATTTCAGTTGAAAAGCGCTCTCAGCTGGAACGTTTATAAGGATCTCACCAACGTTAAGACCCAACCCCTGTTCAATTCACTGCCTCCGAAATCAGCCAAACGGTACCCTAGAATTAGAGCTACCTTTACAAACACCTTATGGAAGCCCTAAAGGAAAAATAAAAATGTGTACCTGTTGCACTGGTTGGCATTAGAGGTTCTTCCTCTTGTCTGACTTGACTTTGATCAAGAACCTAAAAGGGAAAAATCCAAATTACAAATAAATTTTTATAATAATAATAATGGCATTTGTTAAGCGCTTACTATGTGCAAAGCAATGTTCTAGGCGCTGGGGGGCATACAAGGTGATCAGGTTGTCCCACGTGGGGCTCACAGTCTTAATCCCCATTTTACAGATGAGGTAACTGAGGCCCAGAGAAGTTAACTGACTTGCCCAAGGTCACACAGCAGACATGTGCTCACTATGTGTCAAGCACTGTTCCAAGCACAGAGGTACATTCAAGTTAAGCACGTGGGACATGGTCCCTGTCCCACACATCACAATCTCTATACAAGGGAGAACGGGCATTAAATGCCCATTTTACAGATTAAACTGAGGCACAGAGAGATCAAGAGACCTGCCCAAGACCACACAGCAGCCAAGTGGCAAATGAGGATCAGAACTCAGAGCCTCTGCATCCCAGGCCTGGTCTCCATCCACTGGGCTATACTACTCCTCCCTTGCCACTCGGCCTTCTGTGATAAATATCTCATCTGCCCACCTTATATCTCTCACAACTGTCACTTCAGCACTTTCATGGCACTCAAGCATTCACAGTCCACTGTTTCCCTTACTTATGTATCATTATAGTCTACCGCTTCCCCATCTGCAATTTATTTTAGTATCTGTTTCCCCCACCCTAGACTTAGACTGTAAGCTCCTTGAGGCAAACGATCATGTCTACTACCTCCAGTCTAGTCTCCTTAGCCCTCAGTACAGTGCTCAGTAAATGCTATTAGAACCTATGACCTCTGACTCCCAAGCCTGTGCTCTTTCCACTGAGCCACGCTGCTTCTCTATGGTATTTAAGCGCTTACCATGTGCCAGGGATTGCACAGAGAAGTGACTTGCCCCCAGACTACACAACAGATAAGAGGCAGTCAACATTAGAACCCAAGATCCCTGACTTCCAGCCCTGTGCTTTCTCCACTATGCCAGGGGATGAAGAATAAAGAACACCCCTAAGGAGAAAGCATGCCAGATGACTGCGAAGGTAGGGGAGCGAGAGATTCGGCCTGGCCCAGGACAGCGATTTGATGGACATCTGAGGGAGGGGAGGGAGAGCAGGCGGGGAGGGAGAAGGTGCGCGGCAGGGTGGAAAATTAGGCTATGCTCTGGGAAAAGGGCCAAAGTGGCTGTCCATCCTCCCCTACCATTCCTAGGGTCAAAGGTATAAAGCTGTGGAGGCTAAGGACATGAGAGGGCTTTGGAAAAATAAAACAGCAGTAATAATAATAATAATAATTGTGGTATTAAGCGCTTTCTATGTGTCAAGCACTGTACTAAGCACTGGGGTAGATATAAGATCATCAGGTCCTATGTGGAGCTCAAAGTCTAAATAGGAGCTTCTGCTCAGAAGCTGGTACCTCCTCTCGTTAAGTCCAGGCCCCTCTAATCAGGCCGGCGTAGGGAAGGCCGATCAGAGACTATGGTCATCCCAACTAGAGGTTCGAGGGGCACCAGGCAAGAGCAGCAATGGTCTCAAATCCATCTGAGGGAACCAACGGGTGGACACAGAAGCAAGAAGGAGGGCAGGACGAGGGCAGGCTGACTTGGGCTCAGGCTGGGCCAAGCACCTTTCAAAAAGCTGTTTGAAAAATCTTAACTGAAAGCCAGGAAGAACATCACTTATCAAGACCTCTGGTTACTTCTCCTGTAGACGGACATTAGGAAAAGAAAGGGTGGGACATGGACAGAACGTGTGAGAAAGGCCAGTTTGATGCCTGAAGAGGAAGGGAAACAGCAACAATTCTCTGAACCTTCGGTCCTTGAACTTTGAGTCGCTGAAAAAGTCAGCAGGCACACCTACCTCTTTCCTCAGAGACAGAACTGCATTACCCGGTTCCTGGCCCATGCTTGCCTCAGAACAAAATATTGAGACACAGCATTAAGCAAATAAAAATATTTCCCATTTGAAAATTAAGTGAAAATGCTACTGCCCCAGAGAACAGTCTAATATGGACATCTTTTCAACACTTGAAATTTCATCAGCTAGAATTATCTTTACTTACTGCCTAGTCGAAGGAGTTAGTTTCGCACTGGAAACATACAAAGAAACGAACTCTGATTAATTCTTCTGAAGAAACAAAAGATCTTTTTTGGGCCAGAGGCTCAATACATAGTAGGAAGGCAGTGTTGCCTAATGGAAAGAGCATACTCCTGGGAGTCAGGAGACCTGTCCCAGCTCTGCCATTTGCCTGCTGAGTGAGCTTGGGTGAATCACTTAACTGTTCTGTGCCTCAGTTTCTTCACCTGTAAAATTAGAATAAAATACCTGTTCTCTCTCCCTCTTAAGCTGTGAGTCCCATTTGGGACAGGGACTGGATCCAATCTGATTATCTTCTATCTATCTACCCCAATACTTGGCACGTAATGAGTACTTAATAAATACCCATCATTATTAAAGTAAAAAAAAGGCCATAAAATGCACTTCCGGCATGGAAGACTGATGGTTTACCTAAAGGTATAAGGACATGGAAAGCACAAATGGACTGATCTCTGTATGCTGAAATATAGTATCATAAAAGTCTGATTTTTACAACCAAGAGTCTTTGTAGATAGAAAATCTTGGGGAAAAACATGAAGTTGAAGAATGAGGGCTTGATATAACTAAAGTTATTGGTAAGGGAAACATAGCGTAGCAGCAAATTTAAGCAACAGAAGAGGGTGGTGGGTTCTCAAATTTTTGGTTTAACTATAAAAATATGTTTTTTATAAGACCTGGGTTCTAATTCTATCTCCACCACTTATATAATAATAATAATAATAATGTTGGCATTTGTTATGCACTTACTATGTGCCAAGCACTGTTCTAGGTAACCTTGGACAAGCCACTTATATTCAATGTGCCTTAGTTCCCTCATCTGCAAACTGGGGAAAATAAATGTTCTCCCTCCTATTTAGACTTTGAGCTCTACTTAGGACCTGATGATCTTATATCTACCCCAGTGCTTAGTACAGTGCTTGACACATAGAAAGCACTTAATACCACAATTATTATTATTATTATTATCACTGCTGTTTTATTTTTCCAAAGCACTCTCATGTCAGTTCTCCAATTTGATCCTCACAACATCTCTGTGTGATAAGGAGAGGCAGGAAGACGGAGAGCCATTTTCCAGATGAGGAGCCTGAGGTACAGAGAAGTTAAATAACTCTGCCATGGACTCATAGCAGGTGAGCAGCAGAACCCAAGTCTCCTGACACCCAGCTCCCCTGCACTCTCGACTAGACCACACTACTACTTCATTTACAATGAATGACTAAATGGATCTTAATGGGGAAAAGCTACTAAAGAATGGAAGAGAAAATTTCACTGAGATGATTCATTTCTCACCTCCTCCTTCCTCTCCCCGCTTCCCCCTCTCCATCCCCCCGCTTTACCTCCTTCCCTTCCCCACAGCACCTGTATATATGTATATATGTTTGTACATATTTATTACTCTATTTATTTATCTTACTTGTATATATCTATTCTATTTATTTTATTTTGTTAATAAGTTTGGTTTTGTTCTCTGTCTCCCCCTTCAAGACTGTGAGCCCACTGTTGGGTAGGGACCGTCTCTATATGTTGCCAACTTGTACTTCCCAAGCGCTTAGTACAGTGCTGTGCACACAGTAAGCGCTCAATAAATACGATTGATTGATTGATTGATTGATTTATAAAGCAACCCTAAGAAAATGTAGGGCAAAGAAAACATGGAATCCCCTTGGTGGCTACTATCTCAAGAGGAGCACAATAAGGAGGAGGAAGATCACCCGGCCTTGTGTAAGGAGCGGGCACAAATAGTGTGTCCATATGAGTGCTTAGTGATATTTAGGAAGGGCAGGAAAAGAGGGAGGGAGAGAAGACGAACATGTGGCATGAACATGTAGTCTGATATTGGGTCAGGCTCACTGTGGGCGGGGAACGTACCTTGTTTTCCTGTTGTACTCTTCCAAACACTCAGTACGGTGCACTGTACTTAGTAGAAGCTCAGTAAATACTATTATTACTACTACGTGGATAAAATTGTTCGAGAAATGGCATTTATAGAGGGCTTATTGTGTGCAGTGTACTATATTAAGCACTTGGGGGAGTAAAATGTAATAGAATTGGTAGACGTGTTCTCTACACACAAAGAGCTTACTTACTGTTTAGGGGGTGAAACAGACATTAAATCACAGATATGTACCTAAGTGCTGTGGGACCGAGGGAGGGGTGAACATCAAGTACCCAAAAGGTATAGATCCAAGTGATGCAGAAGGAACAAGAAGTAGGGTAAATGAGGGAAGGCCACGTGGAGATGTGACTTCTGTAGGGTTTTGAAGGTGAGATATGAAGGGGAAAAAAGTTCCAGGCCAGAAAGAAGGCGGGTGCAAAGGGTCAGCAGTAAAATAGATGAGAATGAGGCACATTATGTTGCATTAGAAAAGCAAAGTGTGCAGGCTGGGTTGTAATAGGAAATCAGCAAGGTAAGATGGAGAGAGAGAGAGCTGACTCAATGCTCTAAAATCATTGGTAAGCAGGGGGTTTTTTTTGATACGGAGGTGGATGAGAACTACTGGGGGTTCTTGAGTGGGGATATGTGGCCAGAACATTTTTTAGAAAAATTATCGGGGCAGCAGAGTGAAGTACAGACTAGAATTGGAAAGCGTCAGAGGCAGGGAGGTCAGTGAGGAGGTTGAGGCAGTAGTCCAGGCAAAATACAATAAGTGCTTGGATCAGGATGGTAGCAATTTGGATGGAGAGCAAGGGGCAGGTTCTAGGGATGTTGTGAAGGCAGAACCTGCCAGGATTTTAAGTGGACTGAATATGCCAGTTGAATTACAGCGATGAGTCGAGTATAATGCCAAGGTTACGGGCTTATACAGCTTGGAGGGTGCTGTTGCCTTTAGTGATGGGTAATGTCAGAGAGAGGAAAGGGTTTGGGTTGAGAAGATGAGGAGTTCCGTACTTCCCAAATAAACAGCTGTTCTCTCTATAGTCAGGGAGCTCAAAGTCAGTCAGCTCAGCAGAGGGAAAAGTTACGTGCCTGGGTTGGGGATGGAACGGCTTGTCTGAGAAGCAGTGTGGCTCAGTGGAAAGAACACGGGCCTCGGAGTCAGAGGTCGTGGGTTCAAATCCCTGCTCCGCCACTTGTCAGCTGTGTGACTTTGGGCAAGTCACTTCACTTCTCTGGGCCTCAGTTCCCTCATCTGTAAAACGGGGATGAAGACTGTGAGCCCCCCGTGGGACAACTTCATCACCTTGTAACCTCCCCAGTGTATTGTTATTTTCATTCAATTGTATTTCCTGAGCACTTACTGTGTGCAGAGCACTGTACTAAGCATTTGGGAGAGAACGATACAACAGTAAACAGACACAATCCCTGCCCACAATGAACTTACAGTCTAAAGCATTTGGCACAAGACCCTAAGAATCTTAGTATTGGGGAATGCAGACGCAAAGTTGCCTGTTCTCACATACTGTTCGTGAGAAACTTTTTTTTATTTTAGAAAAGTCATCCAGGCAGCAGAGTGAAACATGGGCTGGGGTGGGGTGAGGCAGGAGGTAGGAAGGCCAGCGTGGAGGCTGATGCAGTAGTTAAGGAGGGATGGGATAAATGGTTGAATCAGCATGGTAGCAGTTTGGATGGGGAGAAAAGTGTGGATTCTAGCCATGTTGTGAAGGTAGAACCGACAGGATTTGATGACAGACTGAACAGATTATCCTTAATCGCTTAGAACAGTGCTCGGCACATAGTAAGCGCTTAACAAATGCCATCATTATTATTATTAATAAACAGATTATGGGGGAGGGGAAGTGATGCCCTTCACTGTCTAGATGTGGGATGCCCTTCAGTCTTTATGGTAAGTGTGATGCTGGTTCTTATTTTCATTCGATTATTGCTCGTTCTTTTAAATAAACTTCTGGAATAATGAAAAGGGACAACTCTGGGTGCTAACTGCTCTCCTTCCAGATTCTGAAACACAAAATATCTGCTGCAACGAGTTAAGGGGGACACCCAGTTAATTTGTTATGGTATCGATAAATTCATAAAACTTGGACAATCCGATTCAAATACAGAGGAACACTGGCCAGAAGGTGACTTCTCTGCCACTCAGATCATCTAATCTGTCTGGTTAGTTATTACTTAATAATAATATTCTTATTGTACTTATGAAGTGCTTACTATATGCCACTCACTGTTCTAAGCACTGAGGTAGATACAAGTTAATCAGGATGGACACAATCCCTGTCCCGGATTGAGCTCACACTCAATCCTCCTTTTTTGCTGATGAGGTAACTGAGGCACAGAGAAGTGAAGTGACTTACCCAAGGTCACACAGCAGACAAGTGGTGGAGCCAGGATTAGTACCCATGACCTTCTGACTCAAGGCACTCAATCAGCTCTCTCCCTGCTATATATTCTCACTCCTCTCCCATTACACCCCTGCTCACCCTCCTCACTCTTCTCAAGCCAGCACCCTCACATGCCTCATTCACATCTCTCTCATAGCTGATCTCTAGTTCACACCCACCTCCTGCCTGGTGCTCCCTCCCCTTGCCACCCACTGCTCTCCCCATCTTCAAGCCCTCCTGAAGTCATTATCTCATCCAGAAGGTTTTTACTGTTATTATTATAGCATTTGCTAAGTGTTCACTATGTGTCAAGCACTGTTCCAAGCACAGAGGTACATTCAAGTTAACCACGTGGGACATGGTCCCTGTCCCGCACATCACAATCTCCATACAAGGGAGAATGGGCATTAAATGCCCATTTTACAGATTAAGAAACTGAGGCACAGAGAAATCAAGTGACCTGACCAAGATCACACAGCAACCAAGTGGCAAATGAGGATTAGAACTCAGAGCCCCTGCATTCCAGGCCTGGACTCCATCCACTAGGATATACTACTCCTCACTTGCAACTCGGCCTTCTGTGATAAATATCTCATCTGCCCACCTTATATCTCTCTCACAACTGTCACTTCAGCACTTTCACGTCACTCAAGCATTCACAGTCCACTGTTTCCCTTACTTACGTATCATTATAGTCTACCGCTTCCCCATCTGCAATTTATTTTAGTATCCGTTTCCCCCACCCTAGACTTAGACTGTAAGCTCCTTGAGGCAAAAGATCACGTCTACTACCTCCAGTCTACTCTCCTGAGCCCTCAGTACAGTGCTCGGTAAATGCTATTGATTTGACTGTAAGCTCATCTTCCAGGGGATGTGTCTTTTATCTTGCGATACTGTACTCTCCCAAGTGCTTAGTACAGTGATCTGCACCCAGTAAGTTCTCAATACCACAATTGATTGATGCTGCACAAACCACTAATGAATCCCTCTGCCCAGTTCTCCGACCCGAAGTCTCAAGACCTGAAGCCCGGCCCGTCGCCCCCAACAAGAGACTCCATCATCAAGGTTCAGCTCATTGTCATGTCATCCCGGGGTTTAACTCCCCTCAGCCACTGAGCTTCCACTGCTGGAGAAGCAGCCTGGCCTAATCATCATCATCAATCGTATTTATTGAGCGCTTACTATGTGCAGAGCACTGTACTAAGCGCTTGGGAAGTACAAATTGGCAACACATAGAGACAGTCCCTAGGCCTAATGGAAACAACCCAGGTCTGAGAGACAGGGGACCGGGGTTCTAATCCTAACTTTGCCACTTGCCTGCTGTGGGACCCTGGGCAAATCACTTAACTTCTCTGTGCCCCAGTTTCCTCATCTAAAAGGGAGATTCAATACCTGTTCTCCCTCAGACTTAGAGTGCGAGCCTTAGTTGGGGGAGGGACTCTGCCCAACCTGAATACCCCAGCACTTGGTTCAGCGCTTGGCAAACAGTGCTCAACAGATACCAAAATTATCATTATCATTATTTTTATTATCCTTTCCCCCATAGAGCTGCAGGGAGCCAATACCTGTCGAGGGAAGCGGAATAACATCGCTTGGAGAAGTCCAATCTCCGCTGTAGCGCTGAGACAGAAATAAACTCACCACAGACGAGCTGGTGGGAAGCAGCAGGAAGCACACCAGGTGGTGGGTGAAAACTACACAGAGTCTGCTCAGGAGACCAAACACTTGCAAACAGGGACATAACAAGCAGAGTGGGAAATATTCTGTTGCCTGACAGGAACATGCTGATTCCCAAAGCTGGCGGCAAAAGATGGGCTGTCGGTCTCAAAGAGCAGAATGTTTTCGTAACTATATTATCTTACTTCGATGATTTATGTGCACCCGCCTGGGAAAGCTAAGAGCAAAGTGTAAAAGTAATAATACAACTGCCACTGGCTAAGCCACCAACACAAGCCTGTGAAAACACCATAGTGTCAAATAATGGACCCTGTACGTCACCAATCAATCAATCAATTGATGGTATTTACTTAGTGCTTTCTGTGTGTACAGCACTGTTCTAAACTCTTGGGAGAGAACGATAATAATAATAATAACGGCATTTATTAAGCGCTTACTATGTGCAATGCCCTGTTCTAAGCATTGGGGAGGTTACAAGGTGATCAGGTTGCCCCACGGGGGGCTCACAGTCTTAATCCCCATTTTACAGATGAGGTAACTGAGGCCCAGAGAAGTGAAGTGACTTGCCCAAAGTCACACAGCTGACAACTGGCGGAGCCGGGATTTGAACCCATGACCTCTGACTCCAAAGCCCGGGCTCTTTTCCACTGAGCCACTCTGCTTCTCAAGAATACACAACAGATACACAACAGATACACAACAGAGTTGGTAGAAACGTACCCTGCCCTCAAGAATCGGAGAAGCAGCATACCCTAGTGGAAAGAGTATAGGGCTGGGAGTCAGAGGGTCTGAGTTCTAATCCCAGCTATGCCACTTGTCTGCTGTGTGATCTTGGGTAAGTCACTACACTTCTCTGTAACTCAGTTACCTCATCTGTAAACTGGGAATTAAGACCGTGAGCCGCACGTGGGACATGGACTGTGTCCAACCTGATTAACTTGTATCTACCCCAGCCCTTATTACAGTATCTGGCACAAAGTCACTTTTAGACTGTGAGCCCACTGTTGGGTAGGGACTGTCTCTATATGTTGCCAATTTGTACTTCCCAAGCGCTTAGTACAGTGCTCTGCACATAGTAAGCGCTCAATAAATACAATTGATGATGATGATGATGCTTAATAAATTCCACTTTTTTTCTTAAGAAAAAGGCTTACAGCTTAGAGGATACCCTCCAACTGGCTCTCTGCATAATTCTTTCCCCAAGTTTGACCACTCACTATCTCTATTTTCTCTCCTGGAATCACACTCTTTAAAATTCCATTCCCCTGCTTGCACTTTAGCTGGACCAGAAGGTTGGTCCTGCAAAGCAAATGTGATGGAGCCACAGTAGTGTAAACTCCGGTGAGAATGGTAATCGCTGCTGCATCGTGTGCTCTGTGCCATTCAGGACACTCACAACCAGCCATAAGAGCGGCAGTGACTTTGGCTTCCCCTCCTGTTTGTCCCCAGTGGCTGCCCCAAAACCAGTGGGAGGTGAAGGGTCTGTAAAGACCTCGGTGGTTGAGCCGAAGAAACCCTGGCAGAGTGCCCCTTTTCATTTCAAAATGAAACCCCTCCCTACTCACCAGGGCTTGGATGCTACAAAGCCCAGGCTCCTGTTGCTGAACCCTAAAGTCAACCAGGAAGCTGGACTTGAAAATACAAGGCAGCCCAGATGCAAATATTTGAAAGACCACAGTTGGACACAAATTCAGTCTCAGTGAAACATAAACTCAACATCCAAATTATGAAATGTATTTTGGTGGGAAAAAAAAATCAAACAACTAGGGAACTGGCAAAGGAAACAAGAGCAAGACACCTTAACGCTTGGACGCTCTGAAAATTCCTATTTTCCCGAAGCCAAGAGGCAAAACAACCACAATTCTTTGTTCACCGCACTAACAATTCCCACTTCTGTCCCTCAGCTCCACTGGGTGGAAAGCGCTATCCAAGAAAAACAGACAGAGCCCGAATCCGGACTCGGTGCATAATCTCCCAGACAATGTCCTATTGTACCGCGGGGACAATCGAGCACAAACCTTGTAAAGAAAGGGTCGATCCAAAAAGTATTTCCTGAAGAGCTTAATGTCATTCTCCAGTAAGTGCTCCGCGGTGTGATTGAACGTCAGGGTCAGGGTTCCTGAGGAGCGGACAAATCGCAGAGACGCCGAGTCACTGATTCGGGCTCTAGCGAAGTCCGGTGAACAGCTCTCCGGCACACAGCTGCCCTGAAATCTGAAACAGCGCAAGTCAAAGCCTAACCACGAGCGCAGTAAGAGCACTCATGCACACCCACACGTGTGTATCCCCCATGGTCCTCAGAAGCTCCTACCCAGCCCGCTGCGCCAGGTTCACGGAGAGAAGCCACCCCCAGAAAGCGAGCGGGAGCAAAGGGACCAACTCCGCACATTTTCTTCGGCTCCCTTCAGAGCAAATCCAGCTACTGTAAAGCCTCCTGTCTGCCTCGTGTTAACACTGATGACGACTAATGACACATGGTGATAGGGGAGCCGTATTTTGCCTCAAAACCCGATTTCCCGTTCTACTTTTAATCGAAAATGGGAGCCTCTCACTTGGCCGTGGCCATATATAGGAGCTTAGCGAGCGGTCTGGCAGCTAGCAGGTTTGTTAAGTGATTGCAGTGGAAAACAGACATTGCCTCCAGGGAGCACCGCATTGTTCGGATGTTACAAACAAGTGAGACATTCATAACACACTCTACCATGGTTGTAACATTTTCTCATGCAAATTCAAGTAGGCATAAATTCTGTCACAGCTGGGCATTGGACAGAACACTCAAACAAACGTGTAACATTTCCAAATCACAATGGAACTCATTCTTGCACATTTTTTTCTGTCCACTTCTGGCCAGGAACAAATATTCTATTCTGTATACAGAAGAGAAATCTACAGATAACTCTCACAGTCCGTTTCTCCAGCCTCTGACCATGGACCTCTAAAAGCATATTTCTCTTCACTCCCTTCAAGCCACCGAGGAACAAACTCAATGGGAATGGGATTAGTGAGAAAACTGGTTTCTAGCTCCCCTCCTTAATTTCATTTTTGTTCATCAAGCACTACTTAACAAGAATGAATCAAATTTCCCAGTTAACACAGTAGGTGCAGGGGGGGAATGTACTCCCTCAACTCTAAGACCTGTGAGTCTATGAAATTCTGAAATGATCTCTGCACATTTTGGAGGCTGAAAGAAGCTCAGGATTTCAACTGTGACAAGTGACAGGTAGGGCCTACTGGAAAGAGCACAGGATGGCGGTGGGAGTCCCGGGTTCTAGTACCAGCTCTGTCACAGCCCTGCTGTGGTACCTTGGGCAAACCACTTCACTTCTCTGCCTCAGTGTCCTCATCTGTAAATTGAGCATAAGATATGAGACTGTGAACTGTGGGTGGGACTGGGATTGTGTCCAGACTGATTATCTTGTTTCTACCCCGGCACTTAGAACAGTGCACACAGTAAGCGCTTAACTACTATACTTATTATTATCATTATTATTATTACCCCAGTGCTTAGCGCAGTGCAATCAATAAATGCTATCATCACTGACCCTGCAAACAGCAAATGCATCAGCTAAACGGGCAATCATCGTTATGTCCTGAACTGATTATGGGCTCTTCCCAGCTCACATCGTAAATATTGTTATCTCCTAACACACAGCCACTCAGGCAATCGTATTTATTGAATGCTTGGAATTGTACAATATAACAGACATTCCCTGCCCACAATAAGCTTACAGTCTAAAGGAAAGAAAGGATTGTCAGTGCTCTTTCTATATGGATATATAGACCCAGACATATCAACAGCTGGTTCTTGTAAGATTCAGTGGGCAGGAGACTGGGAAGGTCAGGGAAGGACAGAAGATGGATAAGGTTGGAATCGTGTGAGATTTTACCTAGGACTGAAGTGGCAGCGGAGGAAAGACAGCAGTGACCCAATCTGTTTCTCCAGGCTTGCTACTTGCTTGCTTGTTTGTCTATAGCCTTCTCCTCCACCCCTTCGAGTCTGTTCTTCCATCAGAACATAGGGACATGAACTGTACTATCACAGGGCCAGTTTAATGATCCATCCCATGGTTAGGGCTGCACCATCTAAAGTTCCCTTCTTTCCCACTCTAGGCTGTAAGCTCCTTGTGAGCAAGGAACATACATACCAACTCTGTTTCGCTGTACTCTTTCAAGTGGCCAGCACGGTGCTCTGCATGCAGTAAGAGTTCAATAAATACGACTGATTGATTGAGGAGCTCCAGGGTCAGTGGACTTGGACAGAGCCCTACTGGGACCTTTGGGAAATGGAACTGTAGCTGGCAGAAGGAAACCCATCACTAAACTGGTGAGAGCTGAAAAACTTGCCACAGACCATCAAAAACTGAAAAGGAAACTGGATAATCCACTTGCAGAAATGAAAAGATGCCACCTCCCCACCTTCTCATCTTCGCTCGCTCTTCTACCATTTTGTACCAGCTCACAGACTTCGCTCTTCTCAAACCAACCTAGTCACTGTGCTTTGTTCTCGTCTCTCTCGCTGCCAACCTCTTGCTCACACCCACTCTTCTGCTTGGGACTCCCTTCCCCTTCATATCCAGAGCTTAGAACAGTACTCTATATTGTGTGTTCTTGCACATAGTAAGTACTTAAATACAGTTTGTTTTTTTTGAAAAAAGCAACCTGGCTCTGAAAATGCTTTGGAAGTGGGAGGGGCCCCCAAAGCCAAAAATGACCACCCTGACAGAGAGTCCCAATCCCAGTACCGGCTCTAGCACTGCTTAGTGTGTGACTCCCACCCCAACCCCCACCACCCCCATCCAGCAGGGTCCATATACTTGTCCACGTCTTGATGTGAGCTGGGCCAAGGGACGGACGGACTATCTGAGCAACAAATACACACTGGGGGCCTGCTAGATGGACAGCACTCTGATACGTGCTAGAAAAATGACTGGACCCTCCTTTGTATGAGAAAGATTTGATTTCAATATGAAATGACGCATCAGCGATCTAGCCTATCACATTAGTTTGGTAGGGCAACTTGGATGTAAACCAGATGCGCTTTGGAGACTAAAAACTTGAATCGCAAACAACAGCCGTGGACCAAAGAGTGCACATCGAGAGATTTCCTTGTCTCTGTGTAAGTGTCTCCATTGGCAGGTGGTGTTGCGTAGAAGAAAGAGGGTGGGAAGGGGGGTCAGAAGACCCAGGCTTGAATCCCAACTCAGTTACTTGTCCTCTCTGGGCCTCAGTTTCCCACTCTTTGACAGGGGATAATAATTCTAACCTCCCCGCTGCCCCTCAGGGTTGTTGCAAGAATCCGAGACAACCGATGTGACAGTACTTTGGAAAAACACTCTGGTCTGTAAGCTCCTTGTGGGCATGGATCATGTCTACCAACTCTGCTGTCTCCTAAGTGCTTAGTACAGTTCTCTGTATACAGTGCTCAATAAATACGATTGATTAAGGAGGTCATATAAAATCATGGAACAGTTGTATCTGCACCAGAAGAAGCACAGAACTTAACTGAAAGTGCTTCAAGGCATAGGTCCAAGTTAGAGGTAGGAAAACACGCATCTCTGAGGCCCAGTCTCAATTCATCATCATTTTCCAGGGAGTTAAAAACAAGCAGTAACCGTCCTTCCAATTTGGATGGCCTCAAAAAAGCCGTTCGGGGAAGCTCCTAATTAAAATCAGAAATGGTGAATAGGAGAACAAAACAAGAAAGAACTCGGCAGAGGACAAAAACAGTACATGGGAGAACAGACATAAGGTAAAAAGCCTTGTGGAGATGACTCAATGGAAAAAAACCAATATATTTTTATTTCACCAAAAACAAGATCTAACCAATTCTGTATTTTTAACCCGCAATCGGGAAGCACATTCTCATTTCATTACCCTGGGCTGAGTGCTCAGAATGCTGTGCCATTAGAGGTTACATCTCCATTCTGCTCTGTGCCATTAGCACAAACTATCAGCACAGGACCACTGGGGCTCACCATCTGGGAAACTAGAACATAGAGTTTTAATGCGATTTTTTTTTCCTATTGAAGCTCCAAAGGCCAGCCACATGATCTTTGATCACCAGGTAAACATGTTTGAGTGTTTACTTTAAAATTCACTGCTAGTTATCCTACCACCCACTCTCTGAATGTCCTGAAACATTGAGCCTGAGTGTTGCCTTCCTGGAGGTAATAATAATAATAACAGTTCACTATGAGACCAGCCTGGGGTCCATCAAGATACAGATCACACAAACAGGTCCCTATCCAACAAGGGGATCTGAGTCAAAGAGGGAGGGAACAACAGGGAATTATGCCCATTTTACAGATGAAGAAACTAAGGCACAGAGAAATTAAGGGATTTCCCCAATCAATCAATCAATCAATCGTATTTATTGAGTGCTTACTGTGTGCAGAGCACTGTACTAAGCGTTTGGGAAGTACAAGTTGGCAACATATAGAGACAGTCCCTACCCAACAAGGCACCCAGCAGGCAAGTGGCAGAGCTGGGACTAGAACCCAGGTCTTTTTATTCCTAGTCCCAGGTTCTCTCCACCAGGCCATGCTGGTGGACCCAAAGTCAAAATTTCCTCTGCAGCCGACGATTATCATACGCTCCTTATGGGCAGAAATGGCATGTACGAACTCTGTTGTACTGAACTTTCCCAAGTGCATAGTGCAGTGCTGATGATGCAGTGTGGAAGGAAGCTCTCCAGGTGCAATTCAAGAAGGTTTTCCAAAAATTCACAGTCCAGCAGGATATGATGGATTGCTGGCAGGAAAGTGAGAGATTCAGATGGTCCATCCCTAACCATCAGATTGGATATCAAGTAAGACAACTCTTGAAGTCAGGGATCACGTCTACCAACTCTACTGAACTGTACTTTCCCAAATGCTGAGTTCAATGCTCTGCACACAGTAAGCACTTGACAAATACCATCGATTGACTGATTGGCAATCATTACACTCCTCCCCCAAGCACCCTCTTGCAAGTAGAGGGGTGGGAGGGGCCCCGGTGTGACTCGGTCAGGGCAATTCTTATGGTTTCGTGTCCTAAACCTTGGTCCCCTGCAACCAGGTGGAGAGAAAAATAATAATAACGGTGGTATGTTATGCACTTACTATGTGTCAAATAGTGAATTCTCTGATTCTCTGGAGAAGACACTAATGCTAGGAAAAGTCCAGGGAATATGAGGAAGAGGCAGATCAGCAGCTAGACAGAGACCATAACAATGATAATGGAAGAACCATTAGAAAGACTGCAGATTATGGCAGAGGACAGGACGTTCTGGAGAAAGTATATCTATGAAGTCACTATGAATCGGAAATTACTCAATGGCACTTAATGATAACTTCATGATATTACTTATCATTACTTAATGATCATTACTTAATGATATCATATTACTTAATGATAATAATGTGTCGAGCACCATTCTAAGCACTGGGGTAGATACAAGGTAATCAGGTTGGACACAGTCCCTGTCCCACATGGGGTTCTCAGCCTTAAACTCCACTTTACAGATGAAGTAACTGAGGCCCAGAGAAGTTAAGTGACTTGCCCAAGGTCACAAAGCAGACAGGTGGCACAGCCAGGATTAGAACACAGGTCCTTCTAACTCATAGGCCCATGCTCTATCCATTATGCCACTCTGCTTCTCAGCGGGAGAATCAGCCTCCATCCTGAACTCTGAATAAGGAGACCAAGCATGGGCATGGAGAAGTGGCCAGGGACATTACATACTATTGCTCAAATGGGAAGTCTTTTTTAAAACTGATGGGGCTTTTTTATGGGGCAGTGAAAGGCCATGACAGGGAAGATTGGAAGGCTGGCCAGAGCCCTCGCATTTGAAGGCCCCAGATGAACTTTTGGGCAGCCACGCCACTAAACCTCAGGGCAAAACCAGCATCAGCTACAGCTCTGCAGAGAATCGGCGGCAGGCGCATCTGTCATATGCCACCACGGATACCCAATAATAATAGTGGTATTTGTTAAGCTCTTACCATGTCCCAAGCACTGTACTAAGCACTGGGGTAGATACTAGATAATCAGGACAGGCATAGCCCCTGACCCTCCCAGGCTCCCCATCAAAATGTGGGGAAAGAGGCATTCAATACCCATTTTACAGATAAGAAAACTAAGGCACAGAAACGTTAAGTGATCTGCCAAAGGTCACATAGCAGGCAAGAGGCAAAGCCGGTATTAGAACTCAGATCCTCTGACTCCTAGGCCTTTTGGGGATCATTTACACCATAAATTCCTGAAGAAAGAAGCCTCCCTCCAGGTCCACTTTCTTGTTTGCTTAAGACCATTCCTGTTGGTTATCCCATCACCAACCTCCTGTATGTCATAAAACATTGAGTTCATTCATTCATTCATTCAATCGTATTTATTGAGCGCTTACTATGTGCAGAGCACTGTACTAAGCGCTTGGGAAGTACAAGTTGGCAACATATAGGGCTGGTCCCTACCCAACAGCGGGCTCACAGTCTAGAAGGGGGAGACAGAGAAAATACCAAACATATTAACAAAATAAAATAAATAGTATATGTACAAATAAAATAAATAAATAAATAGAGTAACAAATACGTACAAACATATATACATGTGCTGTGGGGAGGGGAAGGAGGTAAGGCAGGGGGGACGGGGAGGGGGAGGAGGGGGAGATGAAGGAGAGGGCTCAGTCCGAGTTCTCGTGATGCCTTCCTGGAGGTAATAATCATAAAAACCACATGCCCAGCACTGGGGTGGATGCATGATAATCAGATCGGAGACAAATCCTGTCCCACATGGGACTCACAGTCTAAGATGGAGGGAGAAATCCTCCTGACTGCCTACCCTTCCATTCTTCCACACAAAAGAAGAACCGATGTTTAGGATGCCTTACCCATACCAAAGGCAGCCAAACAGACATTGGCCCCTCAAAAATAAGAATAATAATAATAATAGTAATGACAATGAAGGTATTTGTTAAGTGCTTACTGTGTGTCAAGCACTGTTCTAAGCGCTGGAGTAGATACAAGCTAATCAGGTTGGACACAAAGGCAGCCAAACACAAACACTGGCCCCTCAAGAACGCTTCCTGCCCTAAGTCACATGTTCAAATCTTTCCCTGTGGTTATCAGAAATGCTTACTTGGGCATGAAACTTGTTTAAGGTTATTATTAAGAGTTTACTATGTGCTAAGCACTGTGTTAAACTGTAATTAGATTGGACACCATAACTGAATCAAACATTCGAAGAGAAGGGAAGGCAGGTATCTTAACCCTCTTATAGGAGGTGGACTCTGAGGGCCAGAGAGCTTAAGTGACTTACCCAGTTGCTCAGCAGGTCGGTGGCAGAGCTGGGACTGGAAGCCAGGCTTCCCTGACTCCCAGCCCCATCCTATTACGTTAGGCTAATATATGAGAGCTCCAACCCAATCTCACTCCCATTTTCCCTCATCTTCCCACCCCAACAAAGAAAAAGGAAAAGGAACAGAAGTCAAGGGCAGTGCATCCCCGGAAGAGTGGACTGAAGGATATTATTACTCCCAGTCCCATCCTCTTTCCAGGTGACCACACTGACTCCCTCACCTGACATTCCAAAGCCAACCTGGCAAAAAACCTTTGCAAGTTCCAGAATTATTTATCTAGGCTCTTGGGTAGTAGGGTCCCTAATGTACCCTTCGTCCTACTTAGTCTGGGAGCCCCAGATAGAACAGGGACTGCATCCAATGCGATTGTCTTGTATCTACCAACGCTTAGCACAGTCCTTGGCTCATGGTAAATGCTTAAGGAGGAGATCAGCACAGTGGGGATTACCAGAAAATGCAGTTGGAGTCCTTTATCAGAATAGAATTGGGCCTGCATGGTAGATGACCCAATCCAAAGTCAAGATCTGAAGGTATCTAAAAACAATTTTCCTTAACGGGCCAAATGGAGTAAAAGACCAATGGAGCTACCAAGATACCATACAGCCACTTACTTCGTGATGACTTCAACCAGACAGGAGTGTCCAAGTTGCAATGCCAAGTCCATTGGGGTGACCCCTTCTTCGTTAGGTAGGGCCAAGGCCTCAGATCCTCCTGGTAGGCCCAAGAGGAACTGGAAAAATTTCACCAGGCCCCACCTTATTGTGAGGTGAAGGAGAGACTCCTTGGGAACAGATTCTGAAAAGAAGGAAAAAAGGGAGACACATTAGTTATGGTTTACAGAGTGTCCCAGAATTTATCTCGCAGTTTGGCCAAGAGCGTATTTATTTCAAAAGGAATGGGAAAATGATTTGTATCAAACTGCACGTTTTTGGGTACCTGATGAGCCAACCACTTTCATGGAATCAGTAAATTTAGGATGCTGTAGTCCCCAAACTTTGGGGGCTCTGTCATATCAGAAGTAGCATGGCTCAGTGGAAAGAGCACAGGCTTTGGAGTCAGAGGTCATGGGTTCAAATCCTGGCTCTGTCAATTGTCGGCTGTGTGACTTTGGGCAAGTCACTTAACTTCTCTGGACCTCAGTTCCCTCATCTGTAAAATGGGTATGAAGACTGTGAGCCCCCTGTGGGACAACCTGATTACCTTGTAACCTCTCCAGTGCTTAGAACAGTGCTTTGCACATAGTAAGCACTTAATAAATGCCACTATTATTATTATTATCAGTCACAAATCAGGGAACAAAAACAGAAAACAGTACCCTGGACATCCAACCCCAACCAAGGTCTGCTTCACAGAGCACTATATGTTGATACCCAGAATACTACATGTGCTTCTCCTTGCCACATTCTTAGGAAGGATGCAGTAAAGCTAGAAAAAGTACACAGAAAGGAAACTCAACTGATCAGCGGAAGATGGAGCCTGAGAACAAGTTGAAAAGATCAGGGTATTTCAGTCAGAAAAGATGAGGCTGAGAGGGAAAAATCTGTTGGGTGGCAGAAAAGATTAGGGCTTTTCAAGTGGGAAAGGACTAAATTTTACTGAATGATGAAGGGAGTGGGCAGGTTAAAGAAATCAAACTGCTGTTCACCAGATCCCATAACACCAGGAGTACAAAGGTGAGGAGTTGTCTGTCCTAGCTGGCAGATGGCAAATTCAAAACAAACCAAAGAAAACCCTTCCTCACATCATCATCAATCGTATTTTAAATCGTATTTATTGAGCGCTTACTATGTGCAGAGCACTGTACTAAGCGCTTGGGAAGTACAAATTGGCAACATATAGAGACAGTCCCTACTCAACAGTGGGCTCACAGTGTAAATGTGGGCTCACAGTGGGCTCACAGTCTCACATCACAGTAGTAGCCATACAGAATTCATCCACAGGACATGGAGGAGGCAGGAATGATCATAACTTCCAGATCATCAACTTTAAGAATTATTTATCTAGGCTCTTGGGTAGGAGGGTCCCTAATGTACCCTTCGTCCTACTTAGTCTGGGAGCCCCAGATAGAACAGGGACTGCATCCAATGCGATTGTCTCGTATCTTCCAACGCTTAGCACAGTCCTTGGCTCATGGTAAATGCTTAACAAATACCACAGTCATTATTTTCTGAAAAACCATTTAGTCCATACCTTCGCACTCCTCAAAAACCACCAATGGTTGCCCACCTACCTCTGTATCAAACAAAACTCCTTCTATTGGTTTTAAGGCACCCATTCAGCTCTCTCCCTCCTACCTTACCTCCCTGATTTCCTACCACAACCTAATTCCTACACTCCGCTCCTCTGACACCAATCTCCTCTCTGAACCGCAATCTCATCTAGCCCACCACTGACTCTCTGCCCACATCCTGTCCCTGTGCTGGAACTCCCTCCCCGTTCATATCCAACAGACCACTCTCTCCACCTTCAAAACCCTCCTAAAATCACATCTCCTGCAAGAGGCCTCCCCTGAACAATCCCTTATTTCTCTGCATCGACTATGTAGGGAACTGGGCATCCCTTAAGCACTTTGATATTCACCCCAGCCCTACAGCACTCATGTAAATAGCCTTATATTATACTATTTCCCCTTCCTGTAATTTATTTTAATGTCAGTCTCCCCCATAAGCTGTGAGCTCCTTGTGGGCAATGACCACATCTACCAACTTTATTATATCGCATTTCCTCGATAGCTCAGTACAGTGCTTTGCACAGAGAAAGAGCTCAATAAACACCATTTTTTATTACTATTATTGTTATTATTAAGGTTAAAGGGAAAGGGGGAAAGTGAGGGATAGACCCCCAGTTTGGAATGTACAGTGCTCTGCACACAGTAAGCACTCAATATGATTGAAAGAATGAATGGAGTTTGATACACCTCCCATTGTCACTAGACCAAACGTTGCTCTGTCAGAAGCCACTGTGGCCTTTTTCATTCTATTTTCTCTAAAGCGACTTGATCTTGAGATAAAAATCAAGGCTAAAATCTGTTAGGTATGGACTTTTTTTCCATTGTGCTTACTCTGTTTATTCGTGGCATAATGGAAAAAGCACAGGCTTGGGAGTCAGAGCTTGTGGGTTCTAATTCCGGCTCCACCACTTATCAGCTGTATCACTTTGGGCAAGTCACTTAACTTCTCTGTGCCTCAGTTACCTCATCAGCAAAATGGGTATGAAGACTATGAGCCCCATGTGGGACACCCTGATTACCTTGTATCTACCCCAGCGCTTAGAACAGTGTTTGGCACATAATAAGCGCTTAACAAATGCCATCATTATTATTATTATACATACATATATATCTCAATCAATTAATGGTATTTATTAAGCCCTTACTGTTTGCAGAGCAACTGAACTAAGCACTTGGGAGAATACAATCCAACAGAGTTGGTAGACACATTCCCCTCTCACAACTAACTTACAATCTAGTGGGTGAGCTTACAGTCTACATATACATATATGCATACAAGTTCCTTTAGGGAAGGGAACACATCTACTGACTGTTTATTGTACTCTACCAAGTGCTTAAGATAGTACTCTGCATGCAGTAGGTGCTCAATAAACACTGATTGAAGCAGTGGAAAGAGCTCGGGTTTGGGAGTCAGAGGTCATGGGTTCAAATCCTGGCTCCACCAATCAATTGTATATATGTATATATGTTTGTACATATTTATTACTCTATTTATTTTACTTGTACATATCTATTCTTTTTATTTTATTTTGTTAGTATGTTTGGTTTTGTTCTCTGTCTTCCCCTTTTAGACTGTGAGCCCACCGTTGGGTAGGGACTGTCTCTATATGTTGCCAATTTGTACTTCCCAAGCGCTTAGTACAGTGCTCTGCACATAGTAAGCGCTCAATAAATACGATTGATGATGATGATGATGATGATAATTGTCAGCTGTGTGACTTTGGGCAAGTCATTTAACTTCTCTGTGCCTCAGTTACCTCATCTGTAAAGTGTGGATTAAGACTGTGAGCCCCCCGTGGGACAACCTGATCACCCTGTAACCCCCCCAGCTCTTAGAACTGTGCTTTGCACATAGTAAGCGCTTAATAAATGCCATCATTATTATTATTATTATAATGTGTGCTATATATGTGTGTGCATAGTGATAATAATTGCGGTACTTATTAAGTAACTATGGTGTGTCAACCACAGTGTTAACCAAGACAGTCAATTCGGACCACACCTGCCAGACACAGGACTCAAAACCAAAGAGGGAGGGAGAGCACATTATCACCTCTTCATTTTATAAATGAGGAAACCAGGACAGAGAGGTTAAGGAACTTAGCCAAGGTCACACAGGAAGCCAGTAGTGGAACTGGAATTAGAACCTAGATCTCCTGTCTTCTAGATCTAGGCTTTTTCCACTTGGCAACACTGCCTATGTCTATCTGGCATCGGGAGCGGTAGCAGGGAAATATCCACTGATACAATTATCCCGTGCCCACATCTGTGTGTTTCACTTCCAAGCTAATTTGATTCTGTTCCCTGGCTTCCTTCATTCAGCCACAGTCCTCAGCAGCAAGCAGACTGGCGATGCACCACAACCGTATTTATTGAGCGTTTACTATGTCCAGAGCACTATACGAAGCTCTTGGGAGAGCTTCTTTACAGTCTTTTAGACTGTGAGCCCACTGATGGGTAGGGACTGTCTCTATATGTTGCCAATTTGTACTTCCCAAGCGCTTAGTACAGTGCTCTGCACATAGTAAGCGCTCAATAAATACGATTGATGATGATGATGAAATACAACAGAGGTGGTAGACATGATCCCTGCCCACAGCGAGCTTACAGTCTGGAGGACTCCTGATAACTGTGGTAATTGTTAAGCGCTTACTATGTGCCACAAGGGCTGAAGTGGATATAGGCCGATCGGGTTGGACACAGTCCCTGTCCCACCTAGGGTTCACAGTCTCAATCCCCATTTTACATATGAGGTAACTGAGGCACAGAGAAGTGGAGTGACTTGCCCAAGGTAACACAGCAGACTAGTGGGGAAGATTAGAACCCATGACCTTCTGACTCCTACGCCCATGCTTTATCCACTATATATATACTTGTATATATGTACATATGTTTGTACATATTTATTACTCTATTTTACTTGTACATATCTATTCTATTTATTTTATTTTGTTAATATGTTTGGTTTTGTTCTCTGTCTCCCCCTTCTAGACTGTGGGCCCACGGTTGGGTAGGGACTGTCTCTATATGTTGCCAACTTGTACTTCCCAAGCGCTTAGTACAGTGCTCTGCACACAGTAAGTGCTCAATAAATACGATTGATTGATTGATTGATCCACTATGCCTTGCTGCTTCTCCCTATTCCAGGCTCCTCGATTCCATGTCTCATCACTTAACTCACTCTGCAAATGTTGGAAAAACAGCTTGCTGGTTTACCCTGTCCGAGGATCCCAGCCACATCTTTTAGTTCCAAGCTGAGATGGGATTACATGTTTTTGAAAAGATGAGATGACAAGACGGCTGGTTTAAAGGATACTCATTACTCTTTGACTGATTAGGTTTAAATGATAATCATTACTTTTTGAATTAATATCTAATTGTCCAGTGCGGTATGAGCCCACTCCAAGTTTCTGTTAAAGTGTAAGCTCTAATTGTCCAGTGCGGTATGAGCCCACTCCAAGTTTCTGTTAAAGTGTAAGCTCCTTCTGGGCAGGAAATGTGTTTATTTTAATCAATGAATACCACTTACTGAGCTTCTTCTGTGTGCTGACCACTGTACTAAGCGCTTGAGAGCACAGAAGAGTTGGAAAACCCAATTCCTGCCCTCCATGAACTTAGTCTTATGGAGCGGCAAACCCTGAAATAAATTATAGATAGTTTTGAACTTTCTCAATAACTAAGTACAGTGGACGGCACCCAATCATCAAATGCTATCATTACTATTTACAAAAGATCAACAAAAATCCAAATTATTGAACAATGACAGGATGAATTAGCAGCCCAAAATAAGTCAACCTGAATTTGATCCACACAAGAATATTTACACCACACACTATTCAATAATCTTCACGGCAAAATAGTAACTGTTTCTCTGCTGTTCAAGAAATTCCCTAACAATCCTGAAGGTTTAAAACCACAAACTGGAAGAAACCAGGGTTGTAGTTTTTCTGCTTATTCCATCACATATTTCCCAGGTACAGACAAGTACCCGCGTCACAGAATGAGGCTCCTGTGGATTTAATGAGGGGAGAGGTAACCTTATCCTCCCTCCAAACACCTGCTGTGCCTGCAGAGCAGAGATGATGACAGAGCCTCTGGTTGAGGTGGACCAAAGAACCTTGGGCCAGAGAGCCTGAGAGGAGGAAGAAATCTCGGTGCAAATGTTTGGTCAGCATCACTGGTGAGCTCCTTTCCTCGCCAGCCACGTTTTCACCACAGCACAGGGCCAGACCCCTGCAAAGTGCCAACACAAAGGGCCTTTTTGTGCCGGATCCATCTGCTGCCCAAGAGACCGCAACATTGTGTCGACGTGGGCTGTGGTGCCGTGACCCAGCAGATTGTTGGCTTGGTAGCCCCTTGCCATCTTTGCTGCCCATATTAACCAAAGATTTTCCATTTTCCTGCTGGGCCTGTCCGTTTCCCAGAATGTCCTTCGGGGTTTTATGATTGAAAATCCTCACCACTGTTGTCGGAGACTTCCCTCCCCTCTCTCCCCACCGACAAGAATAACTGCACCTAGAACCTGGGTCTCTTGATTCCCAGAGAGCTGGACTCATGGGCAGGGCTTGACGCAGAGTGGAGGGGAGATCTGCTGATCCCTGTACCAAGCTGACTGTAATTATTCTATATGCCCACAGTATCATTCAGACTGTCAGGACAAAATCCATCCTGAGGCCTTATCGTGGGTGCCTGGATTGAGCCAGTTAGGTGAGTAACTGACAGCTCTCCACCTCACTCTGCCCTGGGCAGAATCACCAGTCATAAACTCCCCACTTTACTTGCGAGGGTCAGGGGTGGAGTGTGAAGAGAGTCCGCAATAACAACTATTCTCATGGCACTGCCTAGCAACCTCGGGCACAAGCCACACCCTAGCAGGCAAGTTGGCTAGAGTCCTTCTAGGCACTTAGGGCCCGCCTGATCCCGCAGCGTAACAAACCAGTTTCTATCTTCCATCCTTTCACTCATTTCAGTCACTCTCGTTCTCATCTTCGTATCTCAAATATTTCTTTTCATATGGTATTGGTTAAGTGCTTACTATGTGCCAGGCACTTTACTAAGTGCTGGGGTAGATGAAAGCTATTCAAGTTGGACACAGTCTATACGCACATGAGGCTCACAATCTTCATGCCTATTTTGCAGATGAGGGAACTGGGGCACAGAGAAGTGAAGTGACTTGCTTAAGGTCACAGAGCAGACAAGTGGCAGAGCCAGGACTCAAACTCAGGTCCTTCAGGCTCCCAGGCCTGTGCTCTTCTAGGCCATGCTGCTTCTCATGGTGTGCAGTGGGGGAGAGGAACAGGCCTGAGTTTTTATTGTCGGGTCTCACTTTGTGCCCAACAAATCACCCCATTGATGCTATTTATTGAGCTCCTTTGGGGGTAGGGAACTTGGGCTCAGTACCTGGGAGAGGACAATGGGATAAGGAGTCAGAGGTCATGGGTTTGAATCCTGGCTCCACTGCATGTCTGCTGTGTGACCTTGGGCAAGTCACTTAACTTCTCTGAGCCTCAGTTACCTCATCTGTAAAAGGAGGATTAAGACTGCGAGCCCCACGTGGGACAACCTGCTCACCTTGTATCCCCCCAGTGCTTAGAACAGTGCTTTGCACATGGTAAGCGCTTACCAAATGCCATTATTATTATTATTATTATTATTATTATCATCATAAGAGGCACGGTCTCTGAGCTCTAGAAGCTTAACAATTAATGTGAGAGAGATGCTGACCAGCCACTAACAACACACAACACACTATGACTATCATCATCCCCTGCTCTCTCTCCCTCCAATCTCACATCTCCTCCTGCCTTCAGGACACCTCTAGTTGGATGTCCTCCCACCACCTAAAACTCAACATGTCCAAGGCAGAGTTCCTTATCTTCCCTCCCAAACCCTGTCCTCTCCCTGACTTTCCTGTCACTGTGGATGGCACAACCATCCTTCCCATCTCACAAGCCTGCAACCTTGTCGTCATCCTTGACTCTTCTCTCTCATTCACCCCACATACCCAATCCATCACCAATGCCTCCCTGTCTCACCTTCACAACATTACCAAGATCCTTGCTATCCAAACAGCTACCATGTTAGTCCAATCACTCATTCTATCCCGACTGGATTACTGCATCAGCCTCCTTTCTGATCTCCCAACCTCCTGTCTCTCCCCACTTCAGTCCATACTTCACTCTGCTGCCCAGATTATCTTTCTACATAAACATTTTGGGCATGTCAGCCCTGCTCCTCAAAAATCTTCAGTTGTTGCCTATCAACCTCCATATCAAACAAAAACTAACTACTGTCTTCAAAGCTCTCCATCACCTTGCCCCTTCTTACCTCACCTCCCTTCTCTCTTTCTACATCCCAGCCCGCACACACCGCTCCTCTGGTGCTAACCTTCTCACTGTGCCTCGTTCTCGCCTGTCCCGCCATCAACCCCTGGCCCACATCCTAACTCTGTTCTGGAACGCCCTCCCTCTTTAAATCCGCCAAACAATCACTGTTTCCCCTTCAAAGCCCTAGTGAATGCTCACCTCTTCCAAGAGGCCTTCCCAGACTAAGCCCCCCTTTTCCTCAGCACCTCATCCCGTGTCGCCCCGACTCGCTCCCTTTGTTTTACTCCCCTCCCCCGCTCCACAGCAGTTGTGTGTATATATATATATATATACACATATCTTTAATTTTATATTGAAGCCTGTTTACTTATTTTGATGAATATATATCTATAATTCTATTTATATTGATGCCCGTTTACTTGTTTTGATGTCTGTCTCCCCTCTTCTGTGCTGTAAGCCCGATGTGTGCAGGGATTGTCTCTACTGCCGAATTGTACTATCCAAGCCTTTGGTACAGTGCTCTGCACACAATAAGCGCTCAATAAATACGATTGAATGAATGAATGAATCATCATCATTATCAACACTATATATTGAGCCCTTACTGTGTGCAGAGCACTGTCCTAAATGCTTGGGAGAGTAAAATACAACAGAGTTGGTAAACACATTCCCTGCCCACACTTACTTTACAGTCTAGAGACGATCTTACACTCTAGAGGAATATTTGTTAGCCTACTATTTGCTAGGCGCTGTACTAAGCTCTGGGACAGACAGAAGATAATCAGGCAGAACACAGTCCATGTGCCACATGGGGCTCACAGTCTTAATCCCCATTTTAGAGATGAGGAATCAGACGCACAGGGAAGTTAAGTGACTTGCCCAAGGTCACAGAGCAGACAAGTGGAGGAGCAGGGATTAGAACCCTGATCCTCTTGACTCTCAGACCTGTGCTCTTTCCAATACGCCATGCTAGTTATTTTACTCTCCTGAGCGCTTAGCATAGTGTTCTGAACAAAGTACGTACTCAATAAATACCATTGATTGATTTGATTAAGTGCTGACTGTGTTCAAAGCACTACTAAACACTGGAAATAATAATAATGATGGCATTTGTTAAGCGCTTACTATGTGCGAAGCACTGTTCTAAGCTCTGAGGGGGATACGAGGTGATCAGGTTGTCCCACGTGGGGCTCACAGTCTTAATCCCCATTTTATAGATGAGGGATCTGAGGCACAGAGAAATTAAGTGACTTGCACAAAGTCACACAGCTGACAAGTGGCGGAGCCAGGATTAGAACCCATGACCTCTGACTCCCAAGCCCGTGCTCTTTCCACTGAGCCACACTACTTCTCATGGGAAGACACATGGAGGAGAATTTTTGAACTCTCTTAGGGAATAGGAGAAACTGTTCTAAGATTCCCATTTTTGAGCATTTTAGACATTTTCAGCATTTTCACAAACTAAAGGAAATCTTGCATATTGGGGAAATGTTCTGTTAGTAGCTCTAGATTTAATCACTTCTAGTTGGGGCCCTTATTTTTTTTCCACTTATTCCTGTCTCTCTCTCCCTACTGAACTAAAGGTTTCCAGGATTGTGTCCTATTATTTTAGGTCAATTCTAACAGGCACAGGCTCAGCTGCCTACCCACCCTCTTGGTGAGTAATGTGATGTCTAAATAGACAGTTTTAAATTTTAATATTTCACATGTTTTAATACCAGCATTCTCATATCAGTAGAATGAAAGAAGACATAGTTCACTAAATCCAAGTCAAGATACATAAAAGTTTAGCTAAGCATCCCAAGGACTGCTGTGGATGGATGGGGCTTAGAAAGGTGGAGGAAAGGTGGTATATTGGAGAACGAGGGAGATCTAAAGGAGGGGAGAACTAAAGGCCCTCAGATTTGGAGGATGTTCCAGGTTAAGGGGGTAAAAAAAAAATTCTGCTGATGCATTGAGGAATAAAATTTCAAAGCTGGCAACTCAGCTCTCTCTTTCATGGTGAAATTTCAGCCTGAAGACAGTGCTCACTTGAAGGAGGCAGCTCTGTGATGTGCTTAAGGAACCCTGCAGCTGAGGATGCCATGAGCCCCTAAGAGCAATCCCGGAGAAATAAAAGGAGAAGGTCCAATTTGCTTTTAGTTGTGCAATTAAACTGAAATGTTCTCTCACCAGTAAATGAGCTTACTCCTGTGGAGTTAGTGGCCGGGTCTCTGGTGTTCCTGTTTTTGTCGTGGAATTACCTTTAATCTTTCTAATGGCAATTACAAAAAGGTATGACCCAAGGCACTGAATGGAGCAGTGTCACAACAGCAGCAGCAAAACACTCTACAGACACTCTTAATTTGAAGTCAAATGCCACAGTTGCATTTTTGTCTGTTTTCCCCTCTTTCTACACCTTTATTCTTTAGTTCCCTTTAGATTTCCCTCGAAGTACAATTAATTTCCTGGGATTTGCCCTCTGATCTCATGAATTAATGCTCTCTTAATTGGTCCCATGAAAAATGGAGTGTTAAGTGGAAGAGTGCTAAAGAAAACATAACTTTCCTTACGAAACAATGTGGTGTATTAACACATCCCCAAGATCAATTTTTTATGGGCCAAAACAAAACAAATATGTTAAAAACCAGTTCAGAACTCAATGACCATGGTTCCATAATCAAATGTAAATACCTACCAACAATGAAATATTTTTAATTATTTACATATATGTGACCATTTGGTACTAATTTTCAAAGTGCTATCTTTCACATGCTATTCGGCCAAAAATAGTCGTTTGTGCTTATAGACCAGAGATGCCATTATCTAACATGCTTAAGCCACGTAAACTTCACAGGTTATTTCTTAAGTGAGAGTACTATAAGTAATACTGGATATTCAAAATAAATTCTAGAATTCTTAGCACTCTCTAAAAGAAGAATATTATTTATGGGTACTGCTATAGAAGTGTTTTTTCCTGTTTTAAGGAATAATCCAGCAATTACAGGTATTTAATGAATGCTTATTGTATATAGAGTTGGGAAAGCACAATATTCAAGCACTTGGGAGAGTACATTGAGACTGTGAGCCTGCTGTTGGGTAGGGACCATCTCTATATGTTGCCAACTTGTACTTCCCAAGCGCTTAGTACAGTGCTCTGCACACAGTAAGCGCTCAATACGATTGAATGAATGAATGAATGAACAGAGTTGGTATACACATTCCCTGTCCACAAGGAGCTTAAAATATAAGGAAAGGCAAAGTTGTTGGCTTGTCCTAGAAGTTGGCATCTTTGACATTGCTCTACCCCTGCCCACCCTCAATGCCAATTCATGTGAACATGTGCATGTGCGTATACACACACAGACACACAAACACACACACAAAATCTCTGGAAAGGATGATTCAGTCCCCTTTAAACAGAAGCAACATTGCAAAAAAAAAAAAAACCACCTGTCAGAAACCTTCTCCTCTCCCCTAAATTTCAGTTTCTCATAATTTATGTTGTTCCTCTACTTACCTGCTTTCCCCCCATCCTCCCATCTATAGATCAGTGTAACCTAGTGTGCCTCTCTCTGGCTAATGCTGACAGTGGGTAGGCAGAGAGGTTTTTGGGACTGAGAGTCGGGATTTCTGGGAAGCGTGGCCCCGTGGGCGGGCTACTCATAGATGTAGAATACTGGAAAATGTAAAATTATTGTTTTATGTGAGCCGCTTAGCACACCAGGAGGGGATGAGCAGCACCTCCCCACCCGGGCTACCTCTCAGCACCTACAAGCCCATCATCACTGGGGAGGGGCAAAAATCCCCACCATCCTAAATAAGGGAGGATGGACGCAGCCCACCCTACTCACACTAAGGCCGTGCTTCTCCCTCAGGCGAAGCTCTGGACAAACCCGCAGCTGGGCATCCCTTTTGATCTGTCAGGCACCCCCTTTGCCTCCTTGACCATGCAGACACCAGTTGGACTCTTTGAAAAAGCTTCAGCTGTGTCAGATAATGCCAAATGAATATATTGTGTGTTTTTTCCAGTCTCTGTGAATCCATTTGGTTGTCCTCTAAGACAAGCAAGGCACATATTAAAATACATAAAGCCCAAATGGACTGGTACAAAAAACAGAAAAGCAGCAGATCTGTGATGGCCAGAAGAGGTTGGTCCCCAGAATCCAACGGAGGCCAGGGGGCAGCCCCGAACAGTCCTTGAGACAATCAACTTCGAAAGGTCCCTGGATCCCGACTCTCTCCTGAGAAGTAAAGGTCCAGGGTAACTTTGGGTCACCGTTTCCCCTTACCTGCACTGCCCCAGACAATCAGCTCACATCCTCTGCCACATCCATCCTCCCCATTGCAGTCTACGATCTCTGACACAAACATCAATCAACCAACCATTTTTACCCACAGTGTGCACAGAACTGTTGTGAACACTTGGGAGAGCACCACAAAGTTAGAAGACAAATCTCTGCCCTTCAGGACTTGAGCTAACTCGTACAATTGTCCCATTGTGGGCAGGGATTGTCTCTCTTTATTGCTCTATTGTGAGTACTCAGTGCAGTGCTCTGCACAAATAAGCGCTCAATGCGACAATGAAATTGTCATAATGCTTACCACTGGGAAATTTTTTCAAGATTTTTCACATGGTAATAAAATAGCAAGGAGGAAAGAGGATAAAGACAGGCAGGGTGTCCCCACATCCACGAACTAGAAAAGAATTTATTGTTCCCATCACGCAACCAAACCCTTGAATTCAATGTATTCCCAATACTCATTCAGTGGTGGCAAAGCATCCTGGATATAGGTGCATGAATAAAACAAGCAGCTAGCACACATAAAGATAATCTCTTTTCCCACCAGGAAAAAAAATTACAATCTCAATCAAAAGGAATCAAGTTTCAGGGGAATACAAAGGGGCAGGGCTCCAGGGACTGATGCACATATACACACCAGTACTGGGGAGGGAGGCCTCCCACCCAGACCACCAGCTCATAGACAGATATGACCACCAGATGATTTCTGTGGAGCTCCTGATGGCAGGATAGAACATGTAGATTTTAAATGGGGACTCTACCAAGTTTCCGCTAGTTTTTCATTTTTAGCCTAAGTTTTAAAGAGGTGACCTCCAAAAAAAAAAAAAAAAACAGGGTGGCACACATCTAAGACCAGAGCAACATTTTCTTTAAAAACCAGTGGGCTGGAGAGTGTGAACTTTTATGCAGATAAAATACAGGTTGCCCATAAAATGCTGCCCTTCTGTTCAGGACCACAGTCAGCAAGAAATGACTCTGGTGAGGCAGGGGAGGAGAGAGACAATGAGATGAAACAGGGATTAGTTAGTTGCTGCTTCCCTTCTAGACTGTGAGCCCGCTGTTGGGTAGGGACTGTCTCTATGTGTCGCCGACTTGTACTTCCTAAGCGCTTAGTACAGTGCTCTGCACACAGTAAGCGCTCAATAAATATGATTGATTGATTGATTGATTGGTGGTCCACAAGACTGGTAATGTCATTTGACAGGAAACAGTTGGTAGATACTGGAGAGGACCAGTCAAGCCTAGACTGTTCTTTACTGTGAGAAGTGACAGGCGGGCACTGAAAGGCTATCTCAAGAGGTCACTGTCATTGGTGCCCATTTGATGGGGTAGATCACCCCCATAGCTCTTGGAGCCAGCCTCCCAGACTCGCTTATTCCAGCTCTCCTACCAGCCCTGAGAGTTTCCAATCAGGGCTGAAAAGATCCAAAAGACTCATTGAAAGCCTGCCCCTCTCTGTCCTCATCCCCATAATCAAAGGGAGAAGTTGGCAGTGGTGGGCATATGTTCACGTCATAGGGAGGTAGCATGGCCTAATGGAAAAAGCATACAATTAGGAGTCAATAGGCTAAGGTTCTAGTCCTAGCTTGGCTACTTTACCCTCTATGTGGACTCAAGTAAAGCACTTTACTGGGACTCGGTTTCTTCATCTGTAAAATGGGGGTGATACATTACACTCACACTGTGTGATCTGATGGGACAGAGACCTGTGACTGATCTGTTTTATCTCGAGTATAACCCAGAACTAATCACAGGGTTTAGGTTCATTGTGAGAGCTTAATACCACAATTACTTAATGTTAATGATTATTAATTAAATGATCATTTTGGTATCTACTAAGTATTGAGCATTGGGGTTGATCCAGATTATCAGATCGGACATAGTCCCCATCCCATGAGAGGTTCAAAATCAACTTTAACCCAATTTTACAGAGTCCCCCTCGGACTAGGAACCCCATGTGGGACAGGGACTGTGACTGATTTTTGACTGCATAACTACCCTAGCAGTTAGCACAATACTAGGCACAAAGTAAGCTCTTAACAAATACCACTATTACTATTATTATAACTATCAATTGCCATTCATATTAGAAAACACCACTGATGGTGAAATTCACCTGCAAGTGCATATGTGGCAGAAAAAAACCTATGCAGAACATACAGCCCAAACCAAAAAAAGGCGGTCCCTGTGTTTTTGTTCATTCGATCGTATTTATTGAGTGCTTACAGTGTGCAGAGCACTGTACTAAGCGCTGGGGAAGTACAAGTCGGCAACATGTAGAGACGGTCCCTACCCAACAATGGGCTCATGTTACAGGGTAAGCACTTATTCATTCATTCATTCATATTTATTGAGCGCTTACTGTGTGGAGAGCATTGTACTAAACGCTGGGGAAGTACAAGTCGGTAACATATAGAGACAGTCCCTACCCAACAATGGGCTCACAGTCTAGAAGGGGGAGACAGACAACAAAACAAAACATGTAGACAGGTGTCAAAATCGTCAGAACAAATAGAATTAAAGCTATATGCATATCATTCACAAAATAAATAGAATAGTAAATATGTACAAGTACAATATGTACTTACTAAGTGCCAGGCACCGTATAAGCACTGGGTAGAAACAAGATAATCAGACTGGACACAGTCCGTGAACCACATGAGGCTCACAATCAAATCAGAGGGAGGAGGTGACAAAGCTGAGGCACAGAGAATTCAAGTTACTTACTCAAGGTCACATAGCAGATGAGTGGCACAACTGGGATAAGAACCCTTGTTATGTTGTCATGTTTAATATTTGCAGCACCTGATGATGATGCTTTCTCTTTCTCCTCTTCGTCCCTTCTTTCTCAAGAAGATTTTGCTTGAGGTGAACTGATGGTTCTCTTTGCTATGTGACTAAGGAACAATCTGGAATCTCAGGGAATCCCTCACAGAATGTTCAAAGTAACAGCCCTACGGGGCTCTCTGCCTTCTCTTTTTGAAGACCACTTTAATGGTCTGTGTGAAATTCAAACACAATCTGCACATCCTGCCAGGTTGAGAGGAGTTTCTTCAATAGGAAATTTAGCGAGCGACAAGACAACTAAGGTTGAACAAAATTTCCATTAGCGATCCATGGAGGAACATTTGGTACGGAACTGAAAACTTCAGTGAATCTGGTACAAAAGACAGTCCTACGTACTCCTCTCCAGAAGAGATGAAATTTGGGTTTAAAATCCCAACCCCAGCCAAGAGTAAGGCTAACCAGGGAATTTAAGTGCCTTGGGTTTAGCCTGGAGAGTTTTATTCATGACTACTAGAAATAGAATATGCAGTCTTCTTCTTTCGGGTAGAGACCCATGTGTTTCTTATTATTTATCCCAGTTTTTCTTTCCTTCCTGCATGTTTCTCTTACTGCTCTCCTCGCTCGCTGTTCCCTTCTGACAAAACACCACCCTGCTCTCTCTACTGATCTCCTGTTGACATCCCCCGGTCCGAGCCTCACTTCTCGATCTGGGCCCAGACCTCCAGGAGTGGGTACGCTCTAGTGTGTCCTTAACCTGTGTTTTCACTAAACAATTTAGCCAGAAGGCAGATAGGGAGTTAGGTAGTGTTTGTCCGACATCAGACCGTTTCGATCTAGCATGCTGTGGTGCTGGAAGAAACAAACTTGAGTGCAGCACTGGAAGCAAGGACAACGCAGCTGGAGTGTTCCCTTAATGGAGGTTTTTTTTGAAGAACGCAACCCCTTGTTAGAAGGGCACTGGATGTATGGGTACATGGCCGATATAATATAATATATATAATAATATATAATATATAATAATGTATTATATATAATATATACTATATTATATATAATAATTATATATAATAATATATAATTATTATAATTAATATAATTATTATAATATAATTATAATATGTTATGGTATAATAACCACGTATTTATTACTCTATTTATTTATTTATTTTGCTTGTACGTTTCTATCCTATTTATTTTATTTTGTTGGTATGTTTGGTTCTGTTCTCTGTCTCCCCCTTTTAGACTGTGAGCCCACTGTTGGGTAGGGACTGTCTCTATGTGTTGCCAATTTGTACTTCCCAAGCGCTTAGTACAGTGCTGTGCACATAGTAAGCGCTCAATAAATACGATTGATTGGTTGATTGATTGATAATTCCAATATGCCCACTGGCTAATAAAGTGGGGGAAAGTCAGTCAGTCAATTGTATTTACTGAGTGCACAGTGTTCAGGGCAACGTACGAAGCGCTTGGGAGAGTACAATAACAACACGACACATTCCCTACCCACCACAAGCTTATAGTCTGAAGGAGAGTAGCATGGAAGGGGATTCTGAAGGAGAGGGTTCAGGAGTGGCAGGCAGGCAGATTTCAGAGAACTCATGGCAAGAGTACCCGCGGGTGGGGCTTTTCAGCCCCACTCCAACAGTTGGCACTTTTTAGCCACACTCATCTACACTAGTCCTCGTGGGAGGCCTGAGATGCGCCAGGCTGGGCATCCAGCCCAAACAACTCCATCGAATGGATCACTTACATTTTAATAAATAGCTATCATAAGACCTTTGGATCGATGCACCCTCTTAGCCCTAAAACCCATTCCGGCTGGAATACCATCTGGGGACCAACTGTAATTTAAGTGAAGGCTGCCATCCATCTCTCCAGGTGGTTCAGATATTTCAGCCTCATCTTGTAAAACCTTCACCAGCCAGTGCATTGCTTTTCCTCTAGTGGCTTCCCTCTAGAAGCAGCATAGCTTAGTGGATAGAGCACAGGCCTGGGAGTTAGAGGGAACTGGGTTCTAATCCCAGCTCTGCCACTTGTCCGCTGTGCGATCTGGGGCATGTTACTTCACTTCTCTGGGCCTGTTACCTCATCTGTAAAATGGAGGTGAAGACTGAGAGTCCCATGTGGAACGGGGACTGTGCCCAAACCAATTAACTTTTATCTACCCCAGCACTTAAAAACAGTGCTTGGCACATAGTAAGCGCTTAACAAGTACCATAATTATTATTATTAGTTCTTTGAGCTTCCCAGCAACATGCTGAACCAGTCCTCTGAGGTGCATTTCAGATCACTGGTGTATTTCAGATCACTGACTTCGCCTAATAAAAACAGCTTAAGTCACACTTATTATAGCACAGTCGCTTTCTTATGTGTGATCGGGTCTGCTAAGGCATGGGTTGCCATTATATTCATTCATTCAGTTGTACTTATTGAGTGCTTACTGTGTGCAGAGCACCGTACTAAGCGCTTGGGAAGTACAAGTTGGCAACATACAAAGTCCCTACCCAACAGCAGGCTCACAGTCTAGAAGGGGGAGACAGACTACAAAACATGTGGATAGGTATCAAGTCATCAGAATAAACAGAAATAAAGCTAGATGTGCATCATTAACAAAATTAATAGAATAGTAAATATGTACAAGTAAAATAAATAGAGTAATAAATCTGTACAGACATATATACAGGTGCTGTGGGGAGGGGAAGGAGGTAGGGCGGGGGGGATGGGGAAGAGGAGAGGAAAAAGGATGTGGATGATCAATCAATCATATTTATTGAGCGCTTACTGTGTGCCGAGCACTGTACTAAGCACTTGGGAAGTACAAGTTGGCAACATATAGAGACAGTCCCTACCCAACAGTGGGCTCACAGTCTAAAAGGGGGAGACAGAGAACAAAACCAAACATACCAACAAAATAAAATAAATAGAATAGATAGGTACAAGTAAAATAAATAAATAGAGTAATAAATATGTACAAACATATATACGTATATACAGGATGATGTGGATGATTATATGATGTGGATAAAATGCAACTGCAAAGTTGGAGGAAGTTCCTCCTACAATGCAAGTCTGTTCTGATATTCAATCCACAGGGTGGCACAAGGGGAATAATAATCAGGATATTTGTTAAGAGCCTATTTTGGGCCAAGCACTGGGGTAAATGCAAAAATCTCCAGTGGCTCCCGATCAATCTGCGCATCAGGCAGAAACTCCTCACCCTGGGCTTCAAGGCTGTCCATCCCCTCGCCCCCTCCTACCTCACCTCCCTTCTCTCCTTCTCCAACGCAGCCCGCACCCTCCGCTCCTCCGCCGCTAATCTCCTCACCGTACCTCGTTCTCGCCTGTCCCGCCATCGACCCCCGGCCCACGTCCTCCCCCAGGCCTGGAATGCCCTCCCTCTGCCCATCTGCCAAGCTCGCTCTCTTCCTCCCTTCAAGCTCCTACAGAGAGCTCACCTCCTCCAGGAAGCCTTCCCAGACTGAGTCCCTTCCTTCCTCTCCCCCTCATCCCCCCTCCATCCCCCGCATCTTACCTCCTTCCCTTCCCCACAGCACCTGTATATATGTATATATGTTTGTACATATTTATTACTCTATTTATTTATTTATTTTACTTGTACATATCTATTCTGTTTATTTTATTTTGTTAGTATGTTTGGTTTTGTTCTCTGTCTCCCCCTTTTAGACTGTGAGCCCACTGTTGGGTAGGGACTGTCTCTAGATGTTGCCAATTTGTACTTCCCAAGCGCTTAGTACAGTGCTCTGCACATAGTAAGCGCTCAATAAATACGATTGATGATGATGATGATGATAATCAGGTCAGACACAGTCCAAGTAGGAGGGAAAACAGGTAGGTTATTCCACATTTTACAGATGAGGAAACAGAGGTACGGGGAAGTTAAGTGACTTGCCCAAGGTCACACAGCGGGCTGGTGATCGAGCAGGTGCTAGAACCCAGGGCCTCTAACTCCCAGGCCCACCCTCTTTCCACTAAGTAGCTGTGGGCATGAACATGGCATAGGTCAAAGCGTCCAGCCTTCCTGGACTGTGCCAGACTCTACTTAGTGTTTCGGCAACCTTCCAGTAGTTGATATAGTAAGTGGGCAGGGAAAGTGTCTACCAACTCTGTTGTACTAGATGTTCTCCAAGCACTTAGTACAGTGCCCTGTACACAGTAAATAGCAGCATGGCTCTGCCAATTGTCAGCTGTGTGACTTTGGGCAAGTCACTTCACTTCTCTGTGCCTCAGTTACCTCATCTGTAAAACGGGGATTAAGACTGTGAGCCCCATGTGGGACAACCTGTTCACCTTGTAATCTCCCCAGCGCTTAGAACAGTGCTTTGCACATAGTAAGCACTTAATAAATGCCATTATTATTATTATTAAATACTCAAATGTCATTGACGATGCTAAATAGCAAGGAGGTTTAAGGGCATAATAGTCTAGACTGTGAGCCCACTGTTGGGTAGGGACCATCCCTATATGTTGCCAACTTGTACTTCCCAAGCGCTTAGTACAGTGCTCTGCACACAGTAAGCGCTCGAAAAATACTTCTGAATGAATGAATGAATATTCTGATATTGGAGGGCATAATAAATTGGGACTGTGCATCAAAACATTTCAATGATAGGAGTATCTTCAAAACACTTGCCTTCCTAACCCATTGATCAATCAGCCAATCAAGTGTAATAATAAAAATAATGGCATTTACTAAGTGCTTATTATGTGCAAAGCACTGTTCTAAGCACTGGGGAGGTTACAAGGTGATCAGGTTGTCCCACGGGGAGGCTCACAATCAATCCCCATTTTACAGATGAGGTAAATGAGGCACAGAGAAGTTAAGTGACTTACCCAAAGTCACACAGCTGACAATTGGCAGAGCCAGAATTTGAACCCATGACCTCAGACTCCAAAGCCTGTGATCTTTTCCACTGAGCCACACTGCTTCTACTGTGTGTGGAGCACTGTACGAAGCACTTGGGAGAATACAATATAACAATATAACAGAGTTGGTAGAAATATTCCTTGCCCACACCGAGCTTACAGTCTAGAGATAAACTCATTGTTATGATTATTATAGTATTTATTAAGCATTTTACTGATGTGTAGGGCACTGTACTAAGCACGGGAAAAGAATGCAAAGGTGGGACTTAGATTTGGTCCCTTTCATTCATTCATTCAATCGTATTTCTTGAGCGCTTACTGTGTGCAGAGCACTGTTTTAAGTGCGGGGGAAATACAAGGTGATCAGGTTGTCCCACGTGGGGATCTAAGTCTTCATCCCCATTTTACAGATGAGGAACTGAGGCACAGAGAAGTTAAGTGGACTTGCCCAAAGTCACACAGCTGATAAGTGGCAGAGTCAGGATTAGAACCCACGACCTCTGATTACCAAGCCCAGGCTCTTGCCACTACGTTGCTACTCCCGGGGGGCTGGTCGGAGGGGTCCAGTCCAGGAGACGGCAGAGAACCCAGAATAGGGGAACACAGTGGATTTGGGGGGACAGGAATGAAGAAGGATGGGGGAAGTGTTCTTTCAAGAACACTACATGGTTGAGCCCATTGTTGGGTAGGGACCACCTCTATATGTTGCCGACTTGTACTTCCCAAGCGCTTGGTACAGTGCTCTGCACACAGTAAGCGCTCAGTAAATACAATTGACTGAATGAATGAATGAGCAGAAATGACGTTAATAACACAATGTTTCTCGGAATGAATCCTTGGCTCCTACCTTTTCTTCTGAAATATATAAAAATATCTGAGAAGCAGTGTGGCTCAGTGGAAAGAGCCCGGGCTTTGGAGTCAGAGGTCATGGGTTCAAACCCCGGCTCTGCCAATTGTCAGCTGTGTGACTTTGGGCAAGTTATTTAACTTCTCTGTGCCTCAGTTACCCCATCTGTAAAATGGGGATTGAGACTGTGAGCCCCATGTGGGACAACCTGATCACCTTGTATCTACTTCAGCACTTAAAACAGTGCTTGGCAGGTAGTAAGTGCTCAACAAATACCAACATTATTATTATTATCTTGTATCCCTCTTAACAAGGGGGGTGGCTTTCCTTACACCATCCACCTCATAGTGCCTTCCACCCAAGAAGTGTTTACATAGAAATATTTTGGGTGGTGAAATGACCGGCAAGAGCTTGGGAACAGAGTTGCAGAATACAAATGAGTAAGGCAAAAATGTAAGAAACAGGTGTATTTTTTTGTGGTATTTGTTAAGCACTTACTACGTGCCAGACACTGTACTAAACTTTGGGATTGATGCAAACTAACCGAGTTGGACAAAGTCCACGTAACACCTGGGGCTCATGGTCTCAATCCCCATTATACAGATAAAGTAACTGAGGCACAGAGAAGTGAAGCGACTTGCCCAAGGTCATAGAGCAGAGACGTGGCAGAGCCAGGATTAGAAGCCAGGTCACTCTGACTCCTGCTCTAACCACTAAGTTATATCAGGTGTAATTTGAATCATCTTGCAATTACCATAAATGTTCATATTTGATTTGATTTCTCAAATGGCAGCTTCTCTGGACAGGTTAAATGCACTAGAGATTTTAATCCTAAATCTTTTAGGCAAAAGGAAGCCAAGACCTGCAGAAAGGACTTGAGCCAACAAAAGGCAAACATAAATGCATTAGAACAGTGAACACAAATTATCATATTGTTACCAAAAAGACTATGTTTTAGGCTGTGAGCCCACTGTTGGGTAGGGACTGTCTCTATATGTTGCCAACTTGTACTTTCCAAGCGCTTAGTACGGTGCTCTGCACACAGTAAGCGCTCAATAAATATGATTGATTGATTGATTGATATGTAAAAAGCAGTTCTGAATTCCTGCAACAGCATCCCGTGACCACGAGCGCTATTCCGAGAAGAGGTGAATGCACAGTTTTTATGAAGTATAAATTCAATTTTAGTCATGGAAGAAAATACAATCAAGTCCTGGGTTATTTCCTTTGGCACAACCCATAATTAAGTTTCACTGGGAATAATGATCTTTAAGCTGCGGAGCCATGGTGAGGCTGCTTTGTTTCATGTGCTCCCATGCCTTTCTCCTTGTGACCTGCCAGTTTTACCATTTCTGATGCCTTCCCGATACAAGAATGTGCCCAGACTTTACTAGAACTGAAATGAAGCCCAGCTTAGGTTTGGCAGAAAATGCAAGAGGAAGGCAACATGATCACTAATCAGTGACAAATATCCACTGGCAGGAAATGCAGGAGGAAGCCAAATGACCACCAATAAATGACAAATATCCACTGGAGGCGGAGGCCCCTATCTTTAAAAAACAGGTCTCACCCTCAAATAACTTTTATTTTAAGGGATTGACGAGACACGGGAGACAGGTGTGATGCCTTCTAAATACATGTGTAGGGAAACAGGTCCATTCTCTGGCAAAAAAAATATATAAAAAGCGGTAAGTAGATATTAGACAAAATACTTGGCTGGAATGCAAGAAGCTGGCTTTGGACTGGGGACTGCAGACTTTAGACTGTAAGCTCATTATGGGCAGGGAACACGTCCACTGATTCTGTTGTACTCTCCCATGCGCTTAGTACAGTGCTCTTCACATAAGTGCTCAATAAATACCATTTATTGATCAACTGATTGTTAGTCTGATTTGTTAGTAAGAAGATTGAGGGCTACACCTTTCAAGCACTACTGACGCCACTTCTTTTAAACACTGTTATTCTGGACTTTTGAATTTTGTAAGCTTTCATACATAATTCACTCTGATTGTTCCATGAATCAGTCTTCCCTGGCATTAAATTGTTGCTCACTTTGTATTTATCCCAGCATTTAGCAGAGTACCTAGCACACAGGAGGCACTTGACACCATAACCAGCTTGGTACTATGATTCCACCATTCTCACACTGCAGATTTCCATGCCTCCATTTTCTTTATATGCATCTGTGTCTTTCCTAACAAGAGGTAATATACAACGAAATAGCATGAATTAGTCTTTGAATGCCTGGTTTAAGCTTCATGGAACAAAAGTACAACATTTCATTATGGTTAGGGTCTCACAAATGCAGGCTGTTAGATTGGATTATCCACTGAAAGCAAGAGGAATACATTTGTTTCCATGAATACCTGGGTTTTTTAAAAGGCCAAGTTCTGTTCAGAAAATTCCCAGCAATGGTAAAACCAATTTTTTCAAACCACTGTTATAATGTCCTTGAAAATAAATGTGTATAATGTACTAAATGTACTGTCATTCAATTCATTCAATCGTATTTATTGAGCACTTACTGTGTGCAGAGCACTGTACTAAGAGCTTGGGAAGTACAAGTTTGCAACATCTAGAGACGGTCCCTACCCAACAGCGGGCTCACAGTCTAGAAGGGGGAGACAGACAACAAAACAAAACATATAAACCACATAAAATAAATAGAATCAATATGTACAAGTAAAATAGAGTAATAAATACGTACAAACATATATACATATATACAGGTGCCGTGGGGAGGGGAAGGAGGTAAGCCGGGGGAGGATGGGGAGGGGGAGGAGGGGGAGAGGAAGGACGGGGCTCAGTCTGGGAAAGCCTCCTGGAGGAGGTGAGTTCTCCATGTTTAAAGTGTATATCAATCAATCAATCGTATTTATTGAGCGCTTACTGTGTGCAGAGCACTGTACTAAAGCTTGGGAAGTACAAGTTGGCAACATATAGAGACAGTCCCTACCCAACAGTGGGCTCACAGTCTAAAAATGTGTTTATCATGAATCAAATGAACTACACTGAACATGCACACGGTCAATATTTACAATATGTTGACCATGATTAGAAATCTATCCAGCCTCTATCTCCAACTCCTCACCCGCTCCTCCTCCATTTTCAGTGTGCCACTGAGGCAACCCAATCCCGCAACGTCAGCTGAGCCCTGCTCAGCAGATGACACTACTGTATGCTCTAGCCCAGGGGTTCTCACCGCCCCAACAGAAAACTGCATTTTGCAACATTGTGCAAGCAGGATTCTTCATCTCAGATTTTTCCTTCTGTGAATGTTTTGAAAAAAAAAATGCTTGAGGAGAAAGCTTACCTTGAAGTGTTCTAATTTGTAGGCCTCAGTCTGGTCTTCGCCTTTTAACATCTCTCTGCCTTTGTGGAAGTGTTTGTATCGCAATATGTGCATGGCTTCCCACGCATGTGCCAGGTGTGGGCATAGGCATGCATGGCTCTCCCCGAGGGTCTGTTCATTAATTCAACCATATTTATTGAGCCCTTACTGTGTGCAGAGCACGGTACTAAGTGCTTGGTAAGTACAAATCAGCAACATATGGAGGTGGTCCCTACCCAACAACGGGCTCACAGTCTGCTGTGTGTGCACCTCCTTATGTGTGTCTGCACACCCCTCTCCGCATGTCTTATGTGCATATCTATCTCCCTGCACTTCTCTTGTGAATGCATGCATGTCTCTGTTGTGCATAACTGCACGTGTCCCTGAATGCCTGTTACATATTCAATCGTATTTATTGAGCACTTACTGTGCGCAAAGCACTGTACTAAGCAATTGGAAGATTACAATACAACAACAGACACGTTCCCTGCCTGCAACAAGCTCGCAGGCTAGAGGGGGAGACAATAATATACATAAATAAATAAATTACGGGTATATCCAGATGTGCCGTGGGGATGGGAGGGAGGATGAATGACGGGAGCAAGTCAGGGTGATACAGCAGGGAGTGGGAGAAGAGGAGAGGAGGGCTTAGTCAGGGAAGGCTTCTTGGAGGAGATGTGCCTTCAATAAGGCTTTGGAGTGGGGGAGAGCAATTATCTGTCTGGTATGAGGAGGGAGGAGGGTGCTGGAGGCTAGAGGTAGTATGTGGGAGAGAGATGTGCCTTCGATAAGGCTTTGAAGTGGGGGAGAACAATTATCTTTCTGATATGAGAAGGGAGGGTGCTGGAGGCTAGAGGTAGTATGTGGGAGACAGGGTGGCAGCGAGATAGACCAGACTGAAGTACAGTGAGAAGGTTAGCATTAGAGGAATGAAGTTTGTGGACGGGGTTGTAGTAGGACAGTAGTGAGGTGAGCAAGGTGATTGACTGCTTTAAAGTCAATGGTGAGGAGTTTTTGTTTGATGTAGAAGGGGATGGGCAACCACTGGAGTTTCTTGAGAAGTGAGGAAACATGGTCTCAACGTTTCTGAGGGAAAATGATCCGGGCAGCAGAGTGGAGTATGGACTGGAGTGGGAAGAGGCAGGAGGCAGGGAGGTCAGCAAGGAGGCTGAGATGGTAATTAAGACAGGATAGGCTAAGTGCTTGCATTAATATGATAACAGCTTGGATGGAGGAAGGGGAGGATTTTAGCGATGTTGTGAACGTGGGACCAACTGGATTTAGCGATGGATTGACTATGTGGGTTGAATGACAAAGAGGAGTCAAGGACAACGACAAGGTTACGGGCTTGTGAGACAGGAAGGATGGTGGGGCCGCCTACAGTGATGGGAAAGTCGGGGTCGGGTGGGGACAGGCTTTGGGTGGGAGGATTAGAAGCTCTGTTTTGGACATGTCAAGCTTGAGATGGCAGGAGGACATGTCTTGGTTGTGTGTGAATGTTGTATGCATATCCCCCTCCTTGTCAGAGCCTGGTGCAAATGAATGTGCATTTCCCTGCTTATGTCTGGTGGATGCGTGTATGCATGCGTCTCCCTACCTTTATCTGGTGTGCACACATCTCTCTTTATGTGTCTTCTGTGTGCGCACACACACCTCCCTGCCTCTACCTTATGTGCACACATGTATATCTCCTTGTGTCTGGTGTGTGGGCATGAATGCACACACACACCTCTTTCTGCATGGAGATGTAGCATCATCTAATGGACAATAATAATAATAATGATGGCATTTGTTAAGCACTTACTATGTGCAAAGCACTGTTCTAAGCGCTGGGGGGGATACAAGGTGATCATTTTGTCCCGCGTGGGGCTCACAGTCACCATCCCCATTTTACAGATGAGGTAACTGAAAGCTCCGAGAAGTTAAGTGACTTGCCCAAGGTCACACAGCAGACATGTGGTGGAGCCGGGATTTGAACCCATGACCTCTGACTCCGAAGCCTGTGCTCTTTCCACTGAGCCACCCTGCTTCTCTAAGGCAAAGGCAAGGCCTGTAAGTCAGAAGGACCTGGGTTCTAATCCTAGCTCTGCCACTTATCTGCTGTGTGACCTTGGCCAAGTCGCATCACTTCTCTGCACCTCAGTGACCTCATCTGTAAAATGGGGATTAAGACTGTGAGCCCCACGTGGGACAACCTGATCATCTTGTATCACCCCCAGTGCTCAGAACAGTGCTTTGCACATAGTAAGCGCTTAACAAATACCATTACTACTCTTATTATTACTATTCTCCATGCCTAGGTGGCCTCATCTGTAAAATGGGTTTTTAAGACAATGAGTCCCAAGTGGGACATGGACTGCTTAGCTTCTGTGGAGAAGCAGCATGACCCAGTGGCAAGAGCATGGACGTAGGAGTCGGAGGTTGTGGGTTCTAATCCCAGCTCTGCCACTTATCTGCTGTGTGACCTTGGGCAAGTCACTTCACTGGGCTTCAGTTACCTCATCTGTAAAAAGGGAATTGGAGACTGTGAGCCCCACCTGGGACAGGGACTGGGTCCAACCCGATTTGCCCCAGCGCTTAGTACATTGCCCAGCACACAGTAAGTGCTTAATAAATACCATAATTGCTATTATTACTATTATTATCTACCCCAGCACTTAATACATAGTAAGTACTTAAATACCCCCCAAAATGTAAAAAAAAGCAAGCATCTATTTGCCGGTCTTTTGTGCACATATGGCTCCCTGCGTGTCAGATTCATTCATTCAATCGCATTTATTGAGCGCTTACTGTGTGCAGAGCATTGTACTAAGCGCTTGGGAAGTACAAGTTGGCAACGTATAGAGACGGTCCCTACCCAACAGTGGGCTCACAGTCTAGAAAATGTGTACGTGTACACACACACACACGCACTCACCCATGTGAGAGTGTGCCAGAACTTAGCCTTATCTTCCTGGTATCTCTGCCTGCCATTCTTCCAGGAAATGCCTTCTCCCCTCCTCCATCCCACTTCCCCTGGAGGATTGGGAGAGTTTACCAGAGAATGGGAAGAGCCAAGGGTCTGGGCCCATTTCCAGAGGCCTGCAGTTCAGTCCCCTGCCAGCCTGCACGGAGACCCCGCTTCACTCAAATCCCCAGCCGCCCCCCCCCCGCCCCAGTCATTCATTCATTCATTCAATCATATTTATTGAGCGCTTACTGTGTGCAGAGCACTGTACTAAGCGCTTGGGAAGTACAAGTTGGCAACATATAGAGACGGTCCCTACCCAACAGTGGGCTCACAGTCTAGAAGACCAAGTGGGGCACACAGTCTTCAACGCCGTGGACGAGGTAAACGGCAACTCAGTTTGGCCAAATCAACTCCGGGCCCATGCGCTGGACACACAGTTCTTGTTCCTTATTGGGAAAGCTTCTTCTGGGGTTTGAGACCTTCAAAAAGGGACAGGATGAACCAGCACCCTTGGTCTTCCTTTCTTCCACAAGGCCCACTTGGCTTTCTCTGCCTCCCCTCCCGTGGTTAGACAGTTCCGGGCTAAAAGTGAATCACAGAGAGGGAGCGAGGGGTCAGGACGAAGAAGATGGAGAAGGCCGGAGGGGAAAAAGTAGCTGAATAGATCACTGAATGTATCTGAAGATATCTACGAGAAACAGCGTGGCTATGAGAAGCAGCGTGGCTCAGCGGAAAGAGCACGGGCTTGGGAGCCAGAGGTCATGGGTTCTAATCCTGGCTCTGCCACTTGTCAGCTGTGTGACTTTGGGCAAGTCATTCCAATTCTCTGGGCCTCAGTTGCCTCATCTGCAAAATGGGGATTAAGAATGTGAGCCCCACGTGGGACAACCTGATCACCTGTATTCCCCCAGTGCTTAGAACAGTGCTTCGCACATAGTAAGCACTTAACAAATGCCATTATTATTATTATTATTATTATAATGAGAAGCAGCGTGGCTCAGTGGAAAGAGCCTGGGCTTTGGAGTCAGAAGTCATGGGTTCAAATCCCGCCTCCGCCACTTGTCAGCTGTGTGACTTTGGGCAAGTTGCTTAACTTCTCTGTGCCTCAGTTCCCTCATCTGTAAAATGGGGATGAAGACTGTGAGCCCCACGTGGGACAACCTGATCACCTTGTAACCTCCCCGGCGCTTAGAACAGTGCATTGCACATAGTAAGCGCTTAATAAATGCCATCATCATCATCTAACAATAAAAATGCATAGGTACATGAGTGCTGAGGAATAAATGACCTACACACAGAGTGGATAGGTGCATACTACAGCACCAGGCTCGCTTTGGTGGGGGTGGGGAGTACATCAGATATGTTGCCAACTTGTACTTCCCAAGTGCTTAGTACAGTGCTCTGCACACAGTAAGTGCTCAATAAATACGATTGATGATGATGATCAGAAGCAGAGCCCCTCTGCTATCGGAAAACTGGCTCTCTTTTTCTCTCTCTCTCACACACACACACACAACTCATCGACACATCTGGACCCTGCCTGGGAATAGCACAGAGGGGTCAAGTCGTTCAAATGTTTGAGGCGGCGGCTGTTTCATGTTGTATATTCACCCCACTGAGCGAATGAACGAAGAAGCCCCACACTCTCACACCCACGCACTGCCGCCCCGGGGTCGGGTATAAATAGAAGACAGCTGCTCCCATCTTGGGACGGCAAGGAGGAGGAAGCCAGCCCATCTCCCAGGCTGGAAGGTACAATGACTGAGAAAGGCAACGGGATCCAAGTGGGGCGGGGGCAGCCGCCGTTGTATAGGGCCTGGCCCAGCCCCCCTAGCTTGGTAATGTCTGGAGGACAGACATCTGCCTCATCAATCAATCAATCAATCATATTTATTGAGCGCTTACTGTGTGCACAGCACCGTACTAAGCGCTTGGGAAGTACAAGTCGGCAACACATAGAGACAGTCCCTACCCAACAGCGGGCTCACAGTCTAGAAGGGGGAGACAGAGAACAAAACCAAACACACTAACAAAATAAAATAGAGTAGATATGTACAAGATAAATAAAAAGAGTAATAAATATGTACAAACATATATACATAAATACAGGGATATATGTGTGTATATATATATATATATATATATATATATATATATATATATATATATATGTATGATATATATGCATCTCGCAATGATGTATTGATTTTTGCCCATCCTCAGCACCATGGGTAGGTCTTTATGTACATTCAAATGAAGCTTCAATTTTACATATTCTGTTTCTACCGCTTGTATTCGTCTGTCTCCCTGCCTTAGAGTGTAAGTTCTCTGGGAGCGGGGAACGGGTCTTGCTCTTCTTGCCAAGGGCTTACTGCGGTGCACTGCCCTCAGAAGGTGCTCAATACATGCTACTACTGCCACTACAACACCACCTACAGAGTAGCTCCCAAAACATCCAGTATAAATTGAGAAAACAAGGTTCCTGGTCACCACTGCCTCTTCGAGCTCAGCACTTTGTCTGGGGGACAGTACATTATTAATTTGGGACTCCCTGCTCTGACCCAACTTGTCCCACCTCTTAGTCTGGATCATGCAGACTGCTACCGTGCTAATCCAAGCACTCACCTTATCCCATTTGAATTACTCCATCAGCCTCCTTGCTGCCTCCTAACCGCTTGGCTTTCCCCTCTCCAGGCCATATTTCACTCCGTTGCCTGCATCGCTTTTCTACAAAAACGTTCAGGCCATGTTTCAAACTCTAGTGGTTGCCCATCCACCTCCATATCAAACAAAATCTACCTGCCATAGGCTTTAAAACACTCAAGCACCTTGCCCCCTCCTACCTCATCTTGCTATTTTCCTACTACAACCCAGTCCGCAAACTTTGCTCCTCTTATACTAACCTACTCACTGTACCTTGATCTCACCTGTCTTGCCACTGACCACTCACCTACATCCTGCCTCTGGGCTGGAATGCCCTGCCTCCTCATATCCAACAGACAATTCCTCTCCCCACCTTCAAAGCCTTATTGAAGGCACATCTCCAAGAGGCCTTCCCTGACTAAATCTTCATTTCCTTTTCTCCCACTCCCTTCTGCATCGCCCTGATTTTCTCCCTTTATCCATCCCCCTGCCCTCAGCCCAACACCACTTATGTCTCTATCCATAATTTAGTTATATCGAGCTTGGGAGGGCAGGGAATGTGTCTGTAATACTGCTATACTGTACTCTCCCAAGTTCTTAATACAGTGTTCTCCACACAGTAAGCACTCAATAAATGATCGACTGATGCAGAACCTAGGGAAAAAAAATATTTGCTTCCATCCAAGACCCAGTTGCTGTGCTCTTTCTCTGCACTCCCTAGCCTCACAATTCAGACTTTTAAGACAAGAAATATCATCCCACATTCTGTATTCTGCAAATAATTTTCACAGGATAACTAGAGAGGCAGCAGAGTCATGAAAAGAAGGGAGATCTGCCTTTTTTATAGTATTTGTTAAGCGATTACTATGTGTCAAACACTGTTCTAAACACTGAGAGAGGTACAAGTTAATTAGGTCAGACACAGTCCCTTTCCCACATGAAGCTCATAGTCTAAGTAAGGAGAACAGGTATCCCCATTTCACAGCTGAGGAAACTGAGATAGAGAGAACTGAAAAGACTTGCCCAAGGTCACAGAGCAGACAAGTGGCAAAGCTGGGATTTTGGGCAAAGCTGCACACCCCATTACAGACTGGTAAATCCAAAAAGTACGTTTAGCTTTGGCTGTCCTCAAAAATCTCAGAGGAACAGTAGCAGGGGATGCAGGCTCTCTCCACAGCAGCTCACCCTGGCAAAGGAGAGGACGCTTCACCAGGAGGAGGTCGACACAAACTTGCCTCCTCCTCCAGATCAGAGGTTTAAGGAGGTATTGGGGTCTGGGGCTCAGGACTCCAAGTGATTTTGTCCGAGGAAGTAGTCAGGTCAGGGACTGGTAGGGAAGGGAAAGAGATAGGAACTGGTTGAGACTCTTGAATGTAAGGCTAGGGGAGAAAAGGCTGAGGCGCAAGACTTGGCATGGGCTGAGTGGGAAGAACAGCGGTTGATAATACACAAAGGAAGGTGCCCCTGGACAACTCTCAAGGAATTTTTATCTTAAATGGCATTTGTTAAGAGCTTACTATTAGCCAGGCACTACACTAAGCACTGGGAGAGATGAAAGCTAATCAGATTGGACACAGTCTTTCTCATTCATTCATTCATTCATTCAATCGTATTTATTGAGCGCTTACTGTGTGCAGAGCACTGGACTAAGCGCTTGGGAAGTACAAGTTGGCAACATATAGAGACGGTCCCTACCCAACAGTGGGCTTACAGTCTAGAAGGGGGGTTTCTCCCCACTTAGGGTTCACCGTCTTAATCCACATTTTACAGATATGGGAACTGAGGTTCAGAGAAGTTAAGTGACTTGCCCGGTCACACAGCAGAAGTGTGGCAGAGCCAGGATTGGAATCCAGGTCCTCTGACTCTCACCTTCATGCTCTTTCCACTAGACCACGTTGCTTCTCCCAGTGGATTCTTGGATTCTTTCTCCAAGAGAGATTGTTTTGTTAAACCTTGTCCCACGCTGACCACTAGTAATTGTTGAGGTACTTTCCAAAGAGAGTGCAAGTGTATGTGCGTGCGAACACACACACACACACACACACACACCACACACACACACACAAACACACACCCCAACTGTGCTGGGAAGGGGGAGGAAAAGGGAATGAGTTCCTCAAGGGCTTTGCCTTTGATGTGGTTCTCTTTAGAAGAGACCCAACTTAGGGCTCTATGATTAAGTAGTTTTGGAAGCGCTGCATTTATTTATTGTCCACTGAATGCAAATTCCTGGACTTTAGGTTTGAGAAGTACAGAGGTACATTCATTCATTCAATCGTATTTATTGAGCGCTTACTGTGTGCAGAGCACTGTACTAAGCGCTTGGGAAGTACAATTTGGCAACATATAGAGACGGTCCCTACCCAACAGTGGGCTCACAGTCCAGACATGATCCATTACCCTCCCACATGGAGCTTCCACCCTATGGAAGAGAGACAGTCCTAGAAATATTGGCAAGCTCTAATGGACTTTGAGAGCACACAGAGGAGTAGAAGTCAAATTATGGAAGTCATTCATCCTAGCAACAGTAAAGTTTGCAACACATTTTGCAGACAAAGTCTCTCCAAAATTTTAGATAAAGCCAGAATAGTTACAGAATAGGGAACTCCCACAGTTGACTCTTTAGCAGGAGGTTACTTGAAATCCTATCAACTCCAGACACTGGATTGAAATTTAATTTCTAATTATTTAATTAACAGTATTCAGTGAGCATCTGCAATCTGTAGAACACTTTACTAAATGCTAGGGAGAGTACCACAGAGTAAATAGACATGCTGCCTGCCCGCAAAGCGTTTCCAATCTAGTGGGATCCAAACTCCCCACTTCATCTCCCTTTCCCAAGCCCAGCAGCCCTTATTTTCAGATCTTACATGCTCTTATTACTTCCTCTTATCTGTAATTGACGATAATGTCCATCTCCTCAGCTACAGTGTCAGTTAACCTGAGGGCAGGGAGCAGTACAATTCTGCTGTACTCTCCCAAGCACTTAGTAGGCACTCAATAAATGCTATTGAATGACTGATTCCAAATGGAAGGAACCAAGCCCTGCACATGCATAATGGCCCAGGCTGTGGAAACATTCAGGACTTTGTCTTCCACTGCCCAATGTGACATAGCAACCAGAGGGTTCATTCCCGGAGTGGGTGTAAATTAAACATCCCTGCTGGGGATACGGAGATTAAAAAACTGACACGTGTAAATATCATGGTTACATTTCCTGTACGACCGCATATTTTATGAATGTTTCACGATGAGAGCTTTCACCCGTTTCAGTCAGTCAATCTGGCCAAAACCTTGATTTCACCTTGTTGTTGGGCAGAATATCTTCCCCATGAGAGATTAAGTTTAGGGGAGATTCAGGTACAATAGCCTGTTGTCTTGAGGGCTGGGGTGGTGGGGGAGGGAACGACACATATGACCCAATCTCTTAACCAGACAGTGACATTGTCCACAAAACTTAAGGCCTTACTGTGCCTTTCCTTCAGCAAAACCTATCTCCCAGAAGGTCGTGAACATCGGCTATAAGCCAGCAGATGGACTTGGACAGGAAAACCTACCTTCGGCTGAGGAATTTCCCAGCACGCTCCACATGGGCGGCAACTCCATATGGGCAACAGCCAACACCAGGTCCTCCTCCAAGTCAAACAGGTCCTTCACCGTCAGGCCACACTGGCCGAGGAGAGTCTGATGGCTCCTCGAGGTCAGGCAGCCCACCTGGCTCACGAGGAGACGAGACAGCCCACAAGCCACGTTGTCCACATAGGTCACAGAGCAGCAGCCCATGGTCACGGGTGAATACCCATCCGAGTAGAGGCAAACGGACACCAGCACCATCTCCCGAAACTCGTGACCTGGAGGGAGGAAGGGAAGATTGGCAGCCGGGTGAATCCCTTGAAAGTCACAGGAGCCAGCACATGGTCTTTTTGCATCTCTGAGACATGACACAGGTTTGAAGATCTAAAGTTCCACGAGGACAATGGGATCTCCCATCCGGAACAGTGGACAAGGCTCTGTTCTGAGAATTCAGGACTGAGAAACTCAGTGGAGGGGCTGATTCCTGTTCTACGGCTTTGCTCGGCACAACTAGCTCTCTCTGATCCCTATCGGGCGGGCTCCCGCTGGGACACAAAATGCAACGAGCAAACCTATGGGCAGTGGTACACAGACAGGTTTTATTTGCCAGAGCCACTCAAGGCTGAAGTGACCAGAGCAGACTGCTAACACGGTGCCACAACACTAGGACCCAGAAGCTTCTGGGGTCTTAACCACCCACATTAGCCAGTTATTTTTCAGGATTCCCTCTGAGTCCATCTCCAAGAACTACTGAAGGTAGTTTTTTAAAAATGGCATTTTTGAATGACTGATTCCAAATGGAAGGAACCAAGCCCTGCACGTGCATAATGGCCCAGGCTTTTGAAACATTCAGGACTTTGTCTTCCACTGCCCAATGTGACATAGCAACCAGCACTGTACTAAGCACCTGGGAGAGTACACTACAACAACAACAAACATACACATTCCCTGCCCACAATGAGTTGAGTGTGGGGAGGCTCTAAGGCCCAGGAAGATGGCACAGCCCCTTGGGTTGGTTGGGGCAGGGAGAGGAGGGAAGGAGAAACCTAAGGGAGAAATATCCATTCTCTAAACTGGCAGGCCCCTGAATGCGCCTACTGCCCTGGATCCCGTGGCCCACTGGGTCTGGTCTTGTTCACACCTCCAAATTTGGACTGGAGTTCAGAGAGGGAGGCTCAGAAGAGGGGCCTCATCACAAGATTCCTTGCCCCTTGCTCCTGACCCTGGATGTCCCTTCACATAAAACATCCCTTAGCACTTCCTGTCCAGAAGTCCCTATGTTCCTAAAATCCCATACTCTTCTCACGCCACGCCCCAAAAGCTACTTCTCTGATATCGCGGGAATCCCAGCAAATAATCCTGGGGAACAGCCAAGGCCTCAAAGAACTAGGCTGCACAAAACCATAAAAGGAAACGTTCCGTAGTTATTCAGATGGTCTTATGGGAATGTTAAATCCTGAGAGATCACGTCTTTTATATGACCTATATGGCATCCCACATTTAGAAAGCATTTCAAGCTGAATTCCCAAAGCAAATCATTCAAGAGTGCCCACTTTTCTTGCCCCACCTCTGTTCCCAAGGTGGGACCCACGTTTGAAAGTTAACCTCTGAGGTTGTCTTTGGCTAATAATTGCTGCTCTGCTCAAGTTCACAGCAGTTTTGCTATGCCCAATCCAGATACTCGACCTTCTGCACCTTCAAAATAATGAGAAAACTGGACTCAATACTTATATTCGCCTGTGTTGGCAAGATAATGGGATATCAGTGGCAAGGAAATGGTCCCTGCCCTCAAGGGGCTGACCATCAAGTTTGAGCAGCCGTCAACTGATTTTAGGAAAAGAGTCTTGGGAGATCCATCTCCCAAACATCTTTAATTGTAAATATTTTTATGTCTGCCTCCTCTTTTGGAGTGTGTGCTCCCTGTGGGAAGGGAATGTGTCATTTTGTTTCTACTTTTTGTTTCTATGCATTGTATCCAGTGGGTGTTCAAAGCAAACTATTAGTAAAAGAAAAAAATGTATTTGCAAGCTTTGCTATTAGGGAAGAATTGGGGTTTTCATTACTATAGAACAAAACATAGAATAAAGAAACAGAGTGCAGATGCCAGGAGGAGGAGGAACAGGAGGGGTGTGAGGAGAAGGAGGCAGAGAAGAAGAAGGAGGAGAAAGAAGGAGCAAGGAGGAGGAGAAGGAACCAAAGGTAGGCAGAGAAGAAAGTATAGTCCACCAGACACGACAGCAGGAGGAAAACCAGCATGGCCTAATGGATAGAGTCAGGCCCGGGAGTCCGAAGAACCTGGGTTTTAATTCTGGCTCCATCACTTGTCTGCTGTGTGACTTTGGACAAGTCACTTCACTTCTCTGTGCTCAGCTACCTCATCTGAAAAAAGGGGGTGATGACTGTGAGCCCCACGTGGGACATGGACGCTTCTAAACCTGATTAGCTTGTATCTACCCCAGAGCATAGTACAGTATGCAATACAGACACAGTGTCAAATACACAGTAAGCACTTGACAAATGCCATTAAAAAACACAGAAGAAAATAAAGGAAAGGACCAAGGAGAGTGATGAGGGAATTAGGAAAAATCTCAGCAGGGGACCCAAGATATAACAGCAGCAAAGACCTGGAATACTGCACTTATAGACCTAAGCACCCCAGGGGGGCAGGGATTCTGTTCCACCTGATTTTCTTCACACAGTGCTTGGTTTAGAATAAATGCTTTAAGGAATTCAACAGTAATTACATTGAGATACAAAAGGTGGGGAGAGGACAGGCAATTTATCCCCATTTTACAGAGGAAGAAACTGAGGCACAGAGAAGTTAAGTGCTGAGAGCACACAGTGGTCAAATGATGGAGCTAGGGCTAGAACCCTAATCCCGGCTCCGCCAATTGCCAGCTCTGTGACTTTGGGCAAGTCACTTCACTTGCAGCTTCACTGAGCAGCGTGGCTCAGTGGAAAGAGCCCGGGCTTTGGAGTCAGAGGTCATGGGTTCGAATCCCGGCTCTGCCACATGTCTGCTGTGTGACCTTGGGCAAGTCACTTAACTTCTCTGAGCCTCAGTTACCTCATCTGTAAAATGGGGATGAAGACCGTGAGCCCCACGTGGGACAACCTGATCACCTTGTAACCTCCCTAGCGCTTAGAACAGTGCCTTGCACATAGTAAGCGCTTAATAAATGCTATTATTATTATTATTATTATTATTCACTTCTCTGGGCCTCAGTTACCTGTGAGCCCCCCGTGGGACAACCTGATCACCTTGTATCCTCCCCAGCGCTTAGAACGGTGCTTTGCACATAGTAAGCGCTTACTAAATGCCATTAAAAAAAAGTCATTCATTCATTCAGTCGTATTTATTGAGCGCTTACTGTGTGCAGAGCACCGTACTAAGCGCTGGGGAAGCAGCGTGGCTCAGTGGAAAGAGCACAGGCTTTGGAGTCAGAGATCGTGGGTTCAAATCCGGCTCCACCACTTGTCAGCTGTGTGACCCTGGGCAAGTCACTTCACTTCCCTGGGCCTCAGTTCCCTCATCTGGAAAATGGGGATGAAGACTGTGAGCCCCACGGGGGACAACCTGATTATCTTGTATCTACCCCAGCGCTTAGAACAGTGCTTTGCACATAGTAAGCGCTTAATAAATGCCATTAAAAAAAACAACAAAAAAAACACCACCCAGGTCTCCTAACTGCAAGCTCTGGGCTCTTCCTACTAAGCCATATTGCTGCTGCACTGCTCTCTCATTGTTTCAGAGCTGCATTTTAGAGGTGCTTCCAGGGCTGACACCGCTGATCTCGTGGGCCCAGAAATTAGCTTTAAAGCTAGTATTCCAATCAAATCAAAAGTCAGACCATTCTTAATAAGTGGGGTCCCGAGCACCCTTCCTAGCCCTTTGGCTTAAAGCAGCACCCTTTTCTCTAGGGTGCTTCCCGTTTGAGGACCGTGAGAGGAAAACATCGGCAGAAATATTTCCTCCGCACAAAGAGTACAAAAAGAGTACCATAATTATGGTAGTTATTAAGCACTTCCTACATGCTGAAGCACTGCGCTGAGCCCTGGGGCAGGTACAGAAAATTAGTTTGGACATGGAACTGTCCCACACAAGGTTCCCAGTCTAAGAGGAGGGGTAGATGAGATAGATTTTTACAGATGAGGAAAATGAGAACCTCAGAAAGGTTACATGGCTGTCCCAGGATCACAAAGCAGGACAGTGGCAGAGCTGGGATTAGAACACAGGTCTCTTGACTTCCAGTCCCATGCTCTTTCCATTAGTCAGCCACATTTATTGAGCACTTACTGTGTGCACAGCACTGAACTAAGCACTTGGGAGAATACGACAGATTAGGGAGACACATTCCCTGCCCATAAGGAGTTTACAGTCTAGTCAGGAAGAAACACATGACTATAATAAAGAAATATAAATAAATAAATGACATTCCAAGAAAAAAAAGAAAAAAGACAGAAGTAAAAGAAAAACAGAGGGGCAGTGCTTACCTGGAACCGTCGACTGAAGAATATTATTGCCCACGCGGCGTGCAAACATTACATGTCTCTGATGAGACCCATTATAAATGAAGTAAAATTCAGCATCCTTAGGGAGATAAACATTTTTGCCGAACTTTGCAAATACAGTCACCTGCCCCTGAAAAGAGAATAAGTTACTTGTAGACTTACACATTCTCATTTAGCTCAGCTGCCAACAAAATGTTCCTACAGCTAAAAATGGCATTAACAAAATTCAATCCCCAGTATCGTAGTCTAAATATTACCTATGCTCTGCCCAAAAATCATATTTCTGGGAGATGGGAAATTTATATATGGGTGGGTGATTTTTATATCTGCCTCCTAGCAGGGAGTGATGGTCCGACTTGTGAGCCAGGGTAATAACAGTGGTAGTTGTTAAGCACTTACTATGTGCCAAGCATTGTACTAAGCACTGGGGTAGATACAACATCACCAGGTCCCAGATGAGGTTCAGAGTCTATGTAAGAAGAAGAAGAGGTTCTGAATTCCCATTTTCCAGATAGGGAAATTGAGGCACAGAGATGAGATTTGCCCAAAGTCACCCAGCAGGTAAGTGACAGAGCCAGAATTAGAACCCAGGTTCTCTGACTCTCGGGTCCAAGCTCTTTCCACTAGACCACACTGCCTATGCAGGCCATTTCTGAGTATTTAAAAGGCTCGCATTTCCAACCAATCAGTTCACCAGTAATACATACTGAGTGCCTGTTTTTTGCAAAGCACTTCGCTGGGAAAGTGCCACTGAATAAGAGATAGTCCCTGCATTCAAAGAGCTTATGCTCTAAGTGGACAGGCCCAAATTATTCATACATAATTGGGAGATTGAGATAGAAAGAAAGGCTACTGCTTTTGACAGTAGTACAGAAGTACAGAATCATTGAATGAATGCAAGTCAACGTGAAAAATCAAGAATATGCCCAAGTGCTAATAGAAAGCGTATAAAAGTAAGAGTTTAGGGTGGTAGTTGAGTGAACATCAACAAGGAGAGGGGCAGGGAAGGGCTCCTGGAGGTGGGAATCAGAAGGGCTTTGAAGATGGGAAGAAATGAAGAATAAACTGGCTGATCTGGAGAGGGAGGAAATTCCACACAGGAGGAAGTGACAGTAAAGGGTCAGAGTCAGAAACAGGACACAGTGAGGTGAACTTGGGAAGAACTACGAGTATGAGTTACGGTTTAGTGGGAGAAGGGAACCGATAATCAATCAATAATATTTACTGAGCACTCACTAAGTGCAGAGAACTGTACTAAGTGCTTGGGAGAGCACAATACAGCAGATAAAAGGGAGAGAAATGCGTGAGAGCTTTAAACTAATGTTCAGGAGTTTGTGCTCCATGTGGAAAGGGAAACCATTAGAGATTTATTCCTTACTTCCTTTCACTGCTCTCCTACTGGCTAATGTCACTAAATTCACCACCCCAAGACTCCCTCTTCTTTGAGTTAGTACAAACTTTCTAATCCTGGTGTGACCTTCTTTTCTTCCCTTTCCAATCTGTACCATATGTTGCTGCTTGGCTCATTTTCCCAAAGTGTGCTCAGTCCACATCTCTCCTCTCATCTCCCTGCATCAAGCAAAAATTTGGCTCTCCTCCACCTGGTCCCACCTTACCTATCTGCTCAGCATGGCTCAGTGGAAAGAGGATGGGCTTGGGAGCCAAAGGTCATGGGTTCTAATCCTGACTCCGCTACTTGTCAGTTGTGTGACTTTGGACAAGTCACTTAACTTCTCTGTGACTCAGTTATCTCATCTGTAAAATGGGGATTAAGACTGTGAGCCCCACGTGGGACAACCTGATCGCCTTGTATCCCCCCCACACACACCAGAGTTTAGAACAGTGCATTGCACATAGTGAGTGCTTAACAAATGCCATCATCATCATCTTCTCCTACTATTCCCCAGCTCACCATATTCATTCCCCCCATGCTGTATCTCGCTTAGAGGCAGCATGGCCTAGTGGAAACAGTACAGTCCTGGGAGTCGGAGGACTGGGGTTCTAATCCAAGTCCCACCACTTTACCTGCTGGGTGACCTTGGGCAAGTCACTTCTCTGGGACTCATTTTCCTCATCTGCAAAATAAAGATTTGATACCTGTTCTCCCTCCTACTTAGACTGCGAGCCCCATGTGGGACTTGATGATCTCGTATTTACCCCAGAGCTTAATACAGTGTTTGGCACTCAAAAAGCACTGAACAAATATTATTATCTTCCATCCCCATCCCCTCACTTACGCTGGTCTCCTGGCTTAGACCTCCTCCCTCCCCAAATCATAAAGACCACAACTTACTCCTCATTCAAATCCCTCCTAAAATCCCGCCTCCATCAACAAGCTTACCCCGATTAATTTTCCAGTACCCTGAGCCAAATCATCCCTTCAATTAATTTTAGCCCTTATGAACTGATTAGCATTTACAGTCTCCTCAGTAGTAATGCCTATGGGTCCGCTTAATTTATTTGGTTTTGACCACTTTAGTTGTGTTTTGATGTTTGACACCCCATTAGAGTGCAAACTCCTTGTAGACAGAGAACTTGTCCCTCTTTTTTCTGTATTTCCCAAGCACCTACTACAATGTACTGCACCCAGTGGATGCTCAATTCATGCTACAACTACTCTGAGAAGCAGCACAGCCTAATAGAAAGAGCACGGTCCAGGAAGTCGGAAGGACCTGGGTGCTAATCTCGCCTCTGCCAGACGTCTGCTTTGACACCTTGGGAAAGTCACTTTACTTCTCCGTGCCTCAGTTCCCTTTTCCATAAAATGAAGAATTAAAACTGTGAGCCCTACATGGGACATGAACTGTGTCCAACCTGATTAGCGTGTATTTATCCCAAAACTTAGTACAGTGGCTGGCACATAGTAAGCATTTAATAAATACTATTAAAAAAAAATAAAAATAAAAACCCTTCCACAACTGTGGGATACTCATTCATTCAATCGTATTTACTGAGCGCTTACTGTGTGCAGAGCACTGTACTAAGCGCTTGGGAAGTACAAGTCGGCAACATCCAAGGCATGTTAACCTAGAAGGATTAGAGAAGCAGCGTGGCTTAGTGGAAAGAGCATGGGCTTTGGAGTCAGAGGTCTTGGGTTCAAATTCTGACTCCGCCAATTGTCAGCTGTGTGACTTTGGGCAAGTCACTTAACTTCTCTGTGCTTCACTTACCTCATCTATAAAATAGGGATTAAGACTGTAAGCCCCCCACTGTGGGACAACCTGATCACCTTGTAACCTCCCCAGCGCTTAGAACAGTGCTTTGCACATAGTAAGCACTTAATAAATACCATTATTATTATTATTATTAAAGGGACAGGACCACCCACCCTGGAAACTCAAGATGCTTCTGGGAATTAGCATTCAAGAAATGGAGGCAAACAAACAGGCAAAACATCAATAAATTGCCAGGAGAGAAACTTGAGGAAGTCAAATCAACAGGCGGGAGATGGAGGAAAAAGAAAGGTGGATGAACCTGCCTATCCATTCTACAAAGCGACTGGTGAACTCTCCCTCCCCTCAGCCATAAATGTCCCGACAGAGCGGGGCCCTTGGGGAGTGGGAGGGACTCCCAGGGTGGGGAAGAAGGGGGACGCCTGTGGGAGTTGAGGAAGTGGAGGGAAAGTGGTGGAAAGGGTGGGAAGGAAAGTGGTGGAAAGGGTGACCCACCTGGCGAGGCTCCAGAGAGAAGCTAGTCAGGTGCAGAGAGGAGCTTAAGCTTTTTGGCACTTGCCTGAACCAAACACAAACTCATACTCAGCAATTTCCTCAGCCCTTTATTCTGACTTTGAGGGAAGTAAAGATTGGAAAGAGGCATGAAACCAGGTTGCAAACTGCGCAAACCTTCACCTGATACAGGTCGGGATAATTCAAGGCAGGTAACAAACTTTAAATCAAACACGACCCAGCCTTTAAGACAAAAGCAACATCAGATTCAGACTGTGACTGTGATTCAGACTTTTAGACTGTGAGCCCACCGTTTAGACTGTGAGCCCACCTTTTAGACTGTGAGTCCACCTTTTAGACTGTGAGCCCACTCTTTTAGACTGTGAGCCCACTGTTGGGTAGGGACTGTCTCTATATGTTGCCAACTTGTACTTCCCAAGCGCTTAGTACAGTGCTCTGCACACAGTAAGCGCTCAATAAATACAATTGATTGATTGATTGACTGCTTCAGCATCTCTTTCCGGAAGCCACGCTACTCTTTAATCTCTTCAAACCCAACTATCTAACCCTGTGGAACATGTATAAGCTCAATTTCAAAATTCCCCCACAATGTTTTTTCTTATGCTTTACAGGTTTCTTTGGGTTGTTTCCGAGCTTAAGTTAGAATTTTTGATTCTGATTGCATGCTCCAAAGCCACCTCCAGTTCCCAGAGAGACCCATCCATTTTTTATATAATCAATTGAGAGCAAGGAGCCAAGAAAAATCCACCATACAATAGCTTCAAAAACTACAGGAAAGGGATCTGAAAAAGCAGAAAACAATAACAAATGTCCAACATGACTGAGGGAGGAAGTTTTGATGAAATTCCATTTCCTAAAAAAGGAAGAACAGCTTGCTTTAGCCCAGTTCCACGTTGCTAGAGTGACTGTTAATTATCCATGGAGAGAATTGTCCTGACATGTGCCTGAATGTTTTGTGTTTTTTTTTTAATAGGAAACAAGCTGCATAAAAAGATCGCAGTCTCTCGGGTATCTGATCCGCATCTATCCAAAACACCTATCTTATTACTGTTTTACTTGGTTGGGTGAAGCAGAACAAGGATGTTCAGAAAGAGTTTAATTACAGCCCTTCTTGCTGAAAACACACACAGACACACACATACAATATAATCCTGATATTTCTATTGTGCTTATACCATGCTTTTGATTGTAGGTGCCAATGAATGATCCCAGGAAGGGTTACACAGGATGAAGCAGCCTCATTTCAAGAGGTAACAAGAACTAAACCCACAGTTTAATGACCAAGACTGGATTAATCCAGAGCTTGAAAAAATATTCCACAATGGTAATATGTTTAGTGAAAGAGAGAGAGAAATAGACAAGGAGAGAGCAGAAAAACACGGAAAAGGCTGCTTCATTTTTGAGGGGAGGAGGATGAGATGTAGCAAGGAAGAACAGCTTCACTCAGGGAAGGCAAAAACACTAAAAAAGCTGATCAGGAAGGAGTACATTATGGGAATAATCATGCAGTTCTGTTGTAACTCAGAAGAGATTAAGCTGCTGGAATTGCCAGTTTTGGGTCAAGAATACCAAGGAGCCCATGATAATTTTAGTTAAAGAGTTTGAACCTTGAAGTCACAGTCAAATTTCGATTTTGGGAATTCTAAGTAGCTCTCTTCAATGCCCCAGCTTCACCTGATTCTTGGTTTTAGGCAACTGAATTTTCTATGCATCTCCCGATATCACTAGCAGAAACAATATCTCTGCAGAAACAGAAAGGACGTTTGCCGCTTGTTCACCCCACTGCTCTTCTCAGACAATGTTCCAAACCCTCCTGGTACTTACTATATGCCAAGCACTGAGTAAAGTAATCAATGGTATTTATTGAGTGCTTACTGTGTGCAGAGCACTGTACTAAACACTTGGGAGAGTACAGTACAATATGGTTAGTATACACATTCCCTGCCCACAAGGAGATTACAGTCTAAGAGAAGAAACAGACATAAAAATAAGTTATGGATATGTACGTAAGTGCTGTAGGGCTTGATGTCTGTCTACCCCCTTCTAGAATGCAATTGTTTATTGCTGTATTGTACTCTCCCAAGTACTTAGTACAGTGTTTTGCACACAGTAAGTGCTCAATAAATATGACTGACTGCATGAATACAGATGGGGTGAATATCAAGTGCTAAAAGAGTACAGAATCAAGTGCAAGGGCAACATAGAAGGGAGAGGGAGTAGGGGAAATGAGGGCTTAGTTGGGGAAGGCCTCTCGGAGGAGATGTGATTTTAGGAGGGCTTGAAGGTGGGGAGAGTTGTGGTCTGTTGGATATTAAAGGGGAGGAAGTTTCGGCCAGAAGCCAGATATGGGGAGGTGGGGGTCAGTGGGGAGATAGATGAGACTGAGGTACAGTGAGTAGGTTAGCTTTGGAGGAGCAAAGTGTGTGGCCCCCTTTGCAGTAGGAAATCAGCGAGATAAGATAGGAGGGAATGAGCTGATTGAGGGCTTTAAGGCCAACGGTAAAGAGATTCCATTTGACGGAGAGGTGGATGGGCAACCACTGGAGGTTCTTGAAGAGTGGGAGACGCGGACTGAAGTTTCTTCAGATAAAAGATCTGGACAGCAGAGTGAAATAAGGACTGGGGTGGAAAGAGATGGGAGGCAGGAGGTCAGTGAGCAGGATAAAAGTGATTGGATCAGCATAGTTTGAATGTAAAGGAAAGGCCACGTTTCAGCAACATTGTGAACGCACAACTGACAGGATTTGGTGACAGACTTAATATGTGCATTGAATGAGAGAGTTGACGAGGATAATGTCAAGATTACGAGCTCGAGAGAAAGGAAGATAGTGTTGCTGTCCACGGTGACAGGAAAGTTGGAGGGAGGAAAGGGTTTGGGTGGGAAGATGAGGAGTTCTGTTTTGGACATGTTAACTTTCAGGTGTCGGTGGGACATCCAGAGAAGTCCTGGTGGCAGGAGGAAATGCAAGCCTGCAGAGAAGACAAAAGGTTAGGGTAGGAAAGGTAGGTTTGGGAATCACCCACGTAAAGATGGCAATTGAAAGGAGCGGATTTAGATGGAGAATAGAAGGGAACCAGAACCGAGGAACTCCCACTGAGAGAATGTAGGAGACAGAGAAGGAGCCTGCAAAAGAGATTAAGAAGGAGTAGCCAGAAAGACAGAAGGAGAACCAGGAGAGGACAGTATCAATGAAGCCAAAATTAGATCATCTCCTGGTGAAGGAAAAGGAAAAATGTACAAAACCAAGCACCCAGAGGAGAAAAATGAAGCTAAGGGTGCCTGTCCCTAACCAGTGTCTTACAAAGTTGCTCATGAAGGGATTCATGCCAGGAGAAGCTGTTCTATGTGGTTAATGGAGAAGATTACTATCAATCCAGTCCTCTCCTAGTAGAAGCAGTCGTATTTACTGAGCACCCACTTGGTGTGGTGCACTGTATTAGGTGCTTGGGGAGTGCAGAATAAAGAAGTGACTTGTTCCCTGCCCACAGAGAGCTTACACTCCAATGGGGGAGACAAACATAAAAACATCCACAATTACAGGGGTCAAAATAAATCTTTGAATACATATATTCATTATAAGAGAAGCAGCGTGGCTCAGTGGAAAGAGCACGGGCTTTGGAGTCAGAGGTCATGGGTTCAAATTCCGGCTCCACCAACTGTCAGCTGTGTGACTTTGGGCAAGTCACTTAACTTCTCTGGGCCTCAGTTACCTCATCTGTAAAATGGGGATGAAGACTGTGAGCCCCCTGTGGGACAACCTGATCACCTTGTAACCTCCCCCAGCGCTTAAAACAGTGCTTTGCACATAGTAAGCGGTTAATAAATGCCATCATTATTATACATACATACACGTACTAAGGATGCACAGGAGTAACTTCACAAGGGGAGTTGGTTGATGTGTTTATACTGCTTAGGATGCTGGGAAATTAGATGGGGAAGGCTTGCTGGGGGAAGAAGGACTTTAGGAGGGTTTTAAAGAGGAGAGATTTGTGGTCTGCCAGGTTTTGGAAGGGGATGGGAAGGATGGAGCAGTGCCAATGAGAGGGCAGAGGCACTTGAGACAGGAAAACCAAACGCCACATGTTGGGGGAGAGAGGACGAAGCCACTGCTGGAGCTTTCTCTAAGGAAAGCTAGGCCATGCCTCCTCATCTTGCCCCACATCCCTCCCAGACCCATCACTTCCCCTTCACTTCTTCACTAGGACTGACTCCTGTTTCTCTGCACCAACAATACGAGCACTTTAAACCCTGGTTCTGAGTAATCTAAGCGGAAACAGCATGTGAGAGCGATGCACTGCCGGCGTCTCCAATTTCATACTCCTGCTGGCAGTTATCAATTGGCAGATCCTATCGATTGAGCACCTACTGTGTGCAGAGCACTGTACTAAGTGCTTGGGAGAGTACAGCAAGAGGAAGAAGACGTAGCCCCCGTCCTCAAAGCGCTTACACACAGTAGGGCTCAAAATTTAAAGCATTATGGGAGAGGCAAAAAGAAAATAAAAAGGTGGGAAGGAGGGACGGTGGAAAGAGGGGACTCCACAGACTAGATGCTGTGGAAAGTAATGTGCAGGCCATTTGGTGGCAACATAGCCTTAGCAGAAGTAACACCATTTTGAGAAACATAGAAGGGAACTTTTCATACGCACATTACTTTCTACAATGCCTGACTTTTAAACCCCCAGCAGTTTGGTAACTTTCTAAATACAGTCGAGGAAAAACAAAGTAAATGAAAAAGAAAAGTTTACTCCCTCTAGCTCCAACGAAAGAGGGCTTTGAGGCAGGCAAGCTACTCCTCTTTGTGTAAATGTGAGCCCCTTAAAAGTTCTTGGTCAAATAGAGCTAAATCTCCCAAGTTTAAAAAGAAATGTAGCCCTGCCCGAAGGCGGAGAGCTAGAAGAAAGAGCTCGGGTCTTAAACACGGAGACAGGTATCTGGCATCAGCTGGAAACCAAAGTGCCTCTTCAACTTTCTGCTTGGGAGAAGGAACCACAAAAGAGCACACTGAAGACTGCACACCCAATTTCAAATGGATACTAATATGAAGTTCCTGTCTAGGAGGAATTAAGAACAAGAAATAAATCCTGGTAGACAGTAGGAAATGACTCAACAGGGAAGGGGCAAGCTACTGTTAATAATAATTAATACTTATGCCATTTATTAAATGCTTACTATGTAACAAGCACTGAGGTAAATACAAGATAATCAGGTCCCATATGGGGCTCACAGTCCAAGAAGGAAGAATAGGTATTGGATCCCCATTTTACAGTGGAGGAAACTGAGGCACAGAGAAGTTAAGTGCCTTACCCAAGGTCACCCAACAAGCAAAGTTTAAGAACTCAGGTCCTCTCACTGCCAGGCCCATGCTCTTTCCACTAGGCCACATTGCTTGGATACCGCTGTATTCCAAGTAACTCTGTAGCTGTTGCCATGTATCACCTTGGATATTAATCCATCAGTGGAACTGACTGAGCACTACAAGGTACTCAGCACTTGGGAGAGTATAACAGAAGCAAGATACACGCTTCCTGCTCAGGGAAACTTACAAACTAATGGGGGAAGATAAGACAAAAATGACTTACAAATAGAAGGAGCGGAAGGTGGTCGCAAGAGCTCCCATCTCCCCGAAGACTGTAAGCTCCTTGAGGGCGGTGAGCGCATCTACCAACTCTCCTACATTATACTTATCCCAAGCGCTTAGGGCAGTGCTCTGTACACCACAAAACAGTCAATAAATACCACTGATTGACTGATTGAGGTGCATGCATCCCCATCAGCATTAAATACATGAATAAATAATTGAATATACAAAGAAAAACACAAACTGGTACATAAATGCAGAGGATCAGATAAATCAGTGCCGAAGGTGGCCACATCAGCGGTAGCACCCTCTGCTCCTCTGCTGCTCACCTCCTCACTGTGCCTCCTTCTCGCCTGTCCCGCCGTCGACCCCGGGACCCACATCCTTCCCCTTGGCCTGGAATGCCCTCCCTCTGCACATAATAATAATAATAATAATGATGGCATTTGTTAAGCGCTTACTATGTGCAGAGCACTGTTCTAAGCGCTGTGGGGGGATACAAGGTGATCAAGTTGTCCCACGTGGGGCTCACAGTCTTAATCCCCATTTTACAGATGAGGGAACTGAGGCTCAGAGAAGTTAAGTGACTTGCCCAAGGTCACACAGCAGACATGTGGCGGAGCCGGGATTCGAACCCATGACCTCTGACTCCAAAGCCCGTGCTCTTTCCAATGAGCCACGCTGCTTCTCCAAGCTAGCTCTCTTCCTCCCTTCAAAGCCCTACTGAGAGCTCACCTCCACCAGGAAGCCTTCCCAGACTGAGCCCCCTTTTTCCTCTCCCCCTCCCCATCCCCCCCGCCCTACCTCCTTCCCCTCCCCACAGCACTTGTATATATTTGTACCGATTTATTACTCTATTTATTTTAATTGTACACACTTACTATTCTATTTATTTTGTTAATTACGTGCATATAGCTTTCATTTTACTTGTTCTGATGATTTTTTGTTCTGACATGTTTTGTGGTCTGTCTCCTCCTTCTAGACTGTGAGCCCGTTGTTGGGTAGGGACCGTCTCAATACATGTTGCCGACTTGTACTTCCCAAGCGCTTAGTCCAGGGCTCTGCACACAGTAAGCGCTCAACAAATACGACTGAATGAATGAATCAGGTAAGACTGTCTGGAGGAGGTGGGATTTCAGGAGGGCTTTGAAGGGGGAGAGGAGGGAGTGATTTCCAGGCCATTCCCTGGTTTAACTGACACATCACCTACTTTTGATACAATGTCACTGGGGTTCTCCCAAGTGTTCAGAACACTAACATTTCACACGTTTCAAGGATTTCACGAACGCTATCGATTGGGTTGATGTGCTTTAAAACTCCTCTATAGTAAGCACTTTATAAATGCCATTATAAAAATTTCAATGAACAATTCTTGTCATTTCCCACTTAGTATAGTATGCTGCACATGGCAGAAGGTCAAGAAATCTAATCAATTGATTAAACAAAGGGAGAGGAATCAAACAAAATCAACACTCTTTGCCCTCACCCGGCATCGACCAGCAGCAAACCTGAGCTAAGAATTCTCCAGGCCAGAGTTCTCTTTTAATAAAGCTCTCAGAGAATCCATGAAAAGAAAAGAAATCTTCTCTTCAGCTACCAGCAGGAACTATCCCTTTCTGGGAACTCCCCAGACTCCCTCCTGCCACAAGCATTTTAAAAGAAAATGTTATTCATTAACTCTGATTCATGCCCAGTCTTCTTTTTCTATTGATGGTCTTCGTTTTCAGGAAACTGCCCAAGGTTTCCAGTGCTTTTTGGAAAGACAAATCTGCCAGGTGCGGCCGTCTCTTTTCGTGGGTGCATCATCTGGTCTCCCCATTAGATGGACCGTATTTTTAGACCGCGAATGTTTTTGCATCTTCCTCCTGGTACATGCTTACGTCAAAATCATCTGACTGGAGGATGACCTTAAATGGGAATCAGCATTTTACCCAGCACATAAAAACTCAGATCCTGGATAAACCCGATTTAGACACAATGGTCAGAGTTAAAATACTCTCCCAGAGCTGCAAATGGAAGAGTTTTTCACAACCTTTTTTGAGGCAATAACTAGACAGCTGGAGTTGACATGCTGATGGGGGGGAAAATGCCCCCAATTCCACAGATAAACTGTCACAACAAGGACTGCCACTTCAAAAACCTATTTAAATCTTCTTCTCAAGAAGTCATCATGACTCTGGGGTGTACAATCAGCCCTTCTATAGCCCGCATCTGTTTCGCACTTCTGAATCAATCAATGGTATTCATGGAGTGCTCACTGTGCATAGAGCACTGTACTACAGGCTTGGGAGACTACAAATGCAGTTCTTCTAGACTGTGAGCCCACTGTTGGGTCGGGACCATCTCTATATGCTGCCAACTTGTACTTCCCAAGCGCTTAGTACAGCGCTCTGCACACAGTAAGCGCTCAATAAATACGATTGATTGATTCCCCGCAGGGAACGTGTCTGTTTATTGTTGCACTGCATTCTCTCAAGCGCTTACTAAAGTGCTCTGCACACAGGAAGCGCTCAATATATATGATTGAATTAATTAATTACTACACTACAACAGAGTTGGTAGACACGTCCCCGGCCCAAAGTGAGCTTACTCGACCACTGTTAGAGAAGCAGCATGGCTCAGTGGGAAAGAGCCCGGGCTTTGGAGTCAGAGGTCATGGGTTCAAATCCTGGCTCCGCCACTTGTCAGCTGTGTGACTTTGGGCAAGTCACTTAACTTCTCTGTGCCTCAGTTCCCTCATCTGTAAAATGGGGGTGAAGACTGTGAGCCCCACGTGGGACAACCTCATCACCTTGTATCCCCCCAGTGCTTAGAACAGTGCTTTGCACATAGTAAGCGCTTAATAAATGCCATTATTATTATTATTATTAGAGAAAGTGGGCCTGGTCATCTGAAAATGCAGGTTTATCTGGGTTGAGAAGAATGCAGCATCATATATGCACACCCTTGGCCAAGGCGTCCACACTAGTGTGAGCTTTCTGCTAAGCAAGGCTCTTCGGTACCACAGTCCCTGCATAGTCCAGTCATCGGCGGAAGGGGAGCATGTGATGGCGGCGTGGGGGGAGCACGTGACCGCCACGCGATCACAGCATGGGACAATTGGCAGAGCTGGGATTTGAACCCACGACCTCTGGCTCCCAAGCCCGGGCTCTTTCCACTGAGCCACGCGGCTTCTCGCCGGGCTTGGGAGTCGCAGGTCGTGGGTTCGAATCCCAGCTCCGCCTCTTGTCAGCTGTGTGACGTTGGGCAAGTCACTTCACTTCTTAGAACAGTGCTCAGCGCTTAGGACAGTGCTCAGCGCTTAGAACAGTGCTTTGCACATAGGAAGCGCTTAATAAATGTCATTACTTTTTTTTCCTCTGTGCCTCAGTGACCTCATCTGTAAAATGGGGAGCAAGACTGTGAGCCCCATGTGGCTCAACCTGATCACCTTGTATCTATCCCATTCATTCATTCAATCGTATTTATTTATCCCAGCACTTAGAACGGTGCTCAGCACGTAGTAAGCGCTTAATAAGTACCATTATTATTATTATTAGGAGACCCGACTTATAACAAGGTGCGGCACATAGAGCCCATCAACCTTTCTTCAATCAATCAGTGGTAATTGTTAGTGCTTACAGTGTGTAGAGCACTGTACTAAGCACTTGGAAAAGTGCAATACAACAGAGTCGGTAGAGACGGTCCCTGCCCTCTGAAACCCACAAGCCAGTGGATGAGCTCACAAGCTAATAGAGGAGTTTACCATCTTAGAAGCTTCTACTTCCATCAGACAGACCTTCAATCAATCATATTTGTTGAACGCTATGTGCAGAGGACTGTACTAAGCACTTGGGGGAAAACAACAGAACAGAATACAACAGAACAGATTTGGAAGACGTGTTACAAGTCCACAGGAGCCCTCTGAGTTTAGTCTCTCTAGTTACAGCCACCATGTGAGGAAGATGAGGAGACCCTGCAGAGGAGTCATCCATGGCAATTAAAGCAGAGAAGCAGCGTGGCTCAGTGGGAAGAGCCCGGGCTTTGGAGTCAGAGGTCGCGGGTTCGAATCCCGGCTCTGCCAATTGTCAGCTGTGTGACTTTGGGCAAGTCACTTCACTTCTCTGTGCCTCAGTTACCTCATCTATAAAATGGGGATTAAGACTGTGGGACAGCCTGATGGCTTTGTAACCTCCCCCGCGCTTAGAACAGTGCTTTGCACATAGTAAATGCTTAATAAATGCCATCATTAATTAAAGCGATGAGAAGCCAGTCGTACACGGAAAACTAAAGGAACTACAGTGGCTCATTCAAGAGAAGAGAAAATCAAGTGGGAGATAACAGCCATCGAAGCATGTTAATGACTTTTATGAGGCGGAATTGTTCTCTTTTTTCCTTAGAGGACCTATAATGATGGATTTTATTAATCACTTATTGGGTGTTAAATACAGAGATAGGTTTACGAGAATCGGATTGGACATGGTCCTTGTACGCACTCAATAAGAGACAGGGAGAGAAGAGTTTTATCCCCATTTTTCAGGTGAGGAAACTATACCGTACTTTATAAAGGCCACCCAGCAAGGGAGTTGCAGAGCCAGGACTAGAACCTACGTCTTCTAACTCCCAAACTCATGCTCTTTCCATTAGGCCACGCTACCTCCTGTTAGTGTTGGATGATGATGATGAGATTCTGGGGATTAAAATCACATTATTTTCATCAGTAATGTGGTGCCAGTAACAATAGTGTATATATACATATATAGTCATATAATAATAATAATTGTGGTATTTGTTAAGCGCTTACTATGTGTCAGGCACTTTACTAAGCATTGGGGTGGATACAAGCAAATCAGGTTGGACACAGTCCCCGTCCTGCATGGGGCTTTCAGTCTTAATCCCCATTTTACAGACGAGGGAACTGAGGCCTGGAGAAGTTAAGCGACTTGCTCAAGGTCACACAGCAAACTAGTGGAGCCAGCATTGGAACTCAAGTACTTCTGATCCCAGGCCTCTGCTCTGTCCACTAGGCCACACTGATTTTCTGGTTATATATTGGCTTTATATGTAAATATATATTGGTTATATTAAGAGAAAAAAGTTGGTGTCATTTGATGAAGGCATAAGAAGGAAATAAAGCGTTTCTGCAGTCGATCACCATATCGTCACCGTGATAACTTCCGTAAAGGGGGGTCCCCTTCTGCGTAAAAAATATCCAAATGCTCGTAAAAGAGATCTACAACTCAAATCTTCTAATTCCCCATCCTACTCAAATTAGTGGTAGGAATGCACACCAAACATTCTGTAGACTTGAACAATTGCCGGGTTGAATCACTACTCTAAAACTCTCCTGGAAAAGCCTTTGTTCTGGTGGCCCAGCTGGCCCAAATGACAATGAATCAGGCCGTTGATGACATATTTGGCATTGCAAACAACGGAAAGGAAAGGGGGCTTAGAGTTCCCAATGCGGAATGAGGGACGGAATTCCTGAGGGTTATCCTGGCCAAGTTTATCTGGGACCATGACATAATGGATTACCCTTCTAAGATTAACCCCAGATTCTCTGGAACATCAGGAAAGAGCTGTTAAAGGCTCTCTCTTTTTTAATTGTATGTGGTAGGCATTTACTACGTGCCAGGCACTGTACTAAGTCCATGAGACAAAGTGAAGTGGAATGGAGACATCCTGGAGCATATAATATAGCACATTTGCGAACATTTGCTCGTATATCTGGCCCAAAAATGATATCTGTGTTACGGATTCCTATTCCTGTTCACCACCGGAGTGGTAATTGCCAAATATTTATTGAGAAGCAACATGGTTCAATGGAAAGAGCCTGAACTTGGGAGTCAGAGGTCACGAGTTTGAATTCCGGCTCTGCCACTTGTCAGCTGTGTGACTTTGGGCAAGTCACAACTTTTCTGGGCCTCGGTTACCTCAGCTGTAAAATGGGGATTAAGACTGTGAGCCCCCCGTGGGAAACCTGGCAACCTTGCATCTACCCCAGAGTTTAGAGCAGTGCTTGGCACATAGCAAGGGCTTAACAAATACCATCGTCATCATTATTATTACCGAGGGAGAAACAAGTTAATCAGATGGGACACAGACCATGTCCCACGTGGGGCTCCCAGACTTAATCCTCGTTTTGCAGATGAGGCAACTGAGGCACAGAGAAGTGAAGTGATTTGCCCAAGGTCACACAGCTGACAGAGCAGAGCTGGGATTAGAAACCAGGTCCTCTGACACCCAGGCCTGTGCTCTTTCCACTAGGCCACGCTGCTCTCCTACTTTTTTTTCCTTTTAAATGACCCATTTGATATATCAATCAATGGTTTTTATTAAATACCTGCATGCAAAGCCCTGTGCTAAACACTTGCCACAGTACTGCTGAAGCAAGACCCTATTTTCAAGGAGTTTTCACTCTACAGGGGAAGTTGGTCAGAAGAGATGCTTTTCAGACAGTGGGAGCAGAAGGTGGTGGGTTTTCTAAGGAGTCGTGTTCCAGGAAAGTAGTAAGCTTCAGGGAGACAATATGTTCCTGTCAGCTACCATGGTTACAAATAGCATTTGAGAAACTGCATGTTCATTTTCAATTTCCTCCACTTGTCTCCTATGTCACCTCAGGCAAGTCACTTTACTTCTCTGTGCCTCAGTTACCTCATCATGTAAAATGGAGATGAAGACTGTGAGCCCCATGTGATGATGATGGCAACTGATATTTAAGTGCTTTCTTTTGTGCCAGGCACTGAACTATGGTAGACACAAGCAAATCTAGTTGGACACAGTCCTTGTCCCATATAGGCCACACAGTCTCAATCCCCATTTTACAGATGAGGTAACTGAGGCACAGAGAAGTGAAGCGACTTGCCCGAGGTCACACAGCAGACAAGCGGCATAGCTGACGTTAGAACCCAGGTCCGGGCTCTTTTCACTAGGTCATGTGTGGGACGTGGACTGATTAGCTTATATTTAGCCCGGCACTTAACGTAGTACCTGGCACATAGTAAGTATTTAACAAACACCATAAAAAAATGTATTATTGCAGACAAGCCCTACCCTTGTAATTAAGCAGAGAACAAATGAGCAACTGAAGGGCTGAAGGGACTGTCAACTCGAGACCTCAAGTCTAAATTCAGACTGGTGATGAATGAAAGAGGTTACCTCCCAGTGACTCAACTGAGCCCTCAGAAACAGGTACTCTGAATAAATTCAACAAAAGCCCAAACCAATCAGACAACTGTAGTGATTGAGCACTTGTGTTCAGAGCACCATATTAAGGACTTTGCTTTCAACCTCTTGTGGACACACCAATACACAAGGAGTAGCAGTCTGCTACTGGAAGCCTGCGGGGATGTCTCAGGAAGAACAATGGGAGACGTGTGTTCAAACCACTTCTCGTGGGTGGTGAGATCCCTGTTTTGTGTATGTTACTGTACCCCAGAGACTGGGAAAACCCCCGCTCACGTAGTAATAACACTGACTGAACTTTCAGGAAGCACACAATTGCTCTGAAGAAAGCCGTCGATATGACCTGCCTTGGAGAGCCATCCCTCTACAATTCCTTAAGTCTGGCCATGCAGACTCTCAAGTCAGTAGTCTTACTCATTTTATTATTCTTTGAAAAAAGCCCAGCTAGGCAAAATGGTTTCGGCATGAACTGACAATCAGCAGGGCTGGCTTTAGACAGAGCCATAAAGTTGGATTTGGGGGGCCAAGTATGAAATCGTATTTCTGTTACGTAGTATGATGAGGTGAGGTGCTGAGCCCACTGTTGGGTAGGGACTGTCCCTATATGTTGCCAATTTGTACTTCCCAAGTGCTTAGTACAGTGCTCTGCACATAGTAAGCGCTCAATAAATATGATTGATGATGATGATGATGATGATGGAGAACTTATTTGGCTTTGTGTACATATTTATTCTATTTATTTTATTTTGTTAATATGTTTTGTTTTGTTCTCTGTCTCCCCCTTCTAGACTGTGAGCCCATTGTTGGGTAGGGACCGTCTCTATATGTTGCCAACTTGTACTTCCCAAGCGCTTAGTACAGTGCTCTGCACACAGTAAGCGCTCAATAAATACGATTGAATGAATGAATGACTTGGGAGAGAATAGCAGAGATACAAGCCATGATCCAGGCTTTCAATGAGCTTATAGTCTTTATACCAGGAACTAGAATTCTTCTCATTTAAGAAAATCCTGTACCCAACCACACTGATATCACTCGGGAAAGAACTAAGTCCAAACAAAATGGGAGAAGAGAAAAGGAGGGAAGGGGCCCCACCAGCCATGACCACTGCCCAGCCCTGCCTTGTCCCAGGCCCACGGAAAGGGACGAACGCTTGCACTGGGCAGCTGATAGCCTTTCCCAAAGAATACGGCTATACAGAATTCGGAATCCAGTCAGATCAAACAGTTTAAAGAATTTCTTAGGATGTACAAGAAAGTCACGGAAGGCTATTTCCTGGATTGCGTTAAAGATTTCATGACAAGGGAGGTTAAACCAGAATAAAGAGGTTAGAGGTTGCCGTTCAAATAAACCCATTCTCCACAGACGTGCATGCTGCTTCCTCTGCCAGCGGCCAGGGACCGGGCCCTGGAATAGTGACAGAAGGCAGCCAAGTCAATCCCGGGAATGTGGGAGGAGAGACTTTATCTCCCAGTGAGGAGGGCTGTCATCCTCTAAACATAGAGGAGAGGCCGTGACCTTCTAGACTGTGAGCCCGTTGTTGGGTAGGGATCGTCTCTATATGTTGCCAATTTGTACTTCCCAAGCGTTTAGTCCAGTGCTCTGCACACAGTAAGCGCTCAATAAATATGACTGATTGATCTATTCTATTTATTTTATTTTGTTAATATGTTTGGTTTCGTTCTCTGTCTCCCCCTTCTAGACTGTGAGCCCGCTGTTGGGTCGGGACCGTCTCTATATGTTGCCAACTTGTACTTCCCAAGCGCTTAGTACAGTGCTCTGCACACAGTAAGCGCTCAATAAATATGATTGATTGATTGATCTATTCTATTTATTTTATTTTGTTAATATGTTTGGTTTTGTTCTCTGTCTCCCCCTTTTAGACTGTGAGCCCACTGTTGGGTAGGGACTGTCTCTATATCATCATCAATCGTATTTATTGAGCGCTTACTATGTGCAGAGCACTGTACTAAGCGCTTGGGAAGTACAAATTGGCAACATATAGAGACAGTCCCTACCCAACAGTGGGCTCACAGTCTAAAAGGGGGAGACAGAGAACAAAACCAAACATACTATATGTTGACAACTTGTACTTCCCAAGCGCTTGGTACAGTGCTCTGCACACAGTAAGCGCTCAATAAATACGATTGATTGATTGATTAGTACAGTGCTCTGCACACAGAAAGCGCTCAATACGATTGAATGAATGAATGGTCTGTCTGCCTAACTCATATACAGTTCGCCTTTTCCCTGCCTCGTCCTGACAATCTGACAATACATTATTTGTGTCTGTCTCCCCCACTAGATCATAAGCTCCTTGAGGGCAGAGATTGTGTCTACTCCTGCCACAGTGACTGAAGAACTCTGTCTTTCCCTGGCATGCTCCAGGGAAGCAGCATGGCTCAGTGGAAAGAGCATGGGCTTGGGAATCAAAGGTTATGGGTTCAAAGCCCAGCTCTGCCACTTGTCAGCTGTGTGACCTTGGGCAAGCCACTTAATTTCTCTGTGCCTGTTACCTCATCTGTAAAATGAGGATTAAAACTGTGAGCCCCACGTGGGACAACCTGATTACCTTGTATCCCCCCCAGCGCTTAGAACAGTGCTTCACACATAGTAAGCACTTAACAAATACCATTATTACACTGTGGACCACCCCCTTCTCCTCAACACGTTATCTGACCTTGGCTTCACTGACTCCGTCCTCTCCTGGTTCTCCTCTTATCTCTCCGGTCGTTCTTTCTCAGTCTCTTTTGCAGGCTCCTCCTCCCCCTCCCATCCTCTTACTGTGGGGGTTCCCCAAGGTTCAGTGCTTGGTCCCCTTCTGTTCTCAGTCTACACTCACTCCCTTGGTGACCTCATTCGCTCCCACGGCTTCAACTATCATCTCTACGCTGATGACACCCAGATCTACATCTCTGCCCCTGCTCTCTCCCCCTCCCTCCAGGCTCGCATCTCCTCCTGCCTTCAGGACATCTCCATCTGGATGTCCGCCCGCCACCTAAAGCTCAACATGTCGAAGACTGAGCTCCTTGTCTTCCCTCCCAAACCTTGTCCTCTCCCTAACTTTCCCATCTCTGTTGACGGCACTACCATCCTTCCCGTCTCACAAGCCCGCAACCTCGGTGTCATCCTCGACTCCGCTCTCTCATTCACCCCTCACATCCAAGCCGTCACCAAAACCTGCCGGTCTCAGCTCCGCAACATTGCCAAGATCCGCCCTTTCCTCTCCATCCAAACCGCTACCCTGCTCATTCAAGCTCTCATCCTATCCCGTCTGGACTACTGCACTAGCCTTCTCTCTGATCTCCCATCCTCGTGTCTCTCTCCACTTCAATCCATACTTCATGCTGCTGCCCGGATTATCTTTGTCCAGAAACGCTCTGGACATATTAGTCCCCTCCTCAAAAACCTCCAATGGCTACCGATCAATCTGCGCATCAGGCAGAAACTCCTCACCCTGGGCTTCAAGGCTGTCCATCACCTCGCCCCCTCCTACCTCACCTCCCTTCTCTCCTTCTACTGCCCAGCCCGCACCCTCCGCTCCTCCACCACTAATCTCCTCACTGTACCTCGCTCTCGCCTGTCCCGCCATCGACCCCCGGCCCACGTCATCCCCCGGGCCTGGAATGCCCTCCCTCTGCCCATCCGCCAAGCTAGCTCTCTTCCTCCCTTCAAGGCCCTGCTGAGAGCTCACCTCCTCCAGGAGGCCTTCCCAGACTGAGCCCCTTCTTTCCTCTCCCCTCGTCCCCCTCTCCATCCCCCCGTCTTACCTCCTTCCCTTCCCCACAGTACCTGTATATATGTATATATGGTTGTACATATTTATTACTCTATTTATTTATTTATTTATTTATTTTACTTGTACATTTCTATCCTACTTATTTTATTTTGTTGGTATGTTTGGTTCTGTTCTCTGTCTCCCCCTTTTAGACTGTGAGCCCACTGTTGGGTAGGGACTGTCTCTATGTGATGCCAATTTGTACTTCCCAAGCGCTTAGTACAGTGCTCTGCACATAGTAAGCGCTCAATAAATACGATTGATTGATTGATTGATGCTCCATACACACTGGGCCTTCTCAGCCCCCCTCTCAGCACCTCCAGAGCAAAGGAAACGTCCGGCACTTGCCACCTCACCTCCCTACAAACTCTCAGCTCCCCTCACCTCAGCTGAGCAAACCGCCTTCCCTTAATGATGGCATTTTCCCTTCCAACCACCCAGGGATGGGACCAGCTCCCCTCCGCATTATCAAGGAGACTTCATCCTGTCCTGTTTTCCACCATCCCAGCGGGAATGAGAACGGCATCTGCAGTGTGAGGCCTCACAAAACCGCTTGGCAGCCAACGGATGCTTAGCCACTACTGTGGACTCTGAATCATAAAGAGAAATTCTGCTCCTCTAGCCACAGCTCCCCACTGACTTGTTTTGGTTTTGTGTTACTGAACATTTGTCCTTGCCCCTTATGTTGAATATTTTAGTATTTCATTACTCCCAATAATAATAATAATAATTTTGGTATTTGTTAAGCGCTATGTGCAAAGCACTGTTCTAAGCCCAATCCATGTTGCCTCCAGCTCTACCCCCGGACACACCTATATTCAGAGATTGTGAGCCCCTAAAAGGACAGAGTCTCACCTGTATACTCTTACCCAGTGCTTAATACAGTGCTCTGCACACAGTAAGAGCTTGCTCTGCACATAGTAAGTGCTCAATAAATACGATTGATTGATTGATTGATTAATAAGTACTACTACTACTACTATTAGAGGAGGAAGAAAAGCCAGCAGAGAGGAAGAAGCAACAAAGGACATGTTCTATGATGGGGAGTGACTGAACTGAAGGGTGATATGAAGGATAAGGAGAGAAGGTCAGTAAAACAGAGCCACACAAAGTTAACTGAAATTGGAAAAGATCAAAAGAAAAAAAAGAAAAATCTGGAAATATTGGATCCAGGCTCCAGGAGGAAGACAGATCATCTGCCTTACCTTGGGAGAGGAAAGGAAGAAGGGAAGAAGAAAGGAGAAGGAGAAGGGAAACACGGCCACCCTGGACAGTTTTCCCTGCCCCATCACCCCCTCTAGACTGTAAGCTTGTTATTAATAATAATTGTGGTATTCATTCATTCAATCGTATTTATTGAGCACTTACTGTGTGCAGAGCACTGTACTAAGCGCTTGGGAAGTACAAGTTGGCAACACATAGAGACAGTCTCTACCCAACAGCGGGCTCACAGTCTAGAAGCATTTGTTAAGTACTTACTGTGCCAGGCACTGTACAAGCAAATTGGGTTGGACACAGTCCCTGTCCCAAACAGGGCTCACAATCTCAATCCCCAATTTACAGACGAGGTTAACTAGGACCTGGAGATGTAAAGTGAGTTGCCCAAGGTCACACAGGAGAAAAGTGGCAGAGCTGGGATTAGAACCCACAACCTTCTGATTCCCAGGCCCAAGCTCTATCCACTACACTATAGTTGGGCACAGGGAATCTGCGTGGCTTAGTGGAAAGAGCACAGGCTTGGGAGTCAGAGGTCATGGGCTCTAATCCCAACTCTGCCACTTTGTCAGCAGTGTGACTTTGGGCAAGTCACTTAACTTATCTGGGCCTCAGTTACCTCATCTGTAAAATGGGGATTAAGACTGTGAGCCCCACGTGGGACAACCTGACAATCTTGTATCTACCCTTGCTTAGAACACTGCTTGGTACATAGTAAGAGCTTAACAAATACCATCATTATTATTATTATTACCAAATCTTTTGAGAAGCAGCATGGCCTAGTGAATAGAGCATGAGTCTGGCCATCAGAAGGACCTGGGTTCTAATCCCGGCTTTGTACAGAAGCAGCATGGCGCAGTGGAAAGAGCCCTGGCTTTGGAGTCAGGGGTCATGGGTTCGAATCCCGGCTCTGCCCATTGTCAGCTGTGACTTCGGGCAAGTCACTTAACTTCTCTGGGCCTCAGTTCCCTCATCTGTAAAATGGGCATTAAGACTGTGAGCCCCCCGTGGGACAACCTGATCTCCTTGTAATCTCCCCAGTGCTTAGTACAGTGCTTTGCACATAGTAAGCACTTAATAAATGCCATTATTATTATTATTATTATTACTGTCACTTAATTTTGTTGTGACTCAGTTACCTTATTTGAAAAATGGGGATTAAGACTGTGAGCCCCATGTGGGACAAGAACTGTGTCCAACCTGATAAGCTTGTATCTCCCCAGCACTCAATATAGTGCCTGGCACATAGTAAACACTTAAATACCGTCAAAAAGTACTCTGTTGCATCGTACTCTCCCAAGCATTTAGAACAGGGCCCTGCACACAGTAAACGCTCAGTACCATTGATTGATAGATTACATACGGTAAACATGTTCTGAGCAAGGGTCCTCCTCTTCACCTCCAGCCCTGAGGAGTTCCCTCCCCAACTTCAGCCAGAAGGAACGGTGAACAGAGACGGTTTTCTCCTGCAGGTCACCAGTTAGCAGGATGCCTAACCTCCCACCTAAACAAGGATATGTCCAAGCCAGCCCTGCCCTGGCTTCTCCCCTCCCTGCAGGCCCGTGGCCTTCGCCCCAGTTCCAGCCTGCATAACCCAGTGACTCATTGGGCATCTTGTCTTTGGCCCCGATCCAGCTGGAAGCAGGCACCGTCTACCCAGGGAGGCCAGATTCTGGCTTGTCCAGGGCATCATTTGGCCAATGGCCGCTCCCCTTTCCCAGCACAGCTCACGGCCAACTGGGAAGAGACCAATCTTCGTACTGAGGAACTGAGATAACCACCTCAAACCCCACCATGCCGGACTTCAAGTTTGTCAGACAGCTCACGCTATATGTCCATTTGGCCATGAAGAAGTCTGCCACTGACAGGTTGCTTCCAAGTCCTCTCATTTATCGCATCAGCTTGGACAGCCGGTTTCCCATTCCAATGAAGCAGTCCTCTCGCTTAGCGGGACCTGTCCTTCCAAACTCAGAGGTCCACTGGAGGGGGCCGGATGAGGGACATGGCATGTTGGGCAGGGACTGTCTCTATATGTTGCCAACTTGTACTTCCCAAGCACTTAGTACAGTGCTCTGCACACAGTAAGCGCTCAATAAATATGATTGATTGATTGATTGATTGATAGAGCCCAGGCCTAGGAGTCAGAAGGTCATGGGTTCTCATCCTAGCTCTGCCACTTTGCTGTGTGACCTTGGGCAAGTCGCTTCACTTCACTGTGCCTCCGTTCCCTCATCTGTAAAAGGGCATGGAGACTGTGAGCTCCACGCTGGACAGGAACTGTGTCTAACCCAATTTGCTTGTATCCACCCCGGCGCTTAGTACGGTGCCTGGCACATAGTAAGCCCTTAATACCACAATTTTTATTATTATGATGAGGTTGGAGACAGAGCCCCGAGAGCAGAATCCAGTTGGCCCAAAGCCAACCTCTCAGGCTTGGGCTGAGTCCCGGGGGAGTTTCAGAAGGTGGGGATGGCCGCGGGGGGCTAGGGGCTGCAGCACTGGCCTGAGACCGAGCTGGGGCTGATCCACGACTCATCACTCACTTCTATGTGAGCGAGCCCCAGGTCACTACTCCCTCCGTCTCAATCACTACCCCGTAGCAAGGGTCAGTCTTGAGCCAGGACCCAGATTTCCAGCCCACAAAGGACTCCAGGACTGCACATAACAACCATTCAGTCCCTTTCAAATGGGGGGTCCTTCCTGTTCCACTACAAATTGTTCTTATTGGCCAGTGCGGACAAAGACTTGGAAGAGGCTGTGGAGGCTAAGCCTTTCCCTCCTGCTGCTGCCTCTTCCCAGCAGTGTGGCCGTACCCTGTCCTGCCGACCTGCGACCTTTCCCACAAGGCCACCCGCCTCACCATCCGGGAGGCTCACCCACAGTAGCGCCACATTTTAAAAGGTCTTTCAAAGAGAAAAAATACGAAAACCCCAGCGTGAACCATCATCTCCCAAGACAATGGCGTGAGTTCAGTCCCCGATTCATGAGGAGCTGGGAGGGGAGCATAAGTGGCCAGTGAAATGCTCTAGGATAAGGCCAAATTGGCCAACCTCCACAAAATGGCACCGACGTGCCACGTGCCCGGTGTAATGCACATGATGTAATAAGTTTGGCTTTTATGAAGGTCAGGGACCACCCTACATGTGTGCCATCTTAAGCGCAGAGTTGTATCTGGGGTTTAAGCATCCTTGTGCACACTTGAGTCAACACAATCATTCCACGCTGACTGGGGCCCAAGTCTCTCCATCCCCTCCCACCCACCCAAGAGCAGAAGACGACTATGGAAGGAAATGGAAAGGGCATCATTTCAGAAGGCACCAGGAGCCAAAGTCAACGGTGGAGAGGAGAGGTTTGGGCCAAAGCCCCGGGCAGATCTGAATTGGGATTCTGCCAGCACTGCTCCTAGGTGAACACGGGGAGAATTTTTTTACGGTATTTGTTAAGTGCTTACTATGTGCCGGGCACTGTTCTAAGCACTGGGGGAAATACAAGGTAATCGGGTTGTCCCACGTGGGGCTAACAGTCTTAACCCCCATTTTCCAGATGAGGTAACTGAGGCACAGAGAAGTGAAATGACTTGCCCAAAGTCACACAGCTGACAAGTGGCGGAGCCGGGATTAGAACCCACGGCCTCTGACTCCCAAGCCCTTGCTCTTTCCACGGAGCCAAATGAACTGCTCCATGGTGAAAGGCCTCCAAAGTGTCAGAAACTGGCATATTAATAGTGGGGGATGATGGGGAGAGAGAAACCTCTTACAGTCAGGCAGCTTTTTAGAGGACTTAGCTCTTGAACTGCAAACACATTTTATTTTCTATCCCCACAGAGACCTTGAATCTCTAGACCTCCTGTGATTATACCCCAAGCCATTATGTCTCACTTGAACTCCCTCCTCACCCCGCCAGCTGCCAATCCACAGCAGCAGATTTGCTTTTCTCTGCCAGTCGGGACCCAATTGTTCTCCACGCCACTGAGGCATCTCCATCCCAACCCACCTTCCAGCACCCGGCGGGAGAGAGGAAGGCAGTCGCAGCCACCGTCAATGTCCCCTGCACCCAACAGCCAGTCCCACTGCCTCCCCGGGAATTAGCACCAGCTCTCCTCCTCCGCTGCACCAAGGAGATTCCATCCCATCCTGCCTCTCCCCACACTGATGGGTAACAGAAAAGTGCCCACAGCCTGAGACCTCCAAAAAAAATCCCAGGAAGACTTTGAACAAGTCATTTCCTTCTCCATGCCTAGGTTACTTCATCTACAAAAGGGGGATTAAGTCTGTGAGCCCCATGTGGGACAGGGTCCAACCTGGTTAGCTTGTATTTACCCCAGAGCTCAGTACAGTGCCTGGCACATAGTAAGCATTTAACAAATGTAAGCTCGTTACGGGTAGGGAGTGTGTCGCTTAATTCTGCTGTATTGTACTCTTCCAAGTGCTTAGTACAGTGCTTTGCAAATGGTAAGCACTCAATACCACTGACTGATTAAAAAACACCCCCCAAAAAATCTCAAAGTTCATATCATGCACCTCATTACTCTTCAGAAAGAAATTCCACCACCCTCCATGTTAGCATATTTTCACAGCTCACAACTCTTGCTAACAGGAAGTTCTTTCAGATTTGTAATCTAGATTTCTCTTGCAACATTTATATAAATTCACCTAGCTACCAAAATATGTTTGGAAATCACCACTGCAGATTGAGTACGAGAGAATTAAAATATACAATTAGAGGGGGGAAAAACCTAAAAAAAAATTATATGGATTGGTAACAATTAAAATGAAAATATTTGAGAGTCCACATTCTGATTTACATAAGGCTTTGCTGATGTTCCCTTATCTCCAAAAGAAGCTATGAAATGATTTGTACCAAAGCACACTGTTTACATTTTTGGACCTCTCTCTCATTCTCCAGGTACCAAACAAGAGAAATATGAAAACTCAAGACTCTACGTTCATGAATGAAAAGGTAGCCACAAACTGCACTTCCTACTCAGAGATGAGAGTTTAAGAAAACACCACACTGGCCCCCATCGACATACTGCAATTTAAAAGGGCTTAACAGGCACATCAAAATTCTCCACAAGCAGAATCTGTCACCACCGCCGTCGCCCCCCGAACCCACACACATACACGCTTTTAGAACGACCTGAAACTATTAGTCCTTTTGAAGGTTCTGGAAATCCAACTAAATAAAACATGCTGATGGCTTGCTTCTCTCTTCAAGGACAGGACAAATTACCCAAACACAAAGCAGCCTTAAGCCATTGGATAGCACAGAACGTGGCTTGGCCCTCTTCCTGGGAACTTGCTTAGTAAATCGATCACATAGCCTGGTGATACACAACTGCAACAAATCCACTTGGCTATTGTGAGACCAACCTGTTTTCCCCTCAACATGCCTCATTTCCTGATTAACCCAAAGGATACCCTAGCTATTTGCTGTAAATACCCTGCCATCCCCATCCCCTCCATAGTAAAACCAAAAACAATCGCAAATCCGGAATAGCTATCTGGAAAGATTTGAATGTTACATATAGGCAACCACGCCAGGGTTGAAATGGCAAGCTTGTGGGTGGAAAAGATGCAAGTCAGAGATGAAAATGAACACTTCTCCAAAACGAACAGTTTCCTAAAACAGGTAAATACCCTGAGCAGAAAGCACCTGTCATCATCATCAATCGTATTTACTGAGTGCTTACTGTGTGCAGAGCACTGTACTAAGCGCTTGGGAAGTACAAGTTGGCAACATATAGACAGTCCCTACCCAACAGTGGGCTCACAGTCTAAAAGGGGGAGACAGAGAACAAAACCAAACATACTAACAAAATAAAATAAATAGAATAGATATGTACAAGTAAAATAAATAGAGTAACAAATATGTACAAACATATACATATATACAGGTGCTGTGGGGAAGGGAAGGAGGTAAGATGGGGGGGATGGAGAGGGGGACGAGGGGGAGAGGAAAGAAGGGGACCTGTCAGGAAACTCACATAGAGAACCAGGATCTGGGGCTATTGCCTAGTTACTGGTGGATGTAAAGGGGGAGGGAATTCCAGGCCAGAGGGAGGATGTAGGAAGGGGGTAGGATCCTGGTACCTCTCTCCTCAGCAGACTCACATTTCCTATCTTCTTCAGGACACTTCTACTTGGATGTCCCGCCAACACCTCAAACAATGTGCCCACAACAGAACTCCCACCCAAAGCCTGCCTTCCCTGTGACTTTCCTACCACTGTAGGCCACACCACCATCCTCTCCATCTCACAAGTCCGGAAACTTGACATTATCCTCGACTCATCGCTCTCAACCGCCACTTGTCAGCTGTGTGACTTTGGGCACGACAACTTCTCTGGGCCTCAGTTACCTCATCTGTAAAATGGGGATTAAGACTGTTAGCCCCACGTGGGACAACCTGATGATCTTGTATCTACCCCAGTGCTTAGAACAGTGCTTGGCACATAGTAGGCACTTAACAAATACCAACATTAATATCATTATTATTATTATTCAATCCACATATTCATCATCACCAAATCCTGTCATTCCCACAACATCCCTAAAATCCACCCGTTCCTCTATGCCCAAACTGCTGAGCCAAGCACTCATTTCCCATCTTGACTACTGCTTCACCCTCTTCACACACCTCCCTGAAGCCTTGCAACAATTTTTACCTTTTCCTTACAGGACGCATTTTTCAATGCTTTAGTATATCATTCTTTCATGGAGCCTCCACAATTCCTCCAACACCCTCTTAAAATTGACGTAGTCAAGACAGAACACAGAACTCTAAATAAAAGTTTAGGCAGCTCTTGTGGCCAAAACAGAACTCTTCATCTTCCCTCCCAAATCCTCTTTTTCACTTAACTTTTCCATCAACGTTGACACCACGACCATCCTCCTTATTTCCCCCTCTAGATTGTGAGCTCACACCGTGGGGAGAGAATGTGTCTGTTTATTGTTGTGTTGTGCTTTCCCAAGCGTTAAGTACAGTGCTCGTCACACAGTAAGCACTCAAATATGATTGACTGACTGACATTATACTTGACTCCTTCCTTTCATTCAACTCCCATATTCAATCTGTCAAAAAATACCATTGCTTTTTCCTTCCCAGCATTTCCAAGATCCATTCCCTTCACCCCAAACATATACTTTGCTAATCCAGGCACTTGTCATAGCCTAGGCTTGACTATACTCGCCTCCTCATTGGTCTCCCTGCCTCCAATCTCTCTCTGACTCCAGACCATACTTCACCCTGCTGTTTGGATCATTTCTCCCCACTCCACAGAAATCTCCAAAACTCCCAAGCTTTGGCTTTAAGGCACTCAACAGCATACCTTACTGGAAAGAGTGGGACTCCGGGAGTCAGAGGACTTGGTTCTAATCCGGATCCACCACTTGTCTGCTGTTTGACCTTGGGAAAGTCATTTAATATCTCTGAGCCTCCATTTCATCATCTGTAAAATGGGGACTGGATGCCTGTTCTCCCCGCCACTTAGACTGTCAACCTCTTATGCGGCAGGGGCTGTGTCCGACCTGATCACCTTCTATCTACCCCAGGGTTTGAAACAGTGCTTGACATGCTTTATTCATCCCTCCTTCCAGCCCCACAGCACTTATGGACATATCTGTAATTTATCTGTATTAGTGTCTGTCTCCCACTCTAGACTGCATGCTTATTATGGGCAGGGAATGTGCCTGCTTATTGTTGAACTGTATTCTCCCAAGCACAAGGTCTCACTGCTGTCGACCCAGACAGGGGCAGGGGATTCAGAACCAGGGCAGAGGGAGGGCACTGGAAGAAAGGATTGGGTTGACCTGGGTATCCATCTTTCCATACACTCTCTTACCAACTGCACCTTTCTTTGTCCTCCTGCTCCTACTAATAGTAAATCATTTGTATTGACTGTCCCTTCTCTAAACTGCTTGAAGTCAGGGACTGGGACTTCTACCTCCACTGTACTTTCCCAAGAGCTTAGTAGCCTCTTCTGCAGCCAGTAATAATGATAATAATAATGATGGTATTTGGTTAAGCGCTTACTTTTGTGCCAGAAATGGTCCAGAAATGACCCCAGTGTGTAGTCAAGGAGCAGGCTATAGCCCCAGCTCATCCAAACCTGTGGGCCTATAAGCTTATCCACGATGGGGGAATATTCCTTTGGGAAAACGAAACTCGGATATTCTCGCAAAAGCTATTTAAGGAGTGGCAAAACGCTCGGGAACTTTCTTAGGGAAAACGATATAAAACTTTAACTACATGCAGCCTCTGGGTTTCAGCTGAACACTGGAGAGGTCAGGTGGCTGGGGGTTAGGTAGTGAATAGACAGCTCCTCAAGGCTTCCAAGCCCTCCTAAATCCACTCTCCTCCAGGAAGCCTTTCCCAATTACACTAGCCTGGGTCAGGTCAGTCCAACAACTCTCTTGTCGTTTATGCAGCTCTCCTTAACACTTATATAATCAATGAAGAACTTGTTTATTCAGTTACCCATCTTTCCATACACTCTCTTACCAGCTGCACCTTTCTTTGTCCTCCTGCTCCTACTAAGAGTAAATCATTTGTACTGACTGTCCCTTCTCTAAACTGCTTGAAGTCAGGGACTGGGACTTTTACCTCCACTGTACTTTCCCAAGAGCTTAGTAGCCTCTTCTGCAGCCAGTAATAATGATAATAATAATGATGGTATTTGGTTAAGCGCTTACTTTTGTGCCAGGCACTGTACTAAGCAGTGGGGTGAGTACAATCAAACTGAGTTGGACACAGTCCCTTGTCCCGTGTGGGGCTGACTGTGTCAATCCCCATTTTACAGATGAGGTAACTGAGGCACAGAGATGTGAAGCGACTTGCCCACGGTCACACGGCAGACAAGTGGTGGAGCCAGAATTAGAAACCACGAGCTTCTGACTCCCAGGCTCACGGTCCATCCACTATGCCATGCTGCTTCTCAGGAGCCATGTGAGCCCGGGCTTTGGAGTCAGAGGTCATGGGTTCAAATCCCGGCTCCGTCACTTGTCGTCTGTGTGACTTTGGGCAAGTCACTTCACTTCTCTGGGACTCAGTTACCTCATCTGGAAAATGGGGATTAAGACTGTGAGCCCCAAGTGGGACAACCTGATCACCTTGTAACCTCCCCAGCGCTTAGAACAGTGCTTTGCACATAGTAAGCGCTTAATAAATGTCATTATTATTATTATTGCTGGATTAATAATTATAATAGTAATAACAATAATATTGGTATTTATTAAGCGCTTACTATGTGTCAAACACTGTTCCAAGGGCTAGGGTAGATACCAGCTAAATCGGTTTGGACCCAGTCTCTGACTCACATGGGGCTCACAGTCTTAATCCATATTTCACAGATGAGGGAAATGAGGTATAGAGAAGTGAAGAGACTTGCCCAAGTAAATTCATTCATTCAATCGTATTTATTGAGCACTTACTGTGTGCAGAGCACTGTATTAAGCGCTTGGGAAGCACAAGTTGATGGGGGAGCCAGTATTAAAACCCAGGTCCATCTGACTCCCACTCTGATTTGCCCACTAGACCAAGCTGCTTCCCATTAACTCCAGGCTGTCAGTAAATTCACCCATCAAGGATAATAAGAATAATAGTAATAAATGTGTTATTAAGCACCCATGCACCAGGCACTGTACTAAGTGCTGGAACACATAAAACAATCAGGCTGGATACACTCCCTGCCCTACATGGAGCTGATAGACTAAGGGGAAGGGAGAACAGGTATTGAATCCCATTTTACAGATGAGAAAACTGAGGAGCAGAGAAGTTCATTCATTCATTCAAATGTAGTTATTGAGCGCTTACTGTGTGGAGCACTGCACTAAGCGCTTGGGAAGTACAAGTTGGCAACATATAGAGATGGTCCCTACCCAACAGTGGGCTCACAGTCTAGAAGACTAGAAGTCTAGAAGTTACGTGACTTGTCCAAGGTCACCCAGCAGGCAAGTGGCAGGCAGGATCAGAACCCAGGTCCTCTGATTCCCAGACCCGTGTTCTTTCCACTAGGCCATGCCTTCCCGGGTGGAATTAGCATTTCAGGTATGCCTCCTGTCCCCACAATTTCTCCTTCCATAATGTGCTTGTGTTATTAAACCCATTAGACACATGATTAGACACATGACTAAGCAATTATCAGACCAAATTGGTTTATTCAATTTAGGGCTTAAAAGGGCAAATACACCTTTGTGACAATAGAAAAATGCTGCTGGATGCTAACTGAGAAGGGCTAGGGTGGTTTACCCTAACAATTTCCCAAGCCATGCACTTTCCCTTGATCTCAATAGGGGAAACTGGTTTTTCATTTAGAAGAAACACATAATGAAAAAACTCAACTGATCCCAGTGAAGTGATTACGGGGTGTATTCAGAGCAGGGACGGATAAAAACTGGCATTTTTTTTTTAAAAAAAAAAAGATGAACTTCCTGGCAATTAGGCCAATTCCCAAAATGAATCACCCTTTCCTTCACGTGGAAGTTGGTGACTAAATGTTTACTACTTCTTCTGCTCCCAGAAGTAGAGCTGGACTTAGGGCGGTTACAACTTAAGTGGTTCTGCACTTACATGCTGTGTGATCTCAGGCAAGTCACAACTTCTCTGTGACTAAATTCCCTCATCTACAAAATGGGGATTTGATACCGGCTCTCCCTCTGACTGTGGGCCCTGATTATCATGTATCTACCCCAGTGGTTAGTACAGTGCTTGGCACATTATAAGCACTTAATAAATGACGGTGATTATTTCAAGGAAAAAAAAAAACTCAGCCTAGTGGAATGAACATAGGACTGGGAGTGAGGAAGCCAGAACTCAAGTCCCAGCTCTGCCAGTGGCCTGCTGTGTGCTCTTGGGCAAATCCCAACCTCTCTGAACCTCAGCTCTCTGCAAGCCGGGACTGTATCCAATCTACTTGTCTTGCATCTACCCTAGTGTTCGGCCCATAAGCGATAACAGATACTATTACTATTACTACCATCATGCATTCTTTGCAGTTACTAAGGAAGACTGTTGGATCTCCCTCCAGGAGATCTTTAAAATAGGCTATGTGGGAAAGGTCACTGCAATCCTGCCTGGAGGCAGGGGGGGTGAATAAAGTGACCTTCTTTGGCAACCCTCAGTATTATCATTCTAGGATTCAGTCTTCGAGCAGCACAATCATGAGGATTTTATGTGTAGGTTAGCTTTCTGAAGGTCTGGGGTATTACCAAATTCACCCATAAAATGTTCCGGTCTAAACCAACTGGCAAAAAAAAAAAAAAGTCTTCCTAAAGGGAAAGTGAACTTGTGTATCCATGTGGATCATCTGAAAAAGGCCCAATATAGAAATCCCCCATAAAAATGCATAGTGCAGGCCAGTCTGAATATAATGTATCTGACAAGTCAGATATTTCCATTTGTATTTAAATGTATTTAGAAGGTGAACAAAATGACAGTTCCCAGCCTCTCGATCATGCAACAGACAATATCTACTTGTGTTCTTTAGAAGTGAACTGCATAGACATGTCTGTTTTGTGCCACTGCGTAGCTAAGAAGTACAATCCTCTTCCTTACCTCTGTTGCCTTATTTGCATCACCTGTGTTTCTCTATTTTTTTTTACCCCCAAAAATGTGTACATCCACAAGGAGTCTACTATTCTGCTCAAAAATCTGGATTGCCAAGTTTCTGAATAATCACATTGGAGAGTTTTTCCTGTATAATCGAGACCACTCTCCATTCTCATACCATTACGTCCCAAGTTCTGGGAGAAAGAACTTCATATCTGTGATGCATTCCTTGCTCGGTCTACCCATCACGCAGCTAGTTACGCTACTAGCATGCTTGTTAATCCTGGACACTTAAACGCACACGTGAAAACATGTTTGCAACCTTTGGGAAGAAACTCATTTCAAAGAAATTACACTGAGCGGCTGCTCACAGTCACACGTTGGTACATCACATTTCACTATCGTTTAGCTCAGCAGGCTGAGCTCATCATCGGAATTCCTTGGATAGTCAAGTGTTGGGTGTTAATGGCTGTACTCCGCATGCAGAGTCAGCCCAGGGCTTGGAGACAACCGAGTCAAGCACCAGCTTGTAATGGGACGCCCTGCATAACTGTGACTCATCCCAGATACAGATGACCAACTAGCATGTCCAACTCAGCAAGTCATTGATGTCCTGAGAGACTAGAAAACCAGATAACAGTCCACTGTGTGTACTATCAATAGAGTATCTTGAAAAGTCCTACAGTGTTATTTCTAGCCCACCTTCTTGGCCAATCCACATCACCTATGAAACACATTTAATTTGAATTCATTCCCCATTAGATCGCAAATTCCTTGAGGGCAGAGAAAGTGTGCCTTGCTATTCTTAATCCCCCAGGCACTCAGTACAGTGCCTAGCCCTCAGTAGGTGAGCAATAAATGTCACTGATTATCATTATTTTAACAATAATTCTACTAATGTCAGTAATAATAATGGCATTGGTTTGGGGCCTGCTTTGTGGAAAGCCCTATACTAAATCCTGGGGAAAGGTGCAAGCTTTTTTGGTTTCTTGTTCTTTCACTCAAGCACTGGACTAACCACTTGGGAGAGTACAAAACACAGTTGCTAGTCACATTCCCTGCCCACCACGAGTTTACAGTTTAGAGGGGGAAACTAGTACTTTTATTACCAAAGCACCTTACACGGCTTATTTTAATTCAGCCCTCACAAATTCTTTTGGCATTTCACTCTGGCTATCCCAAGAAAATGGAAATGACTCCCTCAACACCTACAAAGTCACACTGATCGATGATCACAAAGATGCCTTAGAAAATGGATGAGGGAACAGTGGGATTTGCTGCTGTGGAGGTCTCCCTTGATATTCGATTACATCTGTTCTCACAACGGGTGGTCTCACAATGCAGGGAACTAGGCATGGAAAGACTAGGTGAGAAATTGTGAATGGGCCAGGGCAAACCCTCACCATTATTGCCAAGCCAACTCAAGCATATGCCCGGCTGGTGGTACAACACAGCATTCCCCCGTTAACCCCTGGACTGCGAGAAAAGCTCGCCTAAATGGAAGGGAGTCCATAAAAAGTACACAACTCTATTTTCATGGGTTCTAATCCTGGCTCTGGCAGCTGCCTGCTGTGTGACCATGGGCAAATCACTTAACTTCTCTGTCCCTCGGTTTCCCCATCTGTAGATCCTATTCCCTCCTACTGAGAATGTGAGCCCCATTCCAACTGAATCCAATCTATCTTGTATCTACCCCAGAACTTAAAACAGGGCTTGACCCATAGCAAGCACTTAAATACTCTAATAATCATTATTACAGGATCACCCATAATAATAATAATAATAATAATAATAATAATAATAATGGCATTTATTAAGCTCTTACTATGTAGAAAGCACTGTTCTAAGGTTCTACGGTCTAGCCAGTCACACAGTATGGGAGCTAGGCTGCCTGAAATCCACTGACAATGGGTCAAGAGTCTGGGGAGACTAGATGACGGTCAGAAAGCAAACAGCCTTTGTCTGGTAACTCAGAGTTAATAATAATAATAATAATGGCATTTATTAAGCGCTTACTATGTGCAAAGCACTGTTCTAAGTGCCGGGGAGGTTACAAAAATAATAATAATAATGATGATGGCATTTATTAAGTGCTTACTATGTGCAAAGCACTGTTCTAAGCGCTGGGGAGTTTACAAGGTGATCAGGTTGTCCCACGGAGGGCTCACAGTCTTCATCCCCATTTTACAGATGAGGGAACTGAGGCCCAGAGAAGTGAAGTGACTTGCCCAAAGTCACACAGCTGACAAGTGGCGGAGCCGGGATTTGAACCGATGACCTCTGACTCCAAAGCCCGGGCTCTTTCCACTGAGCCACGCTGCTTCCCAAGGTGATCAGGTTGTCCCACGGGGGGCTCACAGTCTTCATCCCCATTTTACAGATGAGGGAACTGAGGCTCCGAGAAGTGAAGTGACTTGCCCAAGGTCACACAGCCGACATGTGGCAGGAGTCGGAACTCGAACCCACGACCTCTGACTCCAAAGCCCGTGCTCTTTCCACTGAGCCACGCTGCTTCTCCAGAGTTGGGGTGAAGGGCTGACTGCAGCCAAGGCAGCAGGAGTCACACTTCAGGGGAGTCACACTTCAGGCTGCTACTGGAAAAAGCTCAAGCAGTGCAGCATAGGTGGGGTCTGCTGGGAAGCGGAGCAGGAAGTAAGCCAATCTGACCCACACCATCACCCCCTGAGTGGCTTTTTTCAGGTAATGGTAGAACAATGATGATGATGAAAACACTCCAGTTTTGGTGCATCACTCATTATTCCAAATCAATCAATAGTATTTATTGAGCACTTCCTGTATACAGAGCACTGGACTAACCACTTGGGAGAGTACAAAACACAGTTGGTAGTCACATTCCCTGCCCACCACGAGTTTACAGTCTAGAGGGGGAAACTAGTACTTTTATTACCAAAGCACCTTACATGGCTTAATTCAGCCCTCACAAAACCCCTGCAAGGTAGGGTAGGTATTATTATGCCCATTTTATAGATGAGGAAACTGAGGTATGAGAAGGCTAAATGACTTGCCCCAAAATCACACAATAGTCCTGGTAGAGCCAGGACTAGAACCTGGTACCTCCGACTTCCAGGGCCGCAGTTTTTCCACTATATCAGCACTGCCTGCCCAAAGTGCTTTTACTTCAGTTACTTTATTTTAGCCTCACACATCCCTGTGATTCGGGAAGAGTCAAGGGTTATCCCTCTTTTAATGAAGAAACCAAAGTCCAGAGAGGTTCAGGGACTTGCCCAAAGTCACCCAGCAGGCCAGTAGCAGAGGTGAGAATACAACCTGGGTCTCAGCCCTATTTAAGTCACACCTCCTTCAAGAGGCCTTCCCTGACTGACTTATCATTCCCCCACCCTATTCGCCCAGTATGTACTTGAGTCCGTACCCCTTAAGTTCTTTGATACCCCATCCTCAGCCTCACAGTACTTAGGACCATATCCTTAAACTCTGCTGCTTCCCCTATCTGTACTTTAGTTAAATGTTGATTTTTCCAAGCTAGCTTACACTCTAGGAAGGGATCGTGGCTACCAACTCTGGAGAGCTGTACTATTCCAAACGCCTATTATTATTATTATTATTATTATTATTATTATTATTATTATTATTATTATTCTTGTGGGTGATCCCGTAATAACAATAATAATAATAATATTGTTCTGCACACAGTAAGCTCTCAATAAATACCATTCATTGATCAATCTCCTGACTCCCAGTTCCACACTATTTCCACTGGGCCCCAGTGGCTTCTTGGGAGCCCAGAAGACAGAGCCCAAAGCAGCTACGGGCTCTAAAAGAACAGCTGGGCCGATTTAACCAGAAACTACCTCTGGACCTGTTGGGCAACAGGACACTAGGTTTCAGACTCCGAAACCAGCTTCCTGAGGATGGATGATGTCTTCAAAAACAAAGGCCGGTAGAAGCAGAATACAGCAGATTCTTAGTCCCTATTAGCATGAGATATAACCTGAAAAGAAAATCTGGTTTCCGAAATAGCTGGCTCTCCATTTTGCTCTCTTCCACACCACTGCAAGACTCCACACTAGCTTCTGGCAAGGACCTCTTGGAAGGATTTTTTTTTGAGCTCTGGATGCCTAGAAGATGGTAGCAGATATAAGATCCTCTCCACTCTAACCCTGAATGTTCCCTCCGACTTATGTACACATCCGCTATTTATTTATATTAATGTTTGCTTCCCCTCTAGACTGTAAGCTCATTGTGGGCAGGGAACGTGTCTACCAACTCTGTTACACTGTACTCTCCCAAGCACTTAGCATAGTAGTGCTCAATAAATATGACTGCAACTCTGATTCATCAATTGCTACATAGGTCATCCAAAGAATGATGCTTATCCTAAGTACATAAAGGGAATCTGTGACAAATACATCTTTACAAAGGGGAATCAGGGGAGGAAAGACAGGCTGAAAAAAGAGGACTATAAATTCAAAGAGCTCCTCATTCTGGAATTTTACTTTTCCCACTAGTGCATCTCCCCACCCCTCAAAAATCTACACCCCACATGATGCTTTCTGAATATCTGATCACAGATGTAGGCTAATTAGACCTGGCAAAGCCACACTCATTAAGTAATTGCTGAGCTGGGAAAGACTTGGACAGCAGACAAAATATTTCCACCTGTGCCACCATAAAGCCCTTTCGAATGACCTTTGTAGCCAGCCCTCTTTGTTTCCAGGGATACCCCTGAATAAAAAATGAACTTGCCAGAGGCCTAAGGAAGGTGGTCAAGAGCCCGAACTGGGTGAGGGAGCGCAAGTGGCAGAGACAGCTCTTCGGGACCACAAGAGCAGCCGTCTCTATAACAAACGCTCCCAACTGAAATCAACAATCCGCCCAGGGCCAGACCTTTGAACAACAGTGGCTTAGGATAATCAGCAGGGCCGCTGCCTCACCAGGAAACATTAACTAGTTTATATTTTCCTTCCAATGGCAGGAGATCGGTATCTGGATATATTAAGACATAGGAGGCATTGGTGCCTCATCTTTCCAAACAAAAAAGATAATCATTTGTATTCCTTGAGTGCTCACTGTGTACAGAGCACTGTACTAAGCACCTGGGACAGTACAACATAATGGAGGTGTTAGACACGTTCTCTGCCCCCAAACAGCTACTCAAGTAGAGCAAAAATAAGCATATTTGCACACTAGCAAATATAACATAGCTAGACACAATCAGTTGTGATTCCTGAAAAGCCTCATGTTACAGAAAACTCACATCTTGACAGGCAGTTCGCTTGTGTGAAAAATGATTGCTTCTGACACTGCATCATGTTATATCCAGAGAGACACACATTGTGTGCCCCTAATTCCTCAGCAGTGCTCTATCCAAAACACGTAATGAAACCCCATGCTTTTGCAGAACTGACTGTGCTGTGAACAAATCCTAACAAAAGTAATCCAAGGAAGGTTGGACACAGAGGTTTCCCTTTCTCCCTCATGGAATATTTGGGCACTTATCACAGGGCCAAGAGGTTCCAGTCACATTAAGGGTCTTTTCAGAGATCACTGTGGAAAGTGCCAGCTAGCAAACACACACTAAATATCACTGCATCCTTGTCCAGTGCTGGAGTCAATATCCCGCACACTGCCAATCAATCATATTTATTGAGTGCTTACTGTGCGCAGAGCACTGAACTAAACACTTGGGAGAGTACGATATTACAGACACATTCCCTGCCCACAATGAGTTTACGGTCTAAAGGAAATGGTGAATAATAATAATGCTATTTGCTAAGCCCTTCTTATTACTAAGGGCTAAGCACTGTACAGATACAATATAATCAAACTGGGCACAGTCCCTATCCTACTTAGGGCTCAAAGTCTGCTGGGGAGGGAAAATGGGTATTGAATCCATTTTACGGATTAGGATTCTGACGCTAAGTGAAGTTAAGCGACTTGCCCAAGTTCACCCAGCAGGCAAGTAGCAGAGCTGATATTAGGACCCAGCTCCTCTAATTCCTATGTCTGTGTTTTCACCACTAAGCCAAGTTGCTTCAAATTATCAAATGTCAAACTTCAAAGCATCGAAGCAAACAAGCAATTTTTGCTTCTCCATTTCCTACCTCATTCCCCAGCCACCTCAGCCGAACCTGGTATTCCCCCAAAATCCCAGGCTCCAGGCCACTGACACCTTTAATCCGGACAAAAGTTTTCCTGAGTCCATCATGTTCAATCCAAATCATATAATAAAAACACCTGGAATAGCAGAACAAGCTTTATTGCCGCAAAATGAGTGTGACTTTTTTATGGTTTTTGTTAAGAGCTTTTTGTGTGCCAGGCTTTGTCATAAGCACTGGGTAGATGAAAGTTAATCAGGTTGGACGCGGACCATGCCCCTCGTGGGGCTAACAGTCAATCTCCATTTTATAAATGAGGGAACTGAGGCACAGAGACTTACCCAGGATCACACAGCAGACAAGTGACGGAGCCAGAATTAGAACCCAGGTCCTCGGACTCCCAGGTTCGTGCTCCTTCCACGAAGCAATCTTAATTTAGGGGGATCATTCACAGTGGGGTAACCCACTTCGGTACGAGCCTGTCCTCAGAAAAACTGCATCCAGATACAGAGGAGCTTAAACTCTTTGATTATTGAAAAGCTTTCCATCACCTCATGTCGCTAGGCTGACAGCTACCTTGTAGGGGGAGCCCCCATGCAGTTACACAAATTGGAAAATCAACCAGCACAGGTTGTTGATATAGTTCTGGGCAGTGTGACCCAACTCCATGATGTCACTGTGTTCTGGAGGGATCAGGTTCCCTGAAACCTCACTTTGAAAACACGTCTGCTTAAGCGCTCAAAGCAGCAGCCTCTGGAAGACCTCCTGACATAGACTTCCTGTCAGTGGCCTTCCCATCTGTGGGACCAGATGATCAAAGCTACCTCCTGGGGTAAAAGGAGATTGGCAAGCATCTAATACTACAGTTAGCGAACATCTAAATAAGACATATTTTCACAGACGGAATGTGGCTTCGTATCATTAAGACTTATCTTTTATTAAGATTGGCAAGCATCTAATACTACAGTTAGCGAACACCTAAATAAGACATATTTTCACAGATGGAATGTGGCTTCGTATCATTAAGACCTATCTTTTATTAAGAGTGGCAAGCATCTAATACTACAGTTAGCGAACACCTAAATAAGACATATTTTCACAGATGGAATGTGGCTTCGTATCAGTAAGACTTATCTTTTATTAAGACGTATCTTTTAGACTGTGAGCCCACTGTTGGGTAGGGACTGTCTCTGTATGTTGCCAACTTGTAGTTCCCAAGCGCTTAGTACAGTGCTCTGCACACAGTAAGCGCTCAATAAATACGATTGATTGATTGATTGATTAAGACTAATGGATGATGAACCTCCACTTTTCAGGAACGGTGACAGTTTTATTTTGGTTATGAGATCATAAATTATGATTTCTTTGGGAAGGCAGTGGGACCTACTAGAATGAGCACAGGATGGGAAGTCAGAAGATCCAGGGTCTAGTGCCAGCTCCACCACTTGCCTGCTGGGAACCTTGTGCCTCAGTTTCCTCAACCTTAAAATGGGGGTTTCCCTCTCTTCCAAATTGTGAGCCCAGGTGAGACAGGGATTGTGTCTGATTCAACTATCTCGTATCTATCCCAGTGCTTAACACACACCAATAAATATCATTATTATTATAGTTTCCTCGTCAAACACTTCAATCTTTTTTGAAAAGGAGTCTATTTCATTGCTTATTCACAAGAATGTCTTACACAATTTTCTGTGAATAGATATGCAACTTCAGCTAAAATTCCCAACTCCTTTAGGAAGTAATCTCTTTATCCTCATTTTACACGGGGATAAATGATTCTGATCAAGTAATCGTATTTACTGAGTGCCTACTATGTGCGAAGCCTTGTACTAAGGGCTGGGTGAGATACAAAATGATCAGATTGGACACCATCCCAGTCACCATCTAAGAGAGGAAAGTAGATTCCTAGTTTACAGGTAGGGAAACTGAGGCCCAGAGAAGTTAAACCAGTGCTGGGACTGGAACTCCAGTCTCGTGCTTCCCAGCTCCGCTGGGTCACACTCAATCTTAAAGCCTTTAAATCTAAAAGATCTTTATGCCACATATTGAGGGGTTTTTTTGAGGAGATCTATTTACAGAACACATGAAATAAATAACAGGGAGCCAGTATGACTAAAAGGCAAGTGTAATTGATGCTTCCACCAAAATATTAATGATAATAATATTGGCATTTGTTAAGGATTTACCATGTGCCAAGCACTGTACTAATGACTGGAGTTGATATAGGATAAGTGGGCCAGATGCAGTCCCTGTCCCACCTGGGGCTCACTAAGTAGGAAGGGGCTAATCAGGCATTTAATTCCCACTTCACAGGTGAGGAAACTGAGGCACAGAGAAGTGACTTGCCCCAGGACACAAAGCAGGCAAATGGTGGAGCTAGGATGAGAACCTCCAAGTCCCAGGCCCATGCTCCTTCCACTAAGCCACGCTGCCTCCCTTAGTGTGACACTAAGCGTGCTCCTCAACCAATAGCAGATGTTCTTAATCTCACCTCCCAGACCATGCTTCCACCCCTTCTATCTCACCCAGGGGCTCTCTAGATCTCCTTCCTTCCTGCCTCCCAACCCTTAATCTCTTTTCTTTCCTCTCAAATCTAGTCCAACCCCCACAACCCTACCCTCACTCTGCACATCCTAGGTTGTTCCCCCCTCTACCAACCCAGGATCTTTCTGCTTATCCGTCTATAGCCAGCTCTTAGTTTGTCCAGCATGCAGACCAGCAGGGGGAAGGGAAGGGAAGGGCAGGGCAGGGCCAGGACGCTTTGAAGGCCAGAAGGGACTGGGAGACCCCCCTCGGGCCCCGATCCCATGTCCGAGGTGCCAAGACTCTGGCTCAGACCAAGTGATTTAATATCCTCCCCTCTCTCCTTCTCCAGCCCAGCCTGCACCCTCCGCTCCTCTGCCGCTAACCTCCTCACTGTACCTCGTTCTCGCCTGTCCCACCGTCAACCTCCGGCCCACATCCTCCCCCTGGCCTGGAATGCCCTCCCTCCACACATCTGCCAAGTTAGCTCTCTTCCTCCCTTCAAAGCCCTACTGAGAGCTCACCTCCTCCAGGAGGCCTTCCCAGACTGAGCCTCCTTTTTCCTCTCCTCCTCCCCATCCCCCCAGCCCTACCTCCTTCCCCTCCCCACAGCACCTGCATATATGTTTGTACAGATTTATTACTCTATTTATTTTACTTGTACATATTTAATATTCTATTTATTTTGTTAGTGATGTACATTTAGCTTTAACTCTATTCGTTCTGACGACTTGACACCTGTCCACGTGTTTTGTTGTCTGTCTTCCCCTTCTCAACTGTGAGCCCGTTGTTGGGTAGGGACCATCTCTATATGTTGCCAACTTGTACTTCCCAAGCGCTTAGTACAGTGCTCTGCACACAGTAAGCGCTCAATAAATACGATTGAATGAATGAATAAATGAATATCCACTGTTCGTCACCAAGACCAGCCAGAAAAACAAGTAAATGAAGGAGTACGAGTGGAATTCAAGTTTCCTGGCTCTGCGCCCAGGGCTTTCAAACCCAAGGACCCATCCCGATCCTCAGATTATGATTATATAAGTGGAGAAGGGAGCGGCAGTGGCACTGACTTCCCAGCCACACCTGCAGCCATGGGTAACGTCTCACCATCAGTAGGTCACCCACCCATATACAGACCACACACAGACACACACACACACACATACACACACGTACACAGGTGTGTACTCAATACTGAGGAGCCCATCCCCCTGAATATGACTACTAGGTTTTTTTGACCCTCAATGAGGGGGGAAAAAAGAGGAAAAAGATGGCCTCAGGCACCCCCAAATTTTGTTTCTTATCCTAAGACAACTCCAGTCTTCTCCATTTTCAACTATCATCTCTTCAGAGACAACTCCCAAATCAGCTTCTCCAGCCCCAACCTCTCTCCTCCTCTGAAGTCTCGCATTTCCTCCTGCCTTCAGTACATTTCGCCTTGGATGTGCACCAAAACCTCAAACCTAACATGTCCAAAACGGAACTCCTCATCTCACCCAAACCCTCAACTCCCCACGAATTTCCATCAATGTGGACAACACCACCACCCTCCCTGTCTCATAAGCCCACAACCTTGCATTATCCTCAACTCATCTTTCTCAGCCCACATTTTCGGTCAGAGAGTCACCAGAACCTAATGATTCTGTTGTCACAACATTTCTAGTATCTGCCCATTCCTCTTCATCCAAACTGCTACCATGCTGGCCTAATCCCTTGTCATATGCCACCTCAACTACTACATGAGTCCCTTTGCTCACCTCCCAGTCTCCCACTTCTTCCGTCACCAGGCCATACTTCACTCTGTTACCCTGATCATTTTTAAGAAAAATGTTTTCTACTCCCATCTCCCTACTCAAGTGCCTCCCATGGCTTATCCACCTATCTCCACACCAAACAGAAACTCCTTACCATTGGCTTTAAGGCACTCAATCAGTTCTCTGCCACACATATATCATTACTTCTCACCTGCTATGATTAAAAACTTGGGTCCTCTAACGTCAACCTATTTACTGTACTTCGATCTTGTTTCCCTTGCTGTGGATCCTTTGCTCACATCTGGCCTCCTGTCTGGAGCGGTAAGCTCATTATCGGTAGGGAACACATCTGTTAATTTTACTGTACTGTACTCTCATAAGTACTTAGTACACTGCTCTGCACACAGGAAGCGCTCAACAAATATCATTAAAGCTCTCTTCCATTTTGCATCTAACAGACCACCATTTTCCTCATCTTCAAGGTAGGCAAGCTTCCTTCACTAACAGCATCTCCCGACCTGTTTCGTCTCCCTTCTGCATGCCTGTGCACTTGGATTTGTACCTCCACCTTGGATCCACTGTCATACTCACCCCAACTTCCTCAACATTTATGTTCATCGCCTTATACTTTGTTGCTTCCCCATCTATAATTTATTTTAATGTATCTCCCCCACTGGACTGTAAGCTCCTTGCAAGCAGGCATTGTGTCTACCAACTCTACTGTTCCAACTGTATTATACCATCAATGAAGATGAAATACCATTGATGATACTGTACTCTCCCAAATGCTTAGTACAGTACTGTGGACACAGGGAGCACTCATCAATGAATACCACTGGCTGACTGACTAAACCTAACCTCGATTCCTCCGTGTACCCCAAGCAACCACCCACCCGGCCTGAAAGCCAGATAACCATGTAGGTTGGCAGATGGTTTCAAACCTACAGGAGGGTAAATAATTACCTGGCAAACCTCTCCTTCAGCGTACTCTATGGTTATCTTTCTTCTATCTGTGTTACTAATTACATGCTGATTTTAATCTCGTCTGATTTAGGGGTGTAGGTCGATCATGACCTACAGAAAAGCAGTATGACCTAGTGGATAAAGAACAGGCCTGAGTCAGAAGGGCCTGAGTTTTAATACCAGCTCTGCTACTTGCCTTCTGTATGATCTTGGGCAAGCCACTTCGCTTCTCTGTGCCTCAGTTCTCTCATCTGCAAAATGGGGATTAAGACTGGGAGCTCCCAGTGGGAAACGGACTATATACAACCTAATTAGCTTGTATCCACCCCAAGTGCCTGTCACATAGTAAGCACTTAACAAATATCATTAAAAAAAAAATCATGGCCACTGGGGCCAACACTGAACTTTTCACTGGCTCCTGGATGAAGTTCCTGCTCGATTCCAAATCTTCCCTTAATAGCTTGAAACACAGGATAGCTAATCTTGGTTCCAGTTTATAGGTTTACAGCAGTAGGACCCCAAGTTCAACCCAATGAGGTGAAAACCTCTCCCTTAGATTTCAACAGAAATTAAGGCCCAGAGAAATTAAGTGATTTGCCAAAGGTAACTCAATAAATCAGTGTCAGAGGAGGGATGACAATCTGGGTCATCTGATTCACTGGCCTGTGCTCTTTCCACTAGGATACAACAATAATAATAATGGCATTTGTTAAGTGCTTACTACGTGCCTAGCACTGTTCTAAGCGCTGGGGAGGATACAAAGTGATCAGGTTGTCCCACGTGGGGCTCATGGTCTTAATCCCCATTTTACAGATGAGGTAACTGAGGCACAGAGAAGTTAAGTGACTTGCCCAAAGTCACACAGCTGACAAGTGGCGGAGCTGGAATTTGAACCCATGATCTCTGACTCCCAAGCCCCTGCTCTTTCCACTGGGCCATGAGCATCTGTAGGTCTTAGTTACCTGCAATGTGGTAGAATTGGCTAATCAATCCAATGGTACTTATTCAGTGCATACTGTGTACAGAGCACTGTATTAAGCACCAGGGAAAGTACAATACAACAGTGTCAGTAGACATGTTCGTTGCCTGCAACAAGCTTACAATCTAGAGGATGCTCATCATGTATTGTGTTCTTTGGTCAACTGCCACGCAGAAGAGGGAAGCTTCAGCAACAGAGGTAGAAGTAGTGATAGTTACTGAGTGTCCACTGCACTTGGGAAAGTACAACAGAAGAGATACATTCCCCTGACCCCAAGGAGTTTACACTCTAATGGGGGAAACAAACATATTTACATAGCCCAAATACAATGAAAAGGCTATCACAAAACCAAAAGGAACCAATAGATAGGATTCTTTGTATGCCTGACGTTAAAATGTACCAAGTTGCCTAGTAGGGTTTTGTACTAGGGTGAGTTTGTTATACAGGAGTTTGGCTTCATCTGCTACCTGTTCCTTCAAACAAAATGAATAAAATGGCTGCCATCATCCCATGGGCACAATCTACTACACCGACCACCTTCAAAAACTATTATTTTTAGGAAATGCAGGGTTAATTTCTGGGGTTCTTATCCTGGCTCTGCCACTTGTCTGCTCTGCGACACTGGGGAAGTCATTTAACTTCTCTGTGCCTCAGTTACCTAATCCGGAAAATGGTGATTAAGACTGTGAGTTCTAGGTGGGCCATGGACGGTGTCCCACCTGATTACCTTGTATCTACCCTAGTGCTTAGTTCAGTGCCTGGCACATAGTAAGTGCTCGACAAATACCATTAAAAAAAAATTATTACCTTTTTGCAAAGAGAAGAATGGCACGTTATAGTGGAGCTGGAAGAATGCCCCCATTTCCCCTTGGTCATCTGACAGTACTAGCCACGGTCTTGCTCCTGGTTGTGTTTGGAACATGAATGAAATGAATTTGCCAGCCCAGAAAGGCCACGATTGGAGAAATCATGAAAAGGACTGGATGCAGATCAGAGGGCATAAAACTGCATCTGGACTCGAAATTCTGTCTTTGTCGAAGACAAAAGCAAATAAAGAAAGAGGGAGATGCAACTGATTGCTCCAGCCCAGGGTTAACTGTAGAAACCAAGGTCAGGAAAGGCCAAGGAAGAGAGGGATACCCAGGAGTGGCACAGCAAGACGGCGACCCACAAGGGATAAGCCAGGAAATATTTGACATAGGGAGTAAGCTGATCACTGGTGACACCAAAATGGCAGAAGCTCTTGGGGGATTCAACTTCCCAACCACCCATAATACTTTTCAACATGTATTTTCCAGAAATGCAAAGAAGTATTCATTCCAGAGAACATAAAATTCCCTGCCACATCTTGCAATGTTTTCTGCTCTAAATCATGCTACCATAGAAAGTTGGGCATCTAAAAAAAAAAAATCCATAGGCTTCCCAAGGCCTGGGCTAAAATCATGGATGAACCATCCATAATAGGTTATCACGGGGAAAGGAAGGGATGCAGTGCGAGAAGTTGGGGTCCATTAGGATGGCCGCCATCACACACCTCCACCACGCAGCCCGTTACTGCAATCGGAGACAAAACACCGGGGTGGAAGGACTGTCAGTCTGGACCAGGAGTGGTACTGAGTATGATCTAATTTCAGCTCAAATCGATTTTATTCCCAAAAACTTGTGCCTCTTTTTGTAGTGGAATTTGTTAAGCACCTACTATGTGTCAGGCACTGTTCTAAGCCCTGGGACAGATACAAGGTAGTCAAGTTGGACACAGGCCACGTTCCACATGGGGCTCATGGTCTTAATCCCCATTTTCTCTAGGCAGTGCAGGTCAGTGTGCAGGTCACCATCCTCTCTTTTTCCACTGAATAAAGTTGCCTCCTTTTCCTATCATCACCATCATTGTAAGTACTCATTAAGCACTTACTGTGTGCAGAGAACTGGACTACTGAGAGAGTACTAGAGTTGGCAGACACATTCCCTATCTACAATGAGCTTACAGTCTAGAAAGGGGAGAGTGACATTAATATAAATAATTTATAACATAAAAATGATCAATATGAGTATATAATTTGTAGGGGCCTTTTAGGCAATCTTTTTTATGTCAATCTTCTTTCCCCAGCCCTTTCAGTAAACTTCTGCACCAAGAGTAGAAATTACACTGGGAATTGACATCAGGTATTATTATTCTGTTTTAGAGAAACGGTGTGGCCTAATGGAAAGAGCAAGAGCCTGGGTGTCAAAGGAACTGGGTTCTAATCCAAGTTCCACCACTTGTCTGCTATGTGACCTTGGTCAAGTCACTTCACTTCTCTTTAGTTTCTCTTAGTTCAGTGCCTGGCATGCAACATTTAAAAAGGTGGACAAAAAATGATTAACAGAGGAGCAAGGGAAGGTGGCTCTCCTTCTATGATGGAAAAAAAAATGAAAGATTGGAAGGTGCCCAATGGGGTGTTGGTTAAAGTTTCTGAAAGTCTGCATCTTGTTCAACTTTGGTGAGGACAGAGAAATCCTCACAGCCTTGTGTGTGTGGTGTGGATGTATAAATACATTAAAAAAAGACTAACTCACGGCACACAGATCACCCAGCAGAGAAGTGGCAGAGCCAGAATTAGAACTCAGGTCCTTCTGAGTCCCAGGCCTGTGCTCTATTTACTAGTGCTCCCGGCCAAAGGCTGAACTTTCTACTCAACTGTTCACATCTACTAATTCTGTTGTAATGTCCCTCGTGCTCAGCTCAGAGTAGCCACTCAAGAAATACCACTGCTCAATTGCCAATATGTTGGCTCCCCTCCCGAATCCTCACGGCTCTCTAAGAATTGCCGGATCAAGTTCCAATGGTTGGTCTTGACTCTGCTTCATTCCTGAGAGTGACGTTATCATCATCAATCATCGGTGGTATTTATCAAACACTCATGAAGAGAGCACTGTACTGAGCGCTTGGGAGAGTACAACAGAGTTGGCAGACACATTTCCTGCCCACAATGAGCTTACAATCTAGAGGGGGTTACAATCTAGAGGGGGTTCAGTAGTAACCCTGCAGTTCACCTGTCAGGACAGAACTTGGAGAACTGATGGATTTAAAACAGGATACGGCGGGTACCATCCTGAAATCCCCAGCAAGTCAAATGGACAGAACACCTCCCCATTAAAAAAACTGACAAAACCCAATATGAGACACAGTAATCTCCTTTCAGTGGAGGACAGACATCCAAACTCCAGAGGATCTGAAAAGAAACGATTTTTAGCTTATCCTCTTGTGTGAGAGCATGGGCATATCCATATTCCAGACAGGAGTAGTTCTTTGTGATCTTTCTGCCCTAAACTGTACTTTCTTCTACTCCAAACCCTCCCAGCCATAAAAGCAGCACAAACAAGTAACTACACGCACCCATTCTTTAAAGTAAGGACACGGTGACCCAGTTTTAACACACCCTTCTATTCATCTCAGCTTGTCCAAGCATAATAATAACTGTGGCCCTTGTTAAGCCCTTACTATGTGCCATGCACTGTACTAAGCACTGGAGGAGATACAAGATCATCTAGTCCCACACGGGGTTCACTCTACCAGGCCCCCACGCAGTATTTACGTACATATTCTTCTACCCTGTAGCTTTCCCTAATGGCAGTATATTTTAATGTAGAAGCAGCACGGTGTAGTGAATTAGACCGTGGGCTTGGGAGTCAGAAGGTCATGAGTTCTAATCCCGGCTCCGCTGTGTGAACTTGGGCAAGTCACTTCACTTCTCTCTCCCTCTCCGTCCCCCCCATCTTACCTCCTTCCCTTCCCCACAGCACCTGTATATATGTATATATGTTTGTACATATTTATTACTCTATTTATTTATTTATTTTACTTGTACACATCTATTCTATTTATTTTATTTTGTTAGTATGTTTGGTTTTGTTCTCTGTCTCCCCCTTTTAGACTGTGAGCCCAATGTTGAGTAGGGACTGTCTCTATATGTTGCCAATTTGTACTTCCCAAGCACTTAGTACAGTGCTCTGCACATAGTAAGCGCTCAATAAATATGATTGATTGATTGATTGATTCTCTGTGCCTTAGTTACCTCATCTGTAAACTGGGGATTGAGCCTGTGAGCTCCCACATGGGACAGGGACTGTGTCCAACTTGATTTGCTTGTATCCACCCCAGCCCTTAGTACAAAGCCTGGCACATAGTAATCCCTTAACAAATATCATCATTATTATTATCATTCCCCATTAGGATTGCTATCAATCAGTCAATGGTATTTACTGAGCACTTACTATGGGCAGAGCACTGTACTAAACCTTTGGGAGAGTGCAATACAGCAGAGTTGGCAGACATGTTCCCTGCCCACAGCGAGGTTACAGTCTAGAGAGTAATGGAAGCATCCTACGCTAATGTATTCACTGACTAAATGTGTAACTGTTCTCATCCCCAGTTTTCTGTATTGGGCAATATCTCCTGCACCATTCTTGCCCTTGGATCTGCGACCTTTGGACATTTGATATTCGCCCCACCCTCAACCCCACGGCACTTATGCATGTATCTTTAAATAATACATTATGAATTACTATTTATATTAACGTCCATCTCCCCCTCTAGACTATAAGCTTGTTTTGGGCAGAGAATGAGTCTGCTAATTCAATCGATTATATTTATTGAGCACTTACTACGAACAGAGCACTGTACTAAGCGCTTGGGAGAGCACAGTACAACAGAATAAGCAGACATGGTCCCCACCCACAACGAGCTTACAGTATAGAGGGGGAGACAGACATTAATATGAACAATTAATAATACATAATATAAGATATGTATATAAGTGCTGTGGGGTTGGGGCAAATATCCTGTTAGATTGTACTCTCCCAAATGCTTAGTAAGGTTCTCTGCCCATAGTAAGCACTTAAACACCACTGATTGATAGTAAGAGCCCAATAAATACCACTGATTGCTTAATAGTAAGCACTCAATAAATATGACTGATTGATTATCATCCTCCCCCTCAGCACTGAATGTCTATACAGTGAGGAGGACTGTTAAAGGCCTGGGGGAGCAAACAATAGAAATAAAAGAATCCTTGCCCTCGAGGAGCTTACTATCTAATAGGGGAGGACAGCTGATTCACATGAACAAAGATACACTAGGTGAAGGAAAGCAATCAATCAATCATATTTACTGAGCGCTTACTGTGTGCAGAGCACCGTACATCTGTTGCACAGGTACATCTATTGAAAAACATGGAGGTGCAGTAGATGTACTGGTAAAGTGAGGTGGAGTTGGAGAGTGGGAAGAGGAAGAACAGAGAAATGATGATTTATTCAGTTTCAAATAATCGTACCTGACAGTCACCGAACAGAACCTCATTAAGCAGACAACAGGAACATTCTGTACCTTTTAACCACACTCAGTCACCTTCAGTTAGATGTTTGTAAATAAACAAATACATGGCACTGGACTATGCCTAATGACACTTGCTCTTTGAAAAGCCTGGGGATGGTAGCTGAGTCTCTGAATCTTCCTGAGTGATGTACATTTTAACCCAGCACCCGTGGAGGGGAATGAGGAGCGTGTGAATATAAAACCCAATTCTCCTCTCATTGAAGTTTTCGTGAAGGAGACCAAGGAAACTCTCCTAAAGACTTCCCTGACTGGACTCCTCTAGACTGTAAGCTCACTGTGGGCAGGGAATGTGTCTGTTTGCTGTCTTATTATACTCTCCCAAGCACTCACTGCAATGCTCTGGACACAGTAAGTGCTCAATAAATACAATTGAACGAATGACTCATCTCCCAATGTTATTCTCCCTCCCTTCCTGTGTCACCTATGCACCTAAGTCCATTCCCACTGAGCCCTTTGATACAAACTCCACCCCAAACCCCGCATTACCAAGGTATGCATTCTTATACTTGCTTCCCCTATCGATAACATTTTACTGTTTGTCTCCCCAACTAGACTGCTAATTCCTCGAGATCAGGAAGCATGATTACCAACTCGACTGTGCCCTCCCAAGCACTTAGCACAGTGCTCTGCACACAGCAAGCATTCAATAAATACCACTGACTGACCAAGCAAGGAAGGCACCGGTCATCAAAAAGAGGTGAGAAGTGTGTAAATGGACTTGTTGCGGTTTCAAACATCTGCATTAATGTTCCCCTGAATAACACAGACTGTCCAGAGCTGCCTCAGTCTCCAGAGCGCAGGGATCAGGCCCTCCACAAAGCCCCCAATCAACAAAAAGTTGCGGTATAGTGCGTGCATCTTAACCATTGCCACAAACACGTATGCAACCATTTCTTCGGACGTCACATCACATTGCAACCAGACAGTTGGACGTTTCTGGAAGAATGACATGTTGGAAGAACAGTTATTGGAAGAAGAATGGGCTAGTGGACTGGCCTGGGTGTCAGAAGGACCTGCGTTCTAACCCCAGCTCTCCCATTTGTTTGCTCAGTGACCTTAGGTAAGTCACTTCACTTCTCAGTACCTCAATTACCTCATCTGCAAAATGGGTATTAAGACTCTGAGCCCCATGGAGGACAGGGACTGCGTTCAACCTGATTTGCTTATATATCCCCCAGCATTTAGTACAGTACCTGACACATATGAAGCACTTAAATACCACAATTATTATTATTATTCTCTGTGCCTCAGATACCGCATCTGTAAAATTCATTCAATTGTATTTATTGAGGGCTTACTACTTACTGTAGTAAGGTTACTTACTACTTGTACAGATTTATTACTCTATTTTACTTGTACATATTTAGACTGTGAGCCCACTGTTGGGTACGGACTGTCTCTATATGTTGCCAACATCCTCGACCTCTCAGCTGCATTTGACACTGTGGACCACCCCCTTCTCCTCAACACGTTATCTGACCTAGGCTTCACAGACTCCGTCCTCTCCTGGTTCTCCTCTTATCTCTCCGGTCGTTCTTTCTCAGTCTCTTTTGCAGGCTCCTCCTCCCCCTCCCATCCTCTTACTGTGGGGGTTCCCCAAGGTTCAGTGCTTGGTCCCCTTCTGTTCTCAATCTACACTCACTCCCTTGGTGACCTCATTCGCTCCCACGGCTTCAACTATCATCTCTACGCTGATGACACCCAGATCTACATCTCTGCCCCTGCTCTCTCCCCCTCCCTCCAGGCTCGCATCTCCTCCTGCCTTCAGGACATCTCCATCTGGATGTCCGCCCGCCACCTAAAGCTCAACATGTCGAAGACTGAGCTCCTTGTCTTCCCTCCCAAACCTTGTCCTCTCCCTGACTTTCCCATCTCTGTTGACGGCACTACCATCCTTCCCGTCTCACAAGCCCGCAACCTTGGTGTCATCCTCGACTCCGCTCTCTCATTCACCCCTCACATCCAAGCCGTCACCAAAACCTGCCGGTCTCAGCTCCGCAACATTGCCAAGATCCGCCCTTTCCTCTCCATCCAAACCGCTACCCTGCTCATTCAAGCTCTCATCCTATCCCGTCTGGACTACTGCACCAGCCTTCTCTCTGATCTCCCATCCTCATGTCTCTCTCCACTTCAATCCATACTTCATGCTGCTGCCCGGATTATCTTTGTCCAGAAACGCTCTGGACATATTACTCCCCTCCTCAAAAACCTCCAATGGCTACCGATCAATCTGCGCATCAGGCAGAAACTCCTCACCCTGGGCTTCAAGGCTGTCCATCACCTCGCCCCCTCCTACCTCACCTCCCTTCTCTCCTTCTACTGCCCAGCCCGCACCCTCCGCTCCTCCACCACTAATCTCCTCACCGTACCTCGCTCTCGCCTGTCCCGCCATCGACCCCCGGCCCACGTCATCCCCCGGGCCTGGAATGCCCTCCCTCTGCCCATCCGCCCAGCTAGCTCTCTTCCTCCCTTCAAGGCCCTGCTGAGAGCTCACCTCCTCCAGGAGGCCTTCCCAGACTGAGCCCCTTCTTTCCTCTCCCCCTCATCCCCCTCTCCATCCCCCCGTCTTACCTCCGTCCCTTCCCCACAGCACCTGTATATATGTATATATGGTTGTACATATTTATTACTCTATTTATTTATTTATTTATTTATTTTACTTGTACATTTCTATCCTACTTATTTTATTTTGTTGGTATGTTTGGTTCAGTTCTCTGTCTCCCCCTTTTAGACTGTGAGCCCACTGTTGGGTAGGGACTGTCTCTATGTGATGCCAATTTGTACTTCCCAAGCGCTTAGTACAGTGCTCTGCACATAGTAAGCGCTCAATAAATACGATTGATTGATGTACTTCCCAAGTGCTTAGTACAGTGCTCTGCACACAGTAAGCGCTCAATAAATACGATTGTTTGATTACTGTAGTAAGATTACTTACTACTTACTTGTACAGATTTATTACTCTATTTTACTTGTACATATTTACTATTCTATTTTGTTAATATATTTTGTTTTGTTGTCTGTCTCCCCCTTCTAGACCGTGAGCCCGTTGTTGGGTGGGGACCGTCTCTATATGTTGCCAACTTGTACTTCCCAAGCGCTTAGTACGGTGCTCTGCATACAGTAAGCGCTCAATAAATACGATTGAATGAATGAATGAATGCTGTGTGCAGAGCACTGTACTAAGCGCTTGGAAAAGTACAATACAACAATAAACCGGGATACTCCCTGCACAACAAGCTTACAGTCTTGGGCGGGGAGTGGGGGAAGACAGACATCAATAGAGATAAATAAATGACAGTTATGGCCATAAGTGCGAGGGGCTGGGAGTAGGGGGAAGAGCAAAGGAGGCAAGTCAGGGTGATGAAGAAGGGAGTGGGACATGAGGAAAAGTGGGGATTAGTCTGGGAAGGCCTCTTGGAGGAGATGTGCCTTCAATAAGGCTTTGAAAGCGGGGGGGGGGGGGGGGGGGGGGGGGGGGGGAGTAATTGTCTGGCAGATTTGAGGAGGGAGGGCGATCCAGGCCAGAGGCAGGATATGGGCAAGGATTCAGAGAGAGAGAGAGAGACGAGATCGAGGCACAACGAAAAGGTTAGCACTAGAGGAGCAAAGTGTGCAGGCTGGGTTGTAGAAGGAGGGAAGCAATGTGAGGTACGATGGGGCAAGGTGATGGTATGCTTTAAAGCCAATGGTGAGGAGTTTTTGTTTGATACGGAGGTGGATGGGTCATCACTGGAGATTTCTGAGGAGGGGGTGGTGACATGTCCTGAACGTTTCTGTAGAAAAATGACCTGGGCAGCAGAGTTAAGTATGGTCTGGAGTGGGGAGAGACAGCAGGCTGGGAGGTCAGCAAGAAGGCTGATGCAGTAATCCAGGTGGGATACGATGAGTGACTGTATTAACGAGGTAGCAGTTTGGACGGAGAGGAAAGGGCGGATTTTAGCGATGTTTTGAAGGTGGAACCGACAGGATTTGGGGACGAATTGAATAATTATGACTGTGAGCCCCATTGGGGATATGGACTCAGTCCAATCTGTTCAGCTTGTATCTTCTCCGGTGCTTTCTACAGTCCTAGCACATAGTAAACACTTAAATACCATAAAAAAAAATTCCTACTTCCCCAACAGTGTTCCAGCCAAAACACGGAGTGAAAACTTGCGCTATGGGAGAACTGAGTACTCTTTAGTTTTCTTTTTTTCCCAGGTTTTCCTTAGGACTGTTGCTGAAAATTTGGATGATTAAAAAGCCCTTAACCTAAAAAGCTATTGTACCTTCTCGCGGAAACTGAAAACTGCATAAATGAGATCAAAGTCCTTGGGCCACAGTTCCAGCCCGAATTTTCTCCGTCAGCTTTTCCAGCATTATGGACGGATCACACTCTAATGAGCCTCAGGCGCACAGCTTAGTAACCCTTTGTCTCCAAAAATGACTCGCCCGAGGGCCAGAGCCTTTCCATGCTCACAAGTAGGTTGGAAAGACTGAGGGAGCCAACCCACCCACTCAACCACTGTGCTAGAATTTTTTTTTATGGTATTTGTTAAGCGCTTACTATGTCTCCAGCACTGTCTGAGCGCTGGTCTAGGTACAAGTTAATCAGGCTGGGTACAGTCCCTGTCTAACTTTGGGCTCACAGTCTAGGTAGGTATTGAATTCCCATTTCGCAGTTGAGGAAGCTGAGGCACGGAGAACCTAGGGGACTTGTAATAATAATAATGATGCCATTTATTAAGCACTTACTATGTGCAAAGCACTGTTTTAAGTAATGGGGAGGTTACAAGGTGATCAGGTTGTCCCACATGGCCTCACAGTCTTAATCCCCATTTTACAGATGAGGTAACTGAGGCACAGAGAAGTTAAGTGACTTGCCCAAGGTCACACAGCTGACAATTGGCGGAGCCGGGGTTTGAACCCATGACCTCTGACTCCAAAGCCCGTGCTGTTTTCCACTGAGCCACGACTTGCCAAAGACACACATCAAGTGACTGAGTCAGGATTAGAACCCAGGCCCTTGGGCTCCCAGGCCCACGCTCTATGACTACTCACTCATATTTATTGAGCACTTACTGTGTGCAAAGCACCATACTAAGCGCTTGGGAGAGTATAATAGACACATTTCCTGCCCACACTGCGCTCAGTCACTAGGCCACACTGCTTCCCAATTATGAATTATGCTATTTAGTAAGCACTTACTATATGTGCCAAGCCCTGGAGTGGATATAAAATGATCAGGTCTAACACAATCCCCTTAGCAGCAGAATCCCCATAGAGAAGTAGCATGGCTCAGTGGAAGGAGCCCGGGCTTTGGAGTCAGAGGTCATGGGTTCAAATCCTAACTCAGCCAATTGTCAGCTGTGTGACTTTGGGCAAGTCACTTCACTTCTCTGTGCCTCAGTTCCCTCATCTGTAAAATGGGGATGAAGACTGTGAGCCCCCCGTGGGACAACCTGATCACCTTGTAACCTCCCCAGTGCTTAGAACAGGGCTTTGCACATAGTAAGCGCTTAATAAATGCCATCATTATTATTATTATAGCACCCGAGAGGCTAAAAAATGAGGCTAAAAAATGGGTCTGCCCAATTTAGGGCCTCTGCTACTTGGTGTCCTGATGCTTATGAGCAAACTCCTCTCCCTCCTGCCTGATCTTCTTCCACCATTATACTGTGACCCCACAACTCCACCCACTTGGCAACTGTAAGCCACTGGCCACTAAGATCACATCTGGGTACACAGCTGATTCTAAGTGGGTTAGATTTTTAAGTTTGCCTAAGCTTCCTATTTTGCATTATCTGCAGAACAGCACCTTACTTCTTTCTACGTTCCCAGGTCGCATACCCAGGGTGGGAAGTTCTCTTTGTTGAGCTGTTTTTTTCCTTTATGGTATTTGTTAAGTGCTTTCTAAGTGCTAGGCACTGAACTCCCCTGCTTTCCTCTCCTCCTCCTTCCCACTGCAAAATAAAATATTTATTTTATTTGTACATATTTATTTTATTAATATGTTTTGTTTTGTTCTCTATCTCCCCCTTCTAGACAGTGAGCCCACTGTTGGGTAGGGACTGCCTCTATATGTTGCCAACTTGTACTTCCCAAGCACTTGGTACAGTGCTCTGCACACAGTAAGCACTCAATAAATACAATTGAATGAATGCAACCCTCTCTGCCCTACTCTCCTCCCCTCCCCACAGCACTTGTATATATTTGTACATATTTATTACTCTATTTTATTTGTACATATTTATTTTATTAATGATGTGTATATAGCTATAACTCTATTCTGATGGTACTGACACCTATCTACTTGTTTTGTTGTCTGTCTCCCCCTTCTAGACTGTGAGCCCCTTGTTGGGTAGGGACCGTCTCTATACGTTGCCAATTTGTACTTCCCAAGTGCTTAGTACAGTGCTCTGCACACAGGAAGCGCTCAATAAATACGATTGAATGAATGAATGAACAAAGTGCTGGGGTAGATACACGCTAATCAGGTTGGACACAGTTCTTGTCCCACATGAAGCTCACAGTCTGAATCCCCATTTTACATATGAGGTAACTGAGAAGTTAAGCGACTTGCCCAAGGTCCACAGCAGATAAGTGGCGGAGCCAGGATTAGAATCCAGATCCTTCTTAGTCCCAAGCCCGTGCTCTATCCACTTGCCTCATGTTACCAATGGAACCCCTGGAGGGACAGGTTCCATGTCTAATTCCCACCTGAATACCCCTTCCCAGCGCTTAGTACAGTGCTCTGCACACAGTAAGCTCTTAATAGATACTCTTTCTACGAATTCTCCTTTTGTCTGTATTTCACCATATTCCTCTATGTGATCAGTTACAGGTTTTGTGGTTCACGCCCTCCCTCATGATTCCAAACACACGCGCAGGCATGCACACGCATGTGCATATGCACACATGCACCATATTCCTCTATGTGATCAGTTACAGATTTTGTGGTTCAAGCCCTCCCTCATGATCCCAAACACACGTGCAGGCATGCACACGCGTGTGCACACGCACACACACCCTCTCGAAAAAGCTAATTGATATTACAGGATTGTCATCTAGGTCTGCGCTCTGCATTTATGAGCACAAAAATTCAGAAAAAAAGTCAGATGAAAAGTTTTTAAAAAAAAAGAAGTTTTTGGGAAGCAAAAAAAAAAAATTACTGCAATCAACTTAAGGGCTAGGCGGCCAAGTAGTGTAAAGTTCCCCCATCCCACTCCCCCCGTCTCACTACCCAATCTCAAGCAAGTGTCTGAACTGGACAGTAACTCAGTGTGTCTTAAAGAGCTCCCATTCAAAACGGGGGGAGAACATTTTTTCCCCACTGCATTGACTTGTCCCTTTGTGTGCAAGCCCTGCTGCAGAGAAGAAAGGGCCTCTTAGGGCAGCAGCCTAGCACTGTAGAACTTACGTAGAGAGGTACTTCACTGCAGCTCAACTCCATTGCTTCAGAATCTGCAATGAGAAAAAGGATATGGAGCGATTACCGCACTGCGTCTGGGAACACAAGCTAGTGATACATAACCAGCCGGGATAAAGCCGGCCAGGAAATTTTTCCGTACCTGCTTTGATCAATCAATCGTATTTATTGAGCGCTTACTGTGTGCAGAGCACTGTACTAAGCGTTTTGATGGACTAGTTGGGTGGGGAGGCTGTTTATTGAGCAAGGAGAAAGTGTGGTCGGGTACAGAAATGAGGTGCCTCTGGCCACCTGTTGCACAGCAGCAGGTAGCGTGACAGCAGTAAAGGCACCAGATTGGGAGTCAAGACACCTGGGTTCTAGTCCCAGCTCTGCCACAGACCAGCTGTATGACCTGAAATGATTCCCTTACCCGCTCTGAACTTCGGTTACCTCTTTGGTGAAATGGGGATGAGATCTGCTCGTTCCTTCAAACCATGAGCGCTAGGGTAGGTAGGCATTGTGTCCAATCTGATAATCTACCCCATTGCAAAGCAGAATACTTGGCACTTAAGTCATAATTATTAGTAGGACCTCTCCCTGTCGGCTATCTCTAATTGCTTCCTAGGAATCATTCTATTTTAAGATATTGAAGAAAATGATGATGACGATGATGGCATTTGTTAAGCACTTACTACGTGCAAAGCACTGTTCTAAGCTCTGGGATAGATACAAGGTTGTCCCACGTGGGCTCACAGTCTTAATCCCCATTTTACAGATGAGGTAACTGAGGCTCGGAGAAGTTAAGTGACTTGCCCAAGGTTACACAGCTGACAATTGGCGGAGCCGGGATTAGAACCCATGACCTCTGACTCCCAAGCCTATGCTCTTTCCACTGAGCCACGCTGCTTCTCCAGCAACATAGGAAGTGGCGTGGCCTACTGGATAGAGCAGGCCCTAGAGTCAGGAGGACCTGGGTTCTAATCCTGGCTCCCCCAGGTGCTTTGTGCATGTACAATATGCTTTGTACATATTTATTACTCTATTTATTTTACTTGTACATATCTATTCTATTTATTTAATTTTGTTAACATGTTTGGTTTTGTTCTCTGTCTCCCCCTTCTAGACTGTGAGCCCAGTGTTGGGTAGGGACTGTCTCTATATATTGCCAACTTGTACTTCCCAAGCGCTTAGTACAGTGCTCTGCACACAGTAGGCGCTCAATAAATACGATTGATTGATTGTGACCTTGGGTAAGTCACTTTACTTCTCTGTGCCTCAGTTACCTCATCTGGAAAATGGGGATTAAGGCTGTGAGCCCTACATGGGACAACGACTGTGTCCAACCTTGTTTCTACCCCAGCGCTTAGAGAAGCAGCGTGACTCAGTGGAAAGAGCACGGGCTTTGGAGTCAGAGGTCATGGTTCAAATCCTGGCTCTGCCAATTGTCAGCTGTGTGACTTTGGGCACGCCATTTAACTTCTCTGTGCCTCAGTTACCTCATCTGGAAAATGGGGATTAAGACTATAAGTCCCCCATGGGACAACGTGATCACCTTGTAACCTCCCCAGTGCTTTGCACATAGTAAGGCTTAATAAATGCTATTATTATTATTATTATTATTATTATTATTATTATTATTACAGTGTCTGGAACATAGTATGTTGCCAACTTGTACTTCCCAAGTGGCTCTGCACACAGTAAGTACTCAATAAATATGATTGATTGATTGATTGATAGTAAGCACTTAAATACTATAAAAAAAAATGTAATAGTGCTTTGGTCTTAACCCCTTTAGTCACAGAGGCCAAAGAAGCACACGCTCCAAGTTTTAAGAGAAGCAAGTTGCATACTGGCCATCACTCTTGAATCTTGATTATCTAGGAGGCTTGGCATTAGATAAGAGAAGAACAGGAGTAGAACCTCTCCTACGGGTGCCACCAGAGTGGTGAGGTCCAGCACCGGTGGGTGAAAGCGGGGAGAGAGGAGACAAGCAGGACAGGGGCGGTGGGAGAGAAGCCAAGAAGACTTCTAGGCTCCAAGGGTTTCCGGGAAAAGTGGTCCATGTGATCATGCCCTGAAAGTGAACAATCTTTCTAGGACTACAAATCCCTGGAAGTCTCGAAGCAGAGGAAACTATGGGGCTGGAGGAGATAGGGGGCCACTGAAGGAGATCTCTGCCCATCTACCCCCAAATCTAACCATGCCCTGTTGTCGGGGCCTGTAGGAAGTGGGGGCCTCATGACCCTGCCCTAGGTTGGGGGTTGCTGCAGTGAGGAGATCCAGGGCCCCAGGTGAGGTTCAAATGATCCAGGCAAACCTCCCTTCCCAACACCTTGCCCTCCTACTAGCTTCTTCCACTCCCAATCAATCAATCAATCGTATTTATTGAGCGCTTACTGTGTGCAGAGCACTGGACTAAGCGTTTGGGAAGTACAAGTTGGCAGCATATAGAGACAGTCCCTACCCAACAGTGGGCTCACAGTCTAAAAGGGGGAGACAGAGAACAAAACCAAACATACTAACAAAATAAAATAAATAGAATAGATATGTACAAGTAAAATAAATAGAGTAATAAATATGTACAAACATATATACAACCCAGCTTCCTTCCCCTGCCTTAAACCTACTAAGGAAAATTACTCAGGATCACCACAGAAAGGACTTAATCTATGTTTTTTTTTTGACTGCCTACTAAGAGCCTACTGCTGAACACTGTACAAGCCACTGGGGAAAACACAACAGAAACAAAACACGTGCCCACTGCCCTGAAGGCGCTTTCAGTCTAACACGGGAGACAGGTAAAAATTACTGACAATTTGTGGGAGTGTGAAGAGCAAGGCTAGAACGGGCACTGGTACAAACATGCCCAATGAAATAGCTGAATAAATAAGTAAATATGCAGATAATAA